>NC_137457.1:12614917-13064109 GCF_964235325.1 Thermobia domestica
AGGTCAAGGTGGTGCTATTCTTGGCCAAGCAGGTGCGATTGGACAAAGTGGTGGATCAATGGGCTTGTCAGGAAATCAAGCAGTAGGAGTAACAGGGCAAACATGGCCTAGTAGGCAAGGTATACCTGATCAAAGTGGAGCAGGTGCTCAAGGCTGGGGTGGGGCCCAAGGAGGTGGAACTGGACAGGGATGGGGTGGAAGTTCCCAACCAGGTGCTGTGGGGCAGGTGGTTGGAGGAGGTCAAGGCTGGGCAGGTAATAAAGAAGTTACTGGTCTGCAAGGTGGAGCTATAGGTCAAGGTGGTGGTGGTGTACAAGGCGGGGGTTTTGGTCAAGGAGGTGGCACACAAGGTGGAGTAGCAAGTCCTGGTGTTCAAACTGGAACTGGTATTCAAAATCTAGGAGGAGGTTTAGGTGAATCTGGAGCGCCGCTGCAACAGGCAGAACCTTTAAGTAAGTATATTATTATGAATCTAGCCCTTAATAAAAGTAATGTTTGGTTAGCAGCAACTAAGTTATGTTCGTCTAAATTTAATTATTTTTAATTAGCTATATACACATTTCCCGGAATATTTAAGTAATCTACTAGTTAAGTTGCAACACGCAATTGAATTAAATTAATATTTGTGTTCATAATTCTTATCATACAAACAACCAGTGTACCAGTTATATTCTTAATAGTTGAAAGGCAAGCTAATGGTAGTCGCTGTCTCCTACTTGACTCAAAGAGTAATAGATAGTAAGCAGACAACTTTCAGACGAGTTTTAACCTTATAAGTTAACTGTAGTAGTAAAAAGTAGATTGTTATAATAGGGATTCTTTGTGAAATGAGTACAGTACTATGTTAATTATTATGCAGATTGAGAGCAGATAACTTAATTATGACTATGCTCACGGAAGGAAAGAAATGTCAGTTGTTAGCTACAAAATACAAAATAAGACATATTTGTTTCTAAACTGAAGATAATTGTTGCTTTTTAAACCACACTTAAACTTTTTAGAACGTTATTATTTACAGAACAATGTATCTTGGACACATTATTTTGTTGGTTGTCTTGACTAACACGCGTAGGATGCTTTCTGATTTAAAGAAAGATGAATTTTTCTTTTTACCTTACACTATGACATCGATTCTCCATTATAAAATCATACATTTTGGACCTATTTTCTTGCTAGTCGTGTTAACTCCAATGCATATTTATGTATTATGTTTATATTTACTGTTATACATTTATTGATTATTATTCATATATTTTTATATTTATTAGTATATATAGTTATATATTCTTGATTAATGTTTTATTAGCCTCACGAAATGGTATGTATATTGGTTTGTAAGGTATACATTTTAATCTCATTACCTAACCGTTTTTATATTATTTGCAAAATTTCCTTTATTAGGTGCATACAATTTTCGTCACACGAATTTCTGGGTCCTTTAAGTTGGCATTCGTCCTGCTGTACAGAACTATAAATTTTGATTCTGCTATCTAGATGATCTATTTATTAGTACACATTTTGCTTTATAAGACTATATATATATTTTATCTTCCTGATCCAATTAAATGGTATGAATTTTGAAGTATAACTTTGTGACCGTACATTAGGGTACTATTACTTTCATCGTCCTATTTGTTGCTATGCTTGTGTATTAGAAGACTATCTCTTATTCCCTTGCTCTTCATACTAAACGATATTGAGTTTTGCATTACATCAACATATTTTGAATCTATTATCATTTGGTCAAATTAAGTGCTATGATTTCTAGTTCATATGACCGTACCTATTGTATTCTACTCACCCTATTACATTCTAGGATTGAATAAATGGCATATGTACTTCATTATGTGACCATACATTCTATTTGTAGTTTCACGTTAGTTCTTTTAGCTATGCACCCTGTATTATATGCTCTTTGTATTTGGACACTATTATCTGTGCGTTTTTTTTTTAATGTTATGCATTCAGTTTTCTAAGTTGGTGTATTTTCCCCTATTGTCTTGCTTATGTCATTAAGTGATATGCATTCAACTCTATACGGCGACGTTCAGACTACGGAATTTGGCTGAATTGTCCACCTGGTTTTATTAACTGAGATACGCCCTTTCACTCGAGAGGGATATGTTGTAACTAACATGAGCAACCGTAAGCTTAACTGCATATTGATACGAGCAGAGGCCAGTGAATCTGAGACAGAGGAAGAATGAATAGATTGTTGACGGGGAGGCTTGAGAACATTGAACGTATATTACATTCATTACGTGGAAGAAGCTTCTATTAAGGACGTACTAGGGTGAATATGTGATGTTACGCTTCGTTCAATTTTTCAATGTTTCTTGGCTCTAATGCAATTCAACTTCGCTGTTCTTTCCTTTGTTCAATATTGAGCTATATCGAATAACTAGATTTAGGAGCTAGTACATATGGCTTAAAAAGTTGCAACTTTGATCGAAGGCAAAGCCACACACTTTTTAGAGCTATTTATAAAAACAATTGATGTCATTAGTCCTGCATTTTGGCTGCCTCTATGCAATCCATTAATAATACTGATGGCAAAAGAACCAATGAGCCTCAAGAACCGAATATATTATGATTAAATAACTTCACCTTCACTTTTGAAGGGAACTTCTTCACTCAGTTTGAAGGCATATGTGTTGTTGACTAATCTTCTTAGTTGTTACATATGAAACTATTATAGTAAATTTGAGTGATATTCATCGTCTATACTTTTATCTACCAGAACAAAGCAAGCTGATTATTGACAGTGAAAAGTGCTAAATGAAAGCAATTACTTTTATGCAGAAAATAATAGTTAACACTCTTTTTGATCTTTTGCTCAAATATAAAAATTTTAAAGCCAACTGTAATTATAAAAGAATATGATAAAGTTTTGGTCTCCATGACAATATACCGTCAATTGATTTATGTCGGAGAAATGTCAGTAGAAGCCATAATTACTGATTACTATACAACTTAAAATCTCTCATTGCAACTTTCAGCTGATATCTCTCATCCAACTCTTAATTCCCAGTTCGTCATAAATTTGGTTAATCAATAGAGAGAGGGACAGACTCAACATGCCGATCTTAAACAATGGTTGCATTGTGGCTCAGTGGTAGAGTAGTCACTTCTTAAGCCTTTGTCCCTTGTTCGAGACCAGCCAAAATTATTTTATGATATACACTTTCATGTTCTTAGGTTAACTGAAAGTTTTCTCTCTATTTTCATTTAACATATTGTCGACTTATCATTCATGTACATGTATGAGAGACTTCTTACATCTAAAGATCACAAATATGCGACAATAAATTGAATATTCCATCACTTCTGTATTTCATACTATATTTTACAGCTACAATAGAATATATGGCTAAGAATGTATTGTCCGTTTACTGTAGCTTGGCGCTGTGTTTTGACACAAAACCTGGCCAGCGAATCTTAGCAGTCCTTCCCCTACTTTCCCCTTATAGCAGTGGTAACAGTGGCACTAACTCATCAATTTTAGCACTAGTAGGGTTTGGTATTTGCAAGTTGAGTAAATTTCGAAAGAGTTTACTTTTTCTCTAATCAGTACCGTAACTTGTGTGGGGCAGGGGAGGGGCAACTGCCCCACAGGAAACTGCCCCATTGAAAGGTTCCCCACCGTTCGAAGGGGCCCATTTGGAGATAAAATTTTCTTAATCTATATACAATACGAACATGAAATTATAAATGAAGCATCAAACAGTTTCACTACATTACATAAAGCAGCGCACAAAAGGTAAATAAAACAAAAGTGAGCCGTGGGCCCACTTCAGTAAGAAACGTCTATTATTAAGGGCCCTAGAAATAATATTTATTCGCATGACTTTGAAATTTGTCAATATTGTCCCCTTAATTAATTTGTCATATTTGGAACGGGCCCATGGGCGTAAGTAACGGCCCCGCAGACCTTGCTGTGAGGGAGGGCCCACAGGCTCCGGGGGGCATAAATAGTTAAGACAAAGATAGAAACTGGGGGCCCAAGAATGAGAAAAACAACTTTTTCTAGGAGGCCCAAATATAGGTATTAATGCCTGCCCCCCAGAAAACAATCTAAGTTACGGCGCGGTCTCTAATGTAAATTTATTGGTACAGTTCTGCTAATAGTTAACTATATCTGGCTGGTCTCCTTTAAACCTTGGGCTGTGGAAAGAAACAATCTTACAGGAGAATATTATTCAAATTTTAAGAAGGTGGGGAAAGGAGAGCGAGGATGAGAAAGATGAGAAGAAAGAAAGAAAGAGAATGAAAGAAACACTTCTACATTTGCTTCATAATGAATTTAAGCACATATAAACGAAAAAGGAATATTGGAACCCACCACTATAATATTTGTGGAAGTGTTGGCAACATAATATTCTGAACGAATATGTTTCCCGCCAATTCTGGGGCCTCAGTGTCTGGCCCAATTCTGGCCTTACAGCAGTGGCGGATCCAGGGGGCGATCGTGGCGATTGCACGCCCAGGCAAGGAAACTTACTCATTTTATATATTTAAATAAAAACAATCCCAGAGTTTGGAGCTCTTAAAAGTAGCTTTAAGTAGCAGTATTAAAACTCATCGCCCCCAGGAGTCCGTCCTGGATCCGCCCCTGCCTTACAGAAGCTACCATCTAGGCGTTCACCTCATGGGACTGAGGAAAACCTTCATAAGCGATACCGGCTAGAGACGGCTTCATGTCCACGCTCGATCTACCTATTTTAATGCCTTTTTTGTGTTGCACAGTGTCTGGTAAGGGCACCCAAACAGGGCAAATGTATACAGCTTTAAAAGGTTTAAATTTTAAAATTCGCTTTATACTGTACTTTGAACACGTAATTCAACGTGTATTATATTATTCTTATACCAGCATGGTTTATTTCCTAATACTTTAAGTCTATGGTTGTTAGTATTTATAATTATTGCATCGTACTACTCCTTCTCAAAGCTCGTTCAATTAGTATGAAATTTTAGACTTAGCAGTTTGCAACATTGCAACCTTCACCAACAAGCAATATGTGGCGAGAATATTTCCACCTATACTCGCATCGAAATTCCCAGCCCTTATTTACAATCAGTACAATATTTTTCTGTCGCCTTATCATGAAAACAATGCTGTCCAGGGAACCTAACGGTCTTCGTTTTCTCTGTTTATTGTTTACAACACAAACTGCCATCTTCCAATATTGCCAGGCGTACAAGGTTTTCGCACACTTTCGAACAAGAACACTTGTAGAAAATTGAGTGTGCATTATATGTAAAATTGTATTACATAATAACTAACTCGATTTGTCATAACGTTAATATCTCAGTCATCTCAAAAGCAGCAATTTATGTAGTAATAGCACTTGGTCCATGACTGTGCAGAAATAGGTACATTCGGTTCGGTGATTCATGTGCCTGGCAACCATGAATTAACCATGTAGGGGTGAGAAACAAGGTTTTGACGCTCGCACTACAATTGTTGTTTGTAAACAATTTTCCATCCTAGAGTGAACGGACAATAACTAGATAGTATTTCCAGGCCAGAAATGAGTACTAGAGGTTGGAACAATATCAATTACATTTCTGAATTGAAGCAGAATTAGTGTCTAAATATACATTTAAACAGTGTGCATCTGTGGACAAAACTTGTCTCCATTTTATATCTACCCATTAGTTCAAAATGTCATATGAAATTTTGCTTTAATTTATTTAAACACAGTCATATCTTTCCTTTATATCTTAGCAAAGAAACGTTTAAACTAACTAACCTTATAAGCTAAGGAATTTCAAATTGCAACGTCATATTCATAAACGTTCTTAATTTATTTTATTTGTTTAGCAGACTGGTTTGAGTTTCAAATTTGTGTTTTAATTTTTACCAGATTGATCTTAATATTGCCCTCTATTTATAAATATATCTACTTAATCCACTGTATATTATATTGCCTACGTTCTACTAAGTTACCAATTCTGTTTCTAGATTCTATTTCTTTCTGAACAAGTACCTTTATTATCATCGCAAGAGTTTTTTTCTTTATCAAATTCCCAACTTGGTTGAAACACTAACTATTCTCTGCCCTAATCTGCTTATTCAATTTATTTGTAGGTAACTTCTTAATCTAGAGGCATGCTCTTCGATTCGCTTCATAATAACGCTACTTGCCAATATGACGTTTTAATACTTCTAATATAAAGGAAACGAAAAAAGTTCTATCGCTTTTTCACTCAGAACCTTCAAGGATCGATATATCATCTAAGACGTACCTAGAAGATCAGAAATAGCGGCATCGACAACCGTGGAACGCAATGGATTCCATCGCGGTAGATCTTCGTGGACACTGCAGCGATGAAAATCTCAAGTGCATTTTGCATCTCTACCAGGGATTTGAATTGGTGTACTCTAAAGTGATTTTCTAAAGAATTGAACATGTAATAATTGGACAATGCAATGTCCAGGGATTATGGTGGGTGCAATTGAGTTTCCAATCCAAGGCGTAGAATGGTGTCCCAGGTCCTCCAAGGCATGTGGGCCTTAGAGTTGCGCAGTAACATTAGAACCCCTTTGCGATTCGGAAGAGCTGACTCTAGGGTTTTGAGTTTTTGTCGAACACGGCTCAATTAGTTACAGTACATAGTTGCGTTGATGTTGTGACCAGTTGAAAGCAGCTCCCGATGCACGATGCTGCCAGAAATCCACCAAACACAGGAAGATCATTTTCTGGTTGTGTTTGTTCTGGCTGTTTTGGAATAGATTCATGGGATGCCAACCAATGTTGACAGAGCAGTGAGCTTGGTACAGCACCCATTTGTCACCACATGTTATCACCCTGTCCAGAAATGACTCGTTCCTCAGACGAGACAGCAAAGAAACACATGTCTGCACTTCTGGCCTGTTAACTTCTGGCCCGGAATCAAAGCATGAGGGACCCATTGGCCCAGCTTGTAATGCTTCTCAAACTGATGGAGGTATTGCCAAATTGTTCAAGACTCACATTAAACTGTAGTCCCTGTTTCTCACATGTCCGCCACTGTTCGCCTCAATTACTGCCTAAAGATCGTCATTTTGTACGTGAGTAGATTTCCAGAAAGTGGCGTGGTTTCGAGTGTTTCATCACCCTTCTTAAATTTGTTAAACCACCGCTGCTGTCTCCACGTAGTCACGTCATCCTCACAAAGATCTGGCATATCTTGCGCCTTGCTGCAGTGGCGTTTGACTACAGTTTGAACTCTTACAGCATACATACACTTATGAGGCTCTGTGGAGATCTTATGTTTACTCTGTTTTTACGCAAGTTCACGATGTAACTGAACTTGCACAACCAGGTAGTATATTGATTATACCCACAGCAACTGGCCTTAGATTTATCTCTTTGCATTCAACTAACTATTGAAGGGCAATTGAGCACAGACCTCCAGA
This sequence comes from Thermobia domestica, assembly GCF_964235325.1. NCBI lineage: Eukaryota > Metazoa > Arthropoda > Insecta > Zygentoma > Lepismatidae > Thermobia > Thermobia domestica. Next base: position 12,622,320 of record NC_137457.1, read on the forward strand.
AAGAGCGACATAACTTTCTTGCTTACCTTTATATTTCTAAAGATAACATGCAATTTTATATTTTTGAAATAAGAGTACCCTATTAACTGCAATTAGGAATTGCTTAATATGTAACGAATTTAGATCTAGAAAATCACAAAATGGCAATGGAATTCGCCTATCTAAAATAAAGTTGGCATAAAATGTGTCTTCATGCATCGTAACAACATGAAGAGTAACTTAATTTAGTGATATCTTAACAATGGTAGGATAACAAATATAATTGTTCTAAAATTAGTTTTGTATTGTTTGCAGGCCCGGCAAGATCTGCCAAACTCAAAGGTAAACCATTTATTACCTACTACCAGCGTTAGGATTTGTCTAAACTTCAATTTCATGCAAAATGGCACTCATATCCAGGAGTTAAGAAAATTATTAGTGAACCTCCGAGAGATCGTGATACTAATTATGTTTCTTGTTTGACAGACTTTATCACGTTAGGATGACACAAATTAGATATATTGTAATCAAGTGAGTAACAGCTGCTCTCTACGAACGTAACTAACCACTGATGGGTGGCACATACAGTGCCTGCTTAATTTTACACCTTAATGTTTTTTGATAAGTGGGTGTACGGAAATTGCGTAGGAAGCAAAGATGAACTCTTTACCACCACTTTGTGGAGGTGATCCCTATTCGGGACTAAATTTATGTTGAAATAATGCTGTACCTGTACGAACTCGATACCATACAGCAGCATCTTGAATTCATGTTTCTTTCGTCAATGCGTATACCGTTGACCTCAAGACGAACACACTTATGTAGTGCGACTCACCATACTGTTCGGAATGCTTGACTTCATGTCTATCACATTTTAAGTTTAACTACAAACAGCTGTATGTTATGCTCTTATTTGATAAATTTTAGATGAGTTTGGAGTTTGATCCTTGAGTCTGGAAATCAGAAGAGATCAAGAACATGGTAGGATTGACAATTTTAAGATCGAGATCGTTATCCCGATCTTTGGACTTTTCTCTAGGAGAATATCATATTCAGGATCCATGCAGCTCTGTAGATATATCCTTAGGGCATTGACAGATCCATGAGTGCAATTCATCAAACTGGACTTCGGATGACCTGCGACTGACTGTTGTTCTAAAATGGCATGCAATACCTTTGGATCTTACGAGTGGCTTTATACACAGTATGAGAAAATGCAGTACATATGTAGGTATTTCGAGTGATCTTTCACCATACTTCGTTTCTGCCGCTGTAAAACGGGATTTTTCGTTAATATCTTTAATTAACACAATAAAAGTACACGAAGTAAGAGTCTTACAGATGTCATTTTCTCCGTTTCTGTGACATTGACATTCTTTCTTACTCCTGTCTATCTTCAACACATCTGATTCTACAGATTCACATCGACCTTTTGCCCCTGTTCGTGTGTTTTTTTTCATTATATCTCTTAACTTCTGGAAAGGAGTGTATTTTAATCATTAGAAAATATTGATAAGTAAAATAACTACTTTGGTATTATCGTAATATAAGAAGGAATACTTGATACAAATTCAATAAATATATTAGACCCGGTGGATTCATTGTCTGTTAAGGACAGAGCGTGTAAGTTGTGTTGTAAGACATACTCTTATATTCAACAACCAGAACTTGGAAGTTAGTGTTATGAGTAAACAATTTTATTGTTTGATGAACTTCTTGGACTCATTATAATATCATCAAGCCAAGAAATTCTTAACATTTTTCTCTTCTCTTCTTAACATTTTTCTCCATAAGTTAAAACAGACGATGCTATAGAAGTGTCACCTCTAGTAAATACCTAAACTGATATAAGAAATTATAGGCAACCGTTGATTGAAGAGTATATAAAAGTCATCATAATCCCTATCGACAATATAATAGGAGAGATGCATCCAATATTTAAATGAGCAGATTGTATATGCCATTGTGCTTGCTATTGTCCTGCTATATCTACCGTACTATGTTGTATAAGTAGCTCTAACCTCAACTATTTGTTGCTGCTGAAAAATCGCTCGACTTGGTGAACTATGATATAGTGTAGGAAATCTTGATAACACTCACAGAGACGGAGAATACCATGAAATTTAATGTTTACATGAGCCTCCTATTTACAAAAGAGCTAAAATGAAATATTGTTTTATGTGTTACCAATATTATATTTTTCATAACAGAGACAAATGGTTAATGAAGATAAGCAATTGTGATATAATTCGTAGCCTGAGAACGCGGAGGGTAGGGGAGAACCGTGAAAATAAGACGACAATGTCCACCACAAACTCACATAGTTGGATATTTAACTAATGATTCCTCGCATCAAAGATAATCGGCCTAAGAGTTCCCTACTGAAATTTTAAATTAGATTCCTGTAGATAATTTTTAATCAATTACGAACATACACACATACGCACACACACACGTATATATATATATATATATATATATATATATATATATATATATATATATATATATATATATATATAGGGCGTAATGTAAATGTATGGCCAAAAGTGACAAAGTGACTACGAACACCCAAATAAGTAAAAACGTTGCTATAAACATGAGGCCGATACCTCTTCGTTTCCAAGATACCGGGTGTTCATATGTCGAGTCCCTGCAATGGATCACTACGGGAAAGTGAATGGAAATATTTAATATTACAGGAATAATACATTCGAGTGCAATTATGGCTGTGTAAATACATTCATACTTACATAGGGAAAGAAACTAAACAACATTTGAGGTTATTTGTTGTTAATATTGCCAACCGGCTACAAAATATTGTGTTTTCAAATAGCACTATATGTCCACACGTTAGCATATGATTGCTGATACCAAAACGATCCCAAACATAGGTCACTGTCTATCGAAGTATATGTGGCTTAAACAAATGCTGTGGCCTCCATCAAATACCTTTCTCAATTATTTATCTTCGGATGCAATAGATGTGATCTATGAACCGTTGTGGGAGCTGTTAACTAACTTTACAATTGGACGCCTTGTCTTTCGAAAATGCCCATGTTCAGGGGCATTTTGATGTCAGCAGTCATATCCTAACAGTGGACGTCTACTGCTATTTAAAAACATAACATTTTGTACCAGGTTGGCAACACTGACAACTCAATAATCTCTGATGCTAATTACTTTCATTCTCTATGTTAGTGTAAATGTATTTGCACAAGCATTATGCCACTTAATTGTTTTATTCCTGTAATACTGAATATTTCCATTCACTTTCACATAGTGAGCCATTGGAAGAACTCGAAATTTGAACACCCTGTAGCTCTGAAAAGAAGCGGCTTTGAACGCAGGTTTATAGGAACTTTTTCACTTATTTGAATATCTACAATTACCTCATCACTTTCGGCCATGCATTTATGTTATATATGTTATATATATAACCATCATTTACTGGATATTAACAAGCGTCTTAAAGATGAAGGGAGCTTTTTGTGAACGGTACTCCTCTGAAACCGTTGTAAGGCATATTTAACTAGTGGGAAAGGATCTGGGGAAGTTACTTTACCCAAATAAAACGTATACTAATTGTCTGTCAGATTCTAAGATGGATGACGAATGAAATCCCACGTTATACAATATGTACTATGAGGAAGCCTTTGGTAAAGAAAGGAGAATTAATTTGATACTCTTCTTTATATCAAATTTGTGCTCGAATTCAAAATCTTAAGTTATGCGTATAGTATTTAATATTTTTCTTTAATAACGATGAAAACACGTAGTATATATTTTTCTAGTACTCAACGATGAACTCTTCCATGTATGTAGGTTATGCCATTGACATTTTCTATTTTCTTCCATCTCATTTACATCGATTGGTATTGTAGACATGAACTTCCTTCGTCAATTAAAATAGATTTTATAACAGGGTCATAAATAATTCATTTGCATAAAGTCAATTGCATAAACATGATCCAGAACTACTTACTATATCTAGTTTAGTAATGTTGTAATTTAAAATTCCAGTTAACCCGAGAAGTGTATTGCGTGGAGATAATATTTTTACGTAGGGAATATTTATTGACTAATCAATTCAAGTTTAACGACGCATGCACAGTGAGACTACATGAAAAAGACAAAACTAAATATAGGTCCAAATCAATAATCGGGTTCCTATTCTACACAAAATTCACATCTAAAATTAAACCCAGGTAAACATGGAGATCAATTCCAATCTTTAACGTCTGAGATAATAGAAACAAGAGCATTGTCAATGCATAAAGTATTTCTATACTTAGAAATGTTTATAGTCAAACATTTCTTAAGGTGATTTTACTCTTATATTTATTCTAACTCCAATTCAACATGTACAAACATTTTTGAAAACATTACAATGTAGAACAAGTTTTCCAGATATCAAATGCGATTTGAGACCAGAAAGTTACGAAAAAAATAATAAATCAAATTTCCACAACGATGTGCAAATGCTCAGAGCCAAATCTCGAACTACGATAGGTTGGCGTCGAAATACTAAGTTATTATTGATTTCCAGTGTCATTAATATTAAAATAGTTTGCTCCTAGTCGTTAGGCATAATCATAAATCATGGAATCAATACTCTTTGAAACTTTGGTAAAGCGATTTGTCTTCATTAAAAAATGTATCTGACGAAGTTGCCTGGATTGATGGTACTTGGTACGAAGCTCATTGTTTTCTCTCTTGAAAGTCCTTATTGAAATAATTGGGGTAGTATGTAAATATTGCAATAAGCAATAACATCAAAGTAATAAAGTTCATTTTGTAATAAAATGTGTTTTCGTACTTGTTTATTGAGTTAACTTTTTGCCTGGATCCAATAGTTGGAAACGTTACTTTTTTCCAATAGTTCTAAACCTGCTAAGTAAATGTTACAAATTTACAAATCAAGGGAAATATTACAGCAATGTCTTCATATCACCATCAAATATGTAGGTATAATACAAGGTGTCCCACTCGTAAGAGGCCCCGGAAAAAGTGCAGTAAGTGTTAAAAGATCTTAATCAACTTTGTGTATACATCACATACCTTTACTGTTGAGAAATAAAGATAATTTACAGCATATCTGTGAGATGTGGCAAGAACGAGATTCTGCTAGCTGTGTGTAGGTCTCGTGTTTCAGTGTAGGTTGCCTTACTATTCCTGGTGTTTCGTGCGACTTGCTTGTTACGCTGCTGTTTAATTCTGACCATGTATCAGAGCTGGATTAACTCATCTGGAGACCCGGGGCTGGAAAAAAATATGTGGCCCCTGCACTTCGCCTATTACATTTCTGTGAAAGTAGTTGGAAAGTTAAGTGAAAAGATTTTATATTTTTGTCATATTTTATCTTACGGTGATGATCGTATTTTGTATAATTCTTTCTAGACAGCCAGTTGAAATTTTGGTCAGAGTGACCCAAATCCATTTCGAGGCCAGAGGCTACAGACCCGCTAAGCCCCTCCCTTAATCCGGCCTTGTCATGTTTGGTTTTCTATGGAAAAAGTATTTCTTGTGAAACAATATTGGAGAAGTGATTCCTTTAAGTTATGTCAGAACACTTGAACTCACAAAACATACATCTTTGGAGTAGTAACAACCAGTATGCTGTCGGAAAGCAACCCCTTCATTCATAGAAGGTGGGCATGTTCTGTGCATTATCGTAGAACCATCATCGGGCCACTTTTTTGTCACTACTGTCGCCAGTGAAGTATACAAGGTATGTTTTAGGAATTTGTGAACCAGTTGGATGATGAGGAACTGATACTTGGCTGGTACCGGCAACATGGTGTAACATGCCACACATTTAAACCTGTGGTGAAAACATGTTTCAATGACAGTGATTTCCAAAGGATTATGCACTCAGGTCAACTGACTTACCCTATTTTCTGTGGGGTCATCTTAAATGTAATGTGGGGGCGCGGTGGCTCAGTGGTAGAGCGTTCACCTCTGGTGCTAGGGGTCTCGGGTTCAAACCCTGCTCCCGCCAAGTGAACGTTGTGGTGGAGAAACACCGTGTGCGTGGGTTTTCTCGGTGTTCTCCCGTTTCCTCCCACTTTCTTCATTCCACCATTTCATTCATTTCTCATAATCACCGTCTCCTTTAGCCTAACCGGCATAATCGTGGGACGTAAAACTCAAAGATTTCATTTCATTTTCAAATGTAATGTGTACAAGAAGAAGCCACTCACTAGCGACAAGTAATGTGAGAACATCCGCTGTGAATCCTGGCAGTCACGCCCAATATTCTAAGAGCAATATTCACGAACATTCAGCGCTGTAAACTGTGGTAAACAAGTCGAGAAGTCACTCCCAGGATCTCATGTAATTAATTTCTGAACCTTACACTGGGGCACTCCGTATAACCTTATGTATCATATTACATAATAGAAAATCGTATTACATATAGAAGTCCCCTAAGCTTGTTAAGAGGAACCAAATTTCGTCTTACGCAGGATCTAGAGAGTAACGATTCCTTGAGTAACCCCGAAATCTATGGTTTCGACATTAATATCGATTGTTGTCATTCTCATTTATGATTCACTCCTAACCACCACCACCCTTAGGTGCATTAGTTCTAGGCATATTAAAGTTATTCCGGAACACACATACAAAATGAAAAATGAAATGAAGTCTTTAGTTTTACGTCCCACGGTTATGCCGGTTAGGCTAAAGGAGACGGTGATGATGAGTAATGAATGAAGTGGTGGAATGAAGAAGTGGGAGGAAACGGGAGAACCCCGAGAAAACCCACGCACACGGTGTTTGGCCACCACAAAGTTCACTTGGCGGGAGCAGGGTTTGAACCCGAGACCCCTAGCACCAGAGGTGAACGCTCTACCACTGAGCCACCGCGGCCCCGGAACACACATACATTGTCATCTCTCTCTCCCTCTGTCTCTCTCTCTCTCTCTCTCTCTCTGTATATATATATATATATATATATATATATATATATATATATATATATATATGTGTGTGTGTGTGTGTGTGTGTGTGTAGATTGGCCCATTTTAATTTTCCATAGGAATATCTCAAAAACGGCTGAACAGGCTGAACATAAATGACCCAAACGTAAACTTAAATAGGAAATACCATGGGGCACGTCAAATTGTATTGTCGCGGTGCACCCAGGCTCGTCCTACATGGCGGCCTAGAGCCCAACTTTAAAAATTTTAAATGGAAACATGGGCGAGCGATAGGTCGTTTGATAGATCTTCAAGCACTGTTTTCATTCTATGGTTACTGGACGTTTTATCTGATACAGGTATCATGTCTTGGTGGTCATTTTTAATATGGTGATCAATATCATTTTTTTGCCACAATGATTTTAGTTTTTAAAGATGTATCGAACGAGATATCACCTTACCTATGTTTCCATTAAAAGTTTTGAATTTGGGCCCTGGGCCCCCATGAAGGGCGGCCGTGTGAGGCACCGCGACATCATTCGACATGCCAAATGCCATTTCCTTTTTAACGTTTTGTTCTGTTCATTTACAATCAATCGTTTTTTTATTAGTGGTACTGGACGTTTTATCTGATACAGGCTTCATGTCTTGGCGGCCATTTTAAACACGGCCACCGATATGGAAAATCGTTTGCCACAACTCTGTTTAGTATTTGAAGATCTACCGAACGAGGTACAACACGGTCCCTGTTTCCACTTAAAATTTTGAGGTTGGGCTCTAATCCCTAATGTAGGGCGGCCCTGGGGCACCGCGACAACACAATTTGATGTGGCCCGTGGCATTTCCTACTTGAGTTTGTGTTTATTTATTTTAAATCGTTTTCGAGATATTTCCGTGGAAAGATTAAAATGGACCTCCAAAACAACACCGACAGCGTTTGGGAGGTTATTCCTGACACCAAGATAAGACAAAAATATAGACGAAACTGGGTGCACAAATGCTTCCTTTCGGAGTTATAGGGTGACGAAAGCACCAACACTGAACTTTAAAGGCAAATAGCTCCAAACCCATCAGACTTACCGTAGTCGGGTCAAGACTTCACTAAGAGACTATATGCACGCTATTCAAAAATACATCTTTCATTTAAGGTACTCATGCAACAATTTTTATATAGGTAGTTTGGATAAAGGTATTTAACTTGAAGTACTCTCCAACTACATCTTTAAAAATTGTTGCGGAAGTACCACAGGATTCCGAAAGTTGGATATTTGGACAGGGCACATACTAGTTTCTAAGTGATGTCTTGAACCTCCGACAGTAAGTCCCATACTTTTGAGCTATGCGTCTTTAAAATTCATTTTTCATGTTTTTGGCAGCCTATAACTCCGAAAGGTTGGTCCATACTTTTTGTCTTATCTTGGTGTCAGGAATCACCTCCCAAACGTTGTCGGTGTTGTTTTGAAACACCTATATATATATATATATATATATATATATATATATATATATATATATACTGCACGCCATTAAAATTGCAACACGCAGAACTTTGCAAAGAGAAGAAGAAAATTATTACAGGGACAGGTCGCTGTGCATTTGACGTATCTAACAGATTGCAGAACTCCCTGGAAGTAATACCCAGGAGAGTCTCCACGGATGGCCAGAACAGCTGCAACACAACAACGCATGGGGAGAATAAGCCCACTTATGTCGGCTTGAGGTTTGTCGTCCCAATTTTCCAATCGACTCCAAAGCTGCTCAATATGAGTTGGAGGAAACCTGTGTTGAGCCAACGGGAGACCCAAAATGGACAACACACTCTCAATCGACGAGAGATCTGGTGAACGTGCGAGTCATGGATGCAGGGGCACATGGTTAGCTTACAGGAATGCGAAGATATTCCTTCCAACGTAGGTTCGTGCATTATTCTGTTGGAAAATTACTTCATGAGGTACATGGATTAATGAGACAGTAAAGAAATGAGCACCTCTGTGATATAAACTTGGCTGTTCCATGTCTATGGGATGCGCACAAGACGTGAACGAACACTTAAGGTGACGGGAACATATCTTGATGCCCAGTGAAGGGCCTGTGTGACGATTCATGATACAGGTGTTCTGAAGCCTGGTATCACAGTGCCGCCAGACGCGTATATGTCCATCATAATGCTATAGACAGAAACATGATTCATCAGAGAAGAGTAAGCCATTTCATTCCATACGCCATGCACGATAGTGCTTGCACCATATCTGCCGCGCAACGCCTATGTTGCACCCGCAGAACAATCTGAAGCAATGGGCGGCGAAAACGATTCCGTTCTCCCCGAACGCGCAGCACACTTCGTCGAGACACTGGACGTCGTAAAATCGCCCCTAGTTCTTACATCTGCCCTGGCGGTCCGTCGCTGACACGGACTTTGGAAACTTCTACGTTGCTTTATTGTGCCATCCTATAGCCACTAGTTCCACTCACGTGCCACAGTAGATGGATTCCGCCCTACTCTGGTACCGATTTCTCGGTACGATAAACCACAATCACGGTGAGCAACAACTGGGCCCCGATCGAACTGTGAAAGATACTGATAGAGCCGCTGTATTCAACGACGAGTCATTGCTGTACGCTTTCGACATACTACACTTGCGACCACGCACATACATCCCTCTTCGTCACCTCTCTGGACTGCTCGAGGTACCTGCTCCCAGATGACGTGGCAGGCTTACATGATGCACGACGACTTTGTCCACCTAATTGTTTCTTTCTACAATCATCCCCTACACACTGTACAAATTTCGTGCTTTTTTGATAACACCTGCAATCAAATGCAATTTTAATGTTGGGCAGTTTATGTTTAGTAACTAGAATCTAATTATAAAAGTAACTTATCAGAATAGAAATTTAAACTCACTATGAATGATTAGTTGAATATTTTGACAGTCATCATGGTCTGAAGGCTCGTCGCTGCTCTGGTTCAGTAATGATATACATTAAATGATAATGATATATTAAAATTTCTCATTTTCATGTTGTAGCTTTGGATTGTTTTCCATTATGAATCATGTAGTAATTCAAGATTAATTAGTATCAAACTCTAGAGTTAGAAATGTCTCTGGATTTACTAAAATCTTTGACTTAGGTCTGCAAATGATTTCTTTTTATTTCATCAAATAAAACATTTCAAGAACAAGAAACCACTTTAAAGAGTGATCAGATAATTATTTTTCTTGTCTTTGTGCAAGGCTTCTATACGTGTATACCCCTTCAGTTTGACAAAATTATTATAAACACACACATATTATATAAATTAATATATAAATTATTATTATTATTATTATATTATTATGGCGATTCCTACCTCTTTAGCGTACTACCACGGATCCCTTCGTTTAATCGAGGCTCTTCTTCCTCAAGGCTACCACCTGGACCCAGATGAAATAGTTGAAGAAGGATAAATATAACAGATACGGACCTTCCAGAAATCAGCAAAAGAGGTTCTCAGGCTTCTTGGTACACACCAATAGTAGTACATTTCCATAAACTTCTTTTACAATCCGTTGCTGTTCCAGAGGATAAAGCTAGACTTCTTGCTGCGTCATCTCCCCATGCTGGTGCATGGTTAAATGCGTTACCTTCGCTCCAATTAGGTCTTCACATGGCTAATGAAACCTTTAGAATCGCAGTAGCCCTACGACTAGGTTTAGCTGTTTGTAAGCCACATCGCTGTCCAGCTTGTGGGGATCAAGTTACCCAACGCGGCCTGCATGGCCTCTCATGCATGAAGAGCATAGGCAGAAACACCAGACATTCATCTGTTAATGATATCATCTTGCGAGCCCTCATGACGGCAGGAATTCCTTCGATTCCTGAACCGTCAGGCTGTTGTCGTTCCGATGGTAAACGACCTGATGGCATGACGTTAATACCTTGGATGAGAGGCAAATCTCTAGTATGGGATTTTACATGTTCGAACACATTCGCCCATTCAAGCCTTCCATTGACCGTTGTGAATGCTGGAGAAGTTGCTAGACGTAGAAAGGCAGAAAAGAAAAGGAAATACAATAATCTCCTCGATAAATTTATATTTGCTCCAATAGTTATCGAGACTAGTGGAGCATGGGCTTCTAGAAGCCTTGATTTTATCAGAGAGGTAGGCAGACGCATATCTATCGTTTCTGGAGATGTTCGTTCAGCATCCTTCTTATTCCAACGTATATCCATTGCGGTCCAACGTGGCAACGTTTCGTCAGTTCTTGGTACGTTGCCGCCTGTAAGGGAACTGGAGGAGGTGTTTCTTCTCTAGTACAACAGAAACAAGCGAACAGTAGAATAATAATAATAATTAGATATCAACATTCAGAGAAATTTATCAGTATTTTAGGTTTAACTTTAAATGTAATCAATCCACCTGTAACATAATACTTATTCAAATTGCTTTTATAATTAAATTGTTATATTTTAAATATAAAAAAAAGAATTAATTAAAGAAAACACTTATATTATTATTTATTAAGGATGTTGGAAAAAATGTGCTATTACCTATTTCCACTCATTATGAATATTATATCCTTTTATCTTCGAAATAATTATATACAATTTATTTTCGTTGTGTCTTTGTAGGCAAAGGAGGTATGCAGTCATCTAAGTCGGAAGCTTCTGCCACAGGAGAAAATGCCGGATCCGGAACGAGTGGTGGTACTTCAACCGACGACATGTCGTCTGGTGCTGGAAGTCAAGCAACTGTTCAAGGAGGTATGTAATTTGAGCAGAATGTTCCCTACTGTTTATAGTTGAAAATCGGTTGTGATTTGCAACATTACTGTTTATAAGATTTTAAAATTGTTTAAAGGACCGAAAGGAATAGCCTCAATTACGTTGAATGCATAATTAGTGGTTCACATTGCTAATATTTTCCTTAACCTCTTCCGTTCAAAGTGTCATTTTCCTATGTGCATGCTGTAATACCAGTTTCATTTACTGTTAAAAGACGTGTAGACAGTTATATAGTGCATAGTTATTGACTATATAGTGTATGATCAAAATACAGCTACAATACATGAATATATTCTAATTTTAAATATCAAATTCGATATACGGTCTGAATTTCAAATATAGATCTACTAAAAATATAGTGAAATGGAAATGGGAACAAAAACTAGAAATGAAATGAAATGAAATGTGAATCTTTAAGTTTTATGTCCCTCGGTTATGCTGGCTGAGCTAAAGGAGACGGTGATGATCAGAAGCGAATGAAATGGTGCAATGAAGAAAGTGGGAAGAAACGGGAGAACCCCAACACAAGGTGTTTGTCCACCACAAATTTCACCTGGCGCGAGCTGGGATCGAGGGATGAACCCCAGACACCAGTGCTGAACTTTCTCCCACTGAGCCACCGTAACCCGCACGTAAAGTAGTCGATGATGTATAATAATATGTCTTACGTGTTGTCAAGAGCCAGTTTTAGATCAATAAATACAATATACATCTCTTTCTCCTTTTCTATAAACCTTTCACAGAGCGTCCTTAACAATCCATTTGTTTTTCTTGTGCCCTTACCTTTCCTAAACTCGAAGTGATGCTCCTCAACCTTCTCATTTTTTCTCCCACACAACCTTCTGTTCAGAATTTGAAGCTAAATTTTTCTTGCGTGAGATATGAGACTTATATTTCTATAATCCTCATGTCTCGTCGGGTTCGATTGCTTAGCCAAAGGAATCATAATCGTCTTGAGGAAGTCGTTTGCCAACAATCCTGCTTCATATATTCATTACAGGGTCTGCACAATGTCTGCTTTCACTTTCATCCCATATTTTAACATATTCGATTGATATATTATATATCTCAGTTACCTTCCTATTCCTAAATTCGGATATAGCTTTTTCCAAACTCATCCGAAAGAATGTTGAATACTTGCCTACTTCATTTTCTACTTTCATCATCTAGCGTTATTGAATAACCTATGTCGGAGTATTTCATGTGTGGAGGAAAGAAAACAGTATATAAGTAACATACAAAATTGTGTTGTAAAAGGGTGACGGGAGATGTAAACAGTCCCAAACCACTGCTTATATTTTAAGATGAATCCAAGGTCCATAATGCTCACAATGCTAATCTACAGAAAATCAAAGCAGTCACCTTGTATGTGAGAAAGAATTCCTGTGCATTGAACAGCGGAGAATAGTCTCTTTTCCTTGCTTATTGAATTTTCTTATTTTCAGCATAAGAAATATGTATAAAAATTGTCTCATAATACGCAGCGATGAGGTAAACAATGATTTTAATTATCTGATTTAAAAGTAAGCCGAGGTTCTTTTAAACTGAAGAGGTGAACTCAAGTTTTCTCATGAATATTGCGTATATTCATTCGTTGTTACAATAGGTTTAGGGGAAATAACAGTTCAATTTTGCAGATTGTAAGTTAGTTTCAGTAGTGCGATTGTATTTCTGCAGTAGCTAATATCAAGAAATACATCTTGAAGAAAGAGAAATAGTACATTATTTTACGCCAATCAAACATACTAAAAAGTGTTACTGGGTACAATAACATTGGTATACTGTAAATATATACTACAACTAATAAATAATAAACTTGGACTTACAGTAAGAACTTTTAAACAGAAGCTTTGCATTACAATACAGCAATTTAGTATTTCAAACTTAAAATTAGGAATTTCAACCAAATTTGCTACATTTTCTCGTCACTTCCGAAATTCGTTAAATCAAGGTTCGTAGAACCGAGCGTTGATTGTTTGTAGATTCTTAGGTAAATATCAAGTGGAAACTTACACAAAATGCTTTAACTATATAGAGATAAAATCAAACGTTACATGGTCGAAACGTATTAGGAATAATTGTATAACAAGGTGAACTAAAACCTGACGTTGGAAACGAAATATTCTTCCTCCCAGGAAAGGTTCTTACCCGTACATACGTATTATCTGAATTTTTCAAAAAACTAGAATTTAACAACTTGATGTTTCTAATTCCAAGAAAAAAGTTCTCCAATGGTATTAACAAGGTAACTTCAGGTATATACGCAAGTGCAGCTAAATATGCCAAGTGTTCAGTGCTGGGACGTTTCCGATTAATTCCGTTAGATTGCACCTCCAATATTTTCTATTGTTTCTATTTTTCATTCTATATTTTGCTTCAGCTATCTTGTGTAGTAATATTTGAGTTCGAATAATACAGACGATGTAAACAGTTGCAAGATTTATTATTGGTTTCTAGTGGTATTCTAGACTTGGCGTAATTACCTGCACGTGTTGGTAAATATGCCAATTTGTAACATTTTCTTCATTTACTTTGTAAACATAATTGAAGTAAGTCGCATTTTCTTCTACCCACGGAAAAGGCTACTCTGCAACGAACATGTCTTCTTCTTAGCGTTTCATGAAAATTAAGGTTATAAAATACTGAATACCCTTAAAATTTCGTATTTAGTTGCACGTACGTTATATCATCTCAAGCATCCTTTAAATAGCTTCATGCCACTGTAGATGTCATTGTGGTAAACAAAATTAAATCTTGTAGAGGAAGTCTTCATATGCACTTTCTGACAACATCGAAGCTACTACAGACCATAAATTATGCTGATATTGGCACTAAACTATGTTACCATCAAACCTCCATTATGCCAATAGCAATATGGCAATACGGATCAGACATAATTACAAATTTATTTTTCCTAATATTTTTCCTAATTTACATGGAGACAAATAACTCAATAACACACACAAAAGTTAGTTTTTTCTTTGTTTATAATTTTATGGATTATATATCCTCTTCTTCCACCTTGTATGTGATATTCTTGTACAAATATCCAAGAAAGATTAACGTATCTAGCATCGAAGTTATATAAGTGACTCAAGAAATTTTATCTACTGTTTAATTCTTTTATCACGAAGAACTTACTCTAACGGATTTCTTAAAATAGCAATAAATATAATGTAAGTATTATGAAGTATTATGTAAGTATTATGAAATGTTATTCGAAGATGATATAAAAGTGTTTAATGCATTATACAGACAAACTGCAAATGGCAATTTCTCATATCAAACGAAAAAGCAAATAGTTTACATGGACTTGTGGGAAAAAGTGAATAGTTTACGTTCCAGTGCTACCCAAAATCAGTGAAATGCAAACCCTGAAGTAATGGCCCATATGACCTTAAAGGGAGCCATATCTATGGAATCCAAACTTCCAGATTCATCAAGGTGCAATAGGTTTGCAAATGATTTTCTACTGCTTGTAGTTCGCAGATATACTCACAACAGAATTCTCACATTTCAAGATGAGCCCAAAGTAAGCAAAAGAAGCGCCTTCACAAAAGTGGGTGCGCAATATTTTGTATTGATGTTGGATCGTTTATGAATGTTTCCTTATTTTCGGAATAACACTTGCTGCACAGTATGTTTTCACACTGCGTTTCAACTCGTTGTTCTCCACTTGTAAATGCGAAAGAAATCATAGCAGCACGGTTTACATTTTTCAGTATACTTCATTACTTCCTTTGTGAGTACATATCAATTGACGGATCTTATGGAGCAGAAACGAAACTACATGCTTGGTGGTGAGCCCTTATACAAATGTTTCAAGGAAACTGATAAAAACAAAATATATTTCTAATAAGAATACTGAGACTGTGTGAGATTCATATCACATAGTATATTGAAAGTGATATAAATGTACGCCTTTGTTAACAGTTTTACTATAATTGCAATAAGAGTGCCCTTTGCAGTATGGATAATTATATATAATCACGATCAATTATTCTAAAACCATATACATTAATTTTGTTACTTTTGTAATGTACGACAGACATACATACATTAACATGCATTGTTAAAATTTATAATACAACATTGTTGATTTATTACTACTATACTTCTTTACTTTTGTAAAGGAAGAACATAGTTTTTGCATGTTTAAAAATGTTTTATAGTAAAAAATATTTTTTGTTTCGTAGCTAAACCACAAAATGGAAAACCTAAAGCACCACAAGGTAATCCTCTCAAAAGTTATGATAATTTATTAATTTTTTATAATGTACAAACTGTTTAAGTAATCAATCGGATATGTTGTTATTATTTGAAAAACGTGAGTTAAGAACATGGTAACCCACAATTTTAATTGCTGCGTTTTGCAGCACCCGACAGAGATCAACGCATACCGCTTCCTTTAACCTTAAAAATCAGCTTTGTGACTTCGAAATTGAATTGTGGAGCAGAAAACCTCTAATTTCTTACAATAGTAAAATTGTGGGTTACCACGTTCTTGCCTCACACCCTTCATATATTACGTTGCTAAAAATTACGAAATAAGAACGTAACTAATTTAAATGTAGATAATTGAATTCTATAAATAAAATAAACGAAATCAGCAATGTAGTAGGAAGTCAAAGCCAGATTGCAAATTTCGGGGAAGAGTGCATAAATTATGTGTTCCTCATAAAATTAAAAGGCAATGTAATACAATAATATAGCTAGTTAAATATTTGTTTTATGTCAGTATGGGCTATGTAGCCAACTCTCAACGAGTCAAACACACTAATCAATTGATTAGGGATACATAATGTGTCTCAGGAAATACCTCCGACATAAAACTTTTCATTGGGTTTCAAAGGAAAAAGTGTTAAGAGTGAATAAACGTGTTGTATGTATATACACTGGAAACCTTACTGTCAAGAGATTGTTTATATTCTTTATTTGTTGTTAAACTTTTACGACTTTTGTTATTTCAGAGTGTAGTTTATCACAGAAACAGCGAATATTAATTAAATTTATTTTCCAAGTATAAATTAATTTCTCAGTGAAGAATCCACGGAAATGTTCAATAAAATTTCTATTTATAACGAAATACTCCATTTTAAATTTTAAGCTGGAATTTCCCCTTCAGCTCTAGTTAATGGCTAATATTTTTCTTTAAGAAAACATTGTTCTACTTTGGTCTTTTTCTGCAACGAGACCTAGAAATAGCTGTTTGGGAGAATCGCCCTGAACATATCTACACTATTTATTGATGCTTCATCACAATGCCAAAACACATGCATGCGTAGCGTGTGTGTGGAATCTGTTTGCCTGATAGGGATGAGAAGCTCATAAACACTTACTATATTCATGAGAGTAATTTTCTTGTAATTTTAATATCATTACCAACACTAAATGAATCCTTGATCGACATGGTTTCGATCACGTAAATACATTATCATAACAGTGACCCGTGAAATCAGAAGAATCTTTAATGGTGAGGCCACGTGTATTTGGCACCTCAAATATCGTTAGTAATGGGTTAGTGTTGGTTTACGAAACTACGTAGAACTATAGATGACACTGATACTGATTTCTGACATTTGAGCATAATTGAAATTGTAGTAGTAGTGATTTGGAATGTAATGTGGGGTAAATCACGTATGAAACAAAGATACCTTGTAATCATTTTTTTCATACTACGAGGCACGTCCAGAAAGTAAGTTTCGTTCGGTAATAAAATTAAATTGTGTACAGATACAGAAAAAGTATTTATTGCACAAAATTCTACAGCTCTTAAACTACTTTTCCACATAACTGCCGAAATTTTGCAGGCATTTGTCATAGCGTGGCACAAGGTTTTTTATACCTTCTTCATAGAAGTTTGCCGCCTGTGTCTTCAACCAGTTGGAAACAGTTTCTTTCAGCTCGTCGTCATTGTTGAAGTGTTGACCGCCAAGGAAAGACGTGATATGTAAGAACAGATGAAAGTAACCCTGCGGTTTACCTGGATCTTGTCATCAATCGCGTGAACCAGTTCTTCTGTAACCAAAGATGGACACCCACTTCGTTCTTCATCGTGCACATCGCTACGTCCTTCAGTGAATTGTCGGACCCATCTTCTCACCATTGAATCACTCATCGCATTTTGTCCGTAAATATCGCAAATTTGCCGATAAATTTCACTTGGTTTCACTCGCATTCAGAAAACGAATCACCGCTCTGATTTCACAAGCGGCGGGATTTTCAACCAACGCCGACATTGTAAACAAGCACAACAAAGCGTACATGACTCACAGCGATCTCCAAATAGCGCACGTTTCTTCTCCTTGATACAGAGCGTCTACAGCGCATGTGCGGAACTGCGATCGCAGCGCTGGAGTGGAGATAAATTTAAACGGAACTTACTTTCTGGACGTGCTATGTATAACTTGATGAGAGTATGCATCTATTTTCAACTCTGTACATGTAAAGTTTACGTATTACTATCTTCCCATTTGCATATTTCATATTTTTTTGTTTTGTTCCCATCTGTGATACCCCTGGTATACACTCTAATCAATGGTATAATAATATACTAAGGAAAATGAGAAAACTCAATCTATATTACAGATGCTTGTCTCTTAGGTAAAATCGGAAATGACTCAGATGCTTATTACACGCATTCTTAAGTTTAATAGGTACAATATTACAAATAATATTAAAGTATAGGAATTACTATATACATCATCTAGGAAACTTGAAAGAATGAAGAATAAATAACTGAAAAGCTTAGCGAAACAATCTCCAAGACAAGAGCAAATATAACTCTGAATTAGAACACTCATTTATAAGTTCAACAAACCTTAAATACAAACTATTGCATAACAATTGTTGATAGATGACTAGAACTTACATATATCCCTCAATATATAAATCTTATTGAGATAAAAGAAATGCAATATACTGAGCGTAAAATTTTCCTTTTCTGCGAAGATTCAATAATATGAATTATGCTGCATACTTGCTGATTTCTGTTTGTACAATAGCTTACATTTATACAATATTAACATCAACATTCTTACTGAATTGCAAATAATATAACTTTTTATTGCATTTGTTCAAACTATATTTTGTTACATTAGCATCCGTCCTGTTTTCTTGCAGAAAAAGAAACTTTGCAAGGTAACGTATTCTAAGTGAATGTATAAGTTGGTATCAATTTATATAACGCAGTAACTTATTGATGGAGGAATTTAGGGTTTACACTGAAGAACAAATGTAGGAATAATTGTTGAAATATTTAAATGTAAAGATTTTTAATTGTTTTACTTTTGTGATATTTCGCAAGAAGATGAAGATTACTCTTCTTTTGTTATTCTTAAGAATTACTATATCCTTTACTGACTATTACCGTAAACAGTAGTTTACTTTTTAGTAATAATAAATGCTACTTAATTGTTGTTTGAAACAAGTAACAAAACCACAAATTTCTGCTGAGTATAGGTTAATGTGTGTTTATTTAAAAACTCTAATTCTTTACTTTTCACCATTCAAATCAAACGTATATACTATGTTTTAAAAAGTCTTACCTTAACCATTAATTAGTAACACCAATCTCTTAACTTAAGTAAGCACATGGAGGAATCACATACTCTTATGGAATATATTGTTCATTTTCATTACGATGTCACTATTAATCTGATCCTCTTAAAGACTAATCTTTAAAACATTTTTCCTTGATTGAATTAGTAACAAAGCCTTACAAAATTGAAAGGCTTACAAAAATTAAAATAAAAAAATATATGTTATGAGTGTTTCTCTCAATCATACAGAATAGAAGTAATATATAAAATATTATTGTACTTGAAATGCAAAAAAATGATAGTTTTAATTCTACATGCACCGATGTTTTGAAAAAGGAGCAACAACCAGAAAGATTTAATATCAGAATAAATACACACACACACACACACACATATATATATATATATATATATATATATATATATATATATATATATATATATATATATATTAGAAGCCTTCAGTAGGTTACCTGTGCAAACGAAATGACAAAGAACTGAAGTAAAACATTAGTTTCAGCGTCCCCGTTATGATCTTTAGGCTAAGGGAGAAGGACGAATAAAGCATGTGAATCATGTTTGAAAAATTTGTGGAATGATAATGCGGAAGGGAACAGGGATACCTGGGAAACACGGATACGATGTTATCCACTATTCAAATGAGTAAAGAAGATCGTAAAATATATGTTGAAACTTCAAGTTGAAGGTAAAATAGTAAACACTTTATATGCTCAAAAGCATATAAATTGGCGGGTGTAAATAGAAGAATATTCCAAAAACTCTAAAGCCAACATTTCGCTATGCAAATTAAAGTATTAGTAAATGATCAAAATCATTATGATTTTTAAAATATATTTTGAGAAGTGCAGGTTTTAACATACGTTATAAATATATTTATATAAGCAACGGTATTTTCGGTAAGTTTTGTTTCTTTTCGTTTTCCGAAAGTAAACTGGTGTGAAATGTTTCCTTCTTTCACTCATCAATTCAAAGGATAATGTTACATTTTATGTTGTTAAACTATAGATTAAATGGAGTTACACATACGTGACATAATGACTGTATTTATTCAAATTTTACCACTCAGAATATAAGCACAAAAGCCTGTAAGTTAATTTTGAGAATCAGATCATTATAGTTTTAAGAAAATATCTAAAATATCGCCTTAGAAAATGTACAAAAAATGAAACTAACGATTGCTTAGAAGGAGTATATTACTGCATATGTTGTATACTCGTATTGTAAAAATAAAGTATTAGGCTGAAAGTAGGAAAAATAGAAAAACTTACAAAGTAAAAATAAAGACAATAAAAAGCTTATGTCGTCTTTTTCTACAATGTGTGTGATGTCAAGTGATCTTAAACTATCTTAAAGAATTTAAGTCCTACCATTTTGGAAGAGGAAAAGGGCTCTGTTTAAAAGAAATATACGGTATTAAATTGAAAATACCTTTCAGAACAAATTACAAACGTAGAGCGTTTTAGACAAAAACTTACAAAGCGTATTAAATTAGTATAGTGTAAAAGATAATAGAAAGGAATAGATTTTATCTCATAATTACACCATTTGCTACGGGATTTAATCTTCTCTAGTTATCAAGATGATTAGAAATCTCTCTTTGAATATAGTATAGGATTGTATTTAAAAGTTGATCTTAGTACTTGGAACGTTAATATACTTGGTTGTATTAGATCTCCACAACTGCGAACATCTTTGATCTATACGAGCTACGAAACATGCAAACTTAAAGAAGTATATCTTTTTAAGTATAACTTAAATTTCTTTTGAAAAATTTTAACTATTAATAACATAATATATCAGTTGAAAGTATTTTAATATTAGTCATATCGTCAAGTGAATACTTCTAAGACTAGAAAATGAAAAAGGAATAAGTAAAAGGTTTGGTACATTCATTGCCGGAACTATTACCAGGCTTATGTGTTTCTTTCTTTTTTATCCTTTCATTAGGTGGACAAGCAATTTCATCAGGTAAATATGTTTTTCTTTCTTATTCATAATAATTAAAGTAAGAAGTAATTTCCTGTTTCATAATTTATATTGTATGTGTATTCAACATGTGTTCTTCTATGTTAGTGTAATAAAGTTCGCTTTAGATTTTCCCGGAATTACCCGGATTTTCCCGCAAATGTAAATAATAATAAAAATAAAATGGACGAAGTAAGTTCGTAGTAAAATCTTATTTTTAACTTTTACTTAAACACGTACTTTGATATATTTATTTGTAAGACAAAAAAGTACCTTTCGTCGCTCGCCTCAACGTGATCTATGCAGTTTCCACTGAAATTAATCACAAGATGTAAATAATAACAGTAATAATAATAATTTGCAACTTGTGATATATTTTACATCATTTAATATAAATGT
Organism: Thermobia domestica; assembly: GCF_964235325.1. Taxonomy (NCBI): domain Eukaryota; kingdom Metazoa; phylum Arthropoda; class Insecta; order Zygentoma; family Lepismatidae; genus Thermobia; species Thermobia domestica. Next base: position 12,643,912 of record NC_137457.1, read on the forward strand.
TTATTCAATAGTGTGTGAGCGATGCTAGGAGAACACTTCTATTGCATTTATACTGCTTCAGTTTAAAATAAGTTAATAATTGGTAAAAAGTTGAAGGAAAATCAACATTTGTACAAAATTTCTTAAAGGTATACTTGTATCCTAATCAACGTTTCCTTTTTACGGAATTCAAACGATACAAATCGGCACCACAAAACAACTATGTTCGTAATGTTCATTTCTAACAACAATTATTATTCATTGTCTAAAAACTTATATATTCACATATAAACGTATATCTAAATATATATATATTCACAATCACGGTACATATTTGTACGTACGAAAGTATAACGAAAAAAACTAAAGTTAATCTAACTACTAACTTTCTCGATAAAGTCTAATTGTTAATCTGTTTTGCAATACTTTTATCTTGTAAAGCAAAGTGGAAATTTAAAATGTGAAACAAAAATTAACACATTCTCAATCAGACAGATCATTATAAAAAATATTTTTATGCATGTCAACATATTTTACTGTATACATACTTTAATATATATAGTTTTAACTGTCTACTTGGATAAGCTCGTTATATAATAGTAGTAATTATAATACTAACTTTCTAATGTGTGCATTTATTTCAAGGTTCCCACTATGAACTGGCCAAAAAGATGCCAGGTAAGGGAACAATAATATTCCACTATATATAATTTAATTTACAAAAATAACGTGTCTGTTGATGTAACTTTGCGTGCACATGCACTTAAAATTGTTGAAGTAAGATGCATTGTGTTGTTAGAATCTTGAGTCATTTGTAAAATATCACATGGTAACAATAATTTTAAAAGATGATGCACAATGAAAAGGGGAACACTTCTCCTACCCTGGTTGCTAAGTATACAAAGTAGAAGGATACAAAAACCATTATATTTCAACAAAGACTGCATGATTATTTAAAAATTCTGTTTAAGCGCGCAGCGAACAACCTATGCATGCATTGAGAGGCAAACAAGCATTATGTCTGCAATCCACGCCATGACTGTTTTCTTGTAGGTTACAAATAGTCCATAAGCCAAGTACTTACTTAATAATCCGGCTTCCTAAAAGTCACTGACATTTTGAAAATAATAAAGAATGCTAAACAGCAGACAATCATAGTAGAGACGCTTAGAATTGGGAAATAACCTATGACTGATATGTTTTGTAAAGCTGAACAAATTAATTCCCAATATAAAATTATCTCGATTGAAATTGTATGAAATATTAATATGTTTGACTTTGCACCACTTCCGAAAAATACAAATACTGTGAATAAATAATTAGTTTATTATTATTGTCTACTTATAGTGTTATTGTTATTTTCTACTTTTTAGTAACTTTTCTGAAAGCCATTCGACGTATTTAAAATGTTTAATGTTATTTTTTACATCTTATTTTATTATTGTAAAATCAATTAATTTCTTTCATATATAGTTTTAACTTTAATAAGTTTACATCTTCTGCTTTCTTGAGTATTTCTGAATACAGTTAGTTTTGTTTATATTTTTATTTTTCCCTAATTTTCTTTACCTTAATGGTATAGCTAGTTGCGAAAAACTAAACGAAAGACATGAACGTCCTAAAAATCATACATGAACGTTTTTTTTAAATCATACATTAAGAAACGCGTATTACATTTTCATCAAACTAATTCCAATGTTTCTTTTATTATAGGTAATAACCTTCCATTGTTTGTAAAACATACATTAAATATCACGTAGATTAAATATAGCTATAATTTTTGCACATGGGATTGCGCTGGTGTCCCAGATGACAGAGTATATCAGTCGAAGCAAATATAACTGTTCTTCTTTTGACAACTGATAGTTTAGGATAGTAGTTGCGCTAAAGGTGTTGAAACGTTTAGAATTTGGCGTAAAGCATTCAATCCTAAACCTAATTAAAATTTTTGCAAAGCTGCACTGCATTTTACAATTTGATTTCAATAAAGACGATAATGTAACGCAGGTATCTGAAGAAACATATTATTAATATGTTATCTAAGCAACGCCTAAACCCTGGTGCATTCCTTTTCTTGCTAGATATTTAGATCCTACTCGAAGTGGGCAATCAATCACAGAAAAGAAGTGAATGATATTTTGGTAACATTGAACAATACTAGCGTATAAACTATCATAATATTCACAATAACCTTAACATTCATCTTCAAACTGAATTAAGATCTCCCTTCGTAGCTAAGCGGTTAGCGTACGTGTCTTTTGTGTCAGAGATCCGAGTTTGATTCCAGGCGTTAGCTCATGCCGTTCGGATTTTAGGGTAATCAGTAGGTCTACGTCTCATATAGCCTCACTGCTGAAGGGAACGTTAAACTTAAAATTAAACGAACTCAGCTAAACTAAACTCAAATCAAATAGTATTAAAGCTATTAGAGAAAGCTAGCTAAATAGTGTTCTTAAATCCTTGGTTATAAATAGACTTCGGATCGATATGCACTAAAAAACGGCAAAATATGCATGCAAATATGCGCTAAAAATCACGAAAATATGCACTGAAAATATGCAAATATGCACTAAAAAGGATAAATATGCACCAATTAAATGCTAAAGTTAAATGAGAAATTTCATTATCTTTAGAGAAAAAAGTTGCATTACTTGAACTACATATACTTGGTGTACAACTATGATGCAATAGACAAAGATGTAGTTTTTGGCATTTTCTGGCAAAAGCCTGCATTTGTCAGACAAAACATTACTGTACATCGAAAATGTTCCTTCCGTGTCACGAGTCGTTAAGGGACAGTAGACATTCAAAGAAGCAATGTTACTTGTCGACAAATCTGTAATTCGCACGTCGTTGTTCCCAGGAACACTTTATTTGCATTAAACAAGAATTTTATGCCAGGTTTTTTTCGCGTCTATTGACTGTGCCTTTCGAAAAGAAGTTTATCCGATTGGTCTTGGCGGAGCCTGTTTTGTTATTGAATCAAATAGCTCAAATGTACTACAAAGTCCTAATAATCGCTCTTCTCATCTCGTTATGATCTTTGAAATTGAACTGAAATGAGTATTGATAAACGCAAGTTCGCTTTGAATGTTTTCAGCTCTGCAAGTATACACAGCTTCTTGAATACATTTGGTTTCTTCGGAAACAGATCAGTATGTGAAATTCAAATACATCTACCCCCATATATATATATATATATATATATATATATATATATATATATATATATATATATATATATATGTGTGTGTGTATTTACAAATAAAAAGACAGATTGCGCCAAGTATTTATGAATAAAGAATAAATATACTTAGAGAAGTAAATAAACATTTCCGGCATAAGCATATAGTAAACATGATTAACAACTCGTAAAAATTTCCCTTAAAGTTCTTAAAGTTAACGGAGATAGATCTATGCAAAAAATAAAATAAAATAAAATATAATAATAATAATAATAATAATAATAATAATAATAATAATAATAATAATAATAATAATAATAATAATAATAATAATAATAATAATAATAAATGGACATAGGGAGATAAAATTAAATGTTATATATACCGTATTAAATTACAGTATTTAGTTATGCAACAAATTCACACACATAAAACTTACAGTGAACAAACAAACAAACAAACAAACAAACAAAAAAAAAAACATTTTCCAAGGCCAAGACAAAAAGTAAATGCTATGCCCTTTTCAGCGCTCCTCCCTCTACTTTTTGCTCCCTTTGATTTATTGTCTAAATTATGCTCCTTGTTCCATGTCTCTAGACCAGCTAGAGAAATACTTATGGTTTGGAAATTATTATATAAATTGCACTTCGTTCAAAAGATTGCACGGTATCTAGGGCCTTATATGGCGGTTGACTATAGGTTAAATGTATAGGGTAACCAGTAAACGAAGACCTCTACAGACAACGTAGTTCATATACCTAACCTCTCACAGAATGTCTAAAATTTTTCTAAACGCTGCATTCCGGAACTTGAAAATTTCCGTTAAAAAGTATATTTTAACATCCGTTGTTCGCAACACAGGTTCCGACTAATCGAGAGAATTTAATGTTTCCTTTTAATCTTTAAATTCATGGACCGTGAAATATTTCCGTTTAATAAGGGACCTATTGAAGTCAATTTTTACTGTATTAAAAGCCTGTATTCAAAATCTTATATTCTTGTTTAAAAGAAAATAAATCCACGTTAAATTACTTTTTGTATCCAATTATGTGTTAATCTTAGAATATTTTCTTCTAGGGTAACATGTCCGTTTAAAACAGTAAGAATTTACAATGTATAATATTGATACTTTAAATTGAATAAACCGATTTGAGCGAGATATGGAGCATGAATGGGAAGAAGGTAAAGTTGTCGAAAACATAACAGAACACTTAGTAGGAAAGTTACGTTTCGAGAGACGTTCAATATCGAAGCAACACAAGCTTATATTTAGGGATGAGCACAAGACGAGTCGAGACAGGATTTTCCTGTCAAAATTCGAGTCGAGACACGGCTCTTCTAATAGAGAAATATACAGTTTTTGAGTCGAGACATCACTTTTACAGCACATTTTCGAAACGAGACAGTCACAAATCTTGTCTCGTGCGCATCCCTACTTCTATTTAAATAATCTCAAACTCCTTAAAGCAAAACTCGGAAATTTATCTTAAAAAGTAACTGCTGCGACATGTTTTAGACTTTGTAAAGCAAATATTTCAATTAATTGTAGAGCTTATTTTCAAAAGGTTGTTCATTTCTTCCCGAAATACATTTTTAAAGAGTTTCTTTGGAATGATCTCTGTTGAGTATGCAAAAAATAAAAAATAAAAATCCACAACTGGGTTCTTTCATACTTGTAGAACTCCTTACCAGACTTAAAACTGCTATATATAAGAAGGCCAAAAAATAGGGCGCTCCTGAAGTATAAGCTTTTGCTGTCGAACAAAATGGAAATGTCCTCTTCTGAAAACAAGCATAATAGGTTTGAAAATATTATTGTTTAGCATACACTTTTCTCCTTGAATTGTTAACGTCTCTCGACTTCAATCCATTGTTTCAGAGAGTCAGTTAATTTAGTGCTACTCCTTCAAATTTCAATTTTAACTAGCTCAGAATTTGGTTCATTTTTGTCCATCCAAGAAAAATTGTGTACCATTTAAATAAACGAAGGAAGGCCATTTCAAAATTTGGGCCACTTCGATCACCTGTCGTGCGACATCTCCAAATTCGAATTTTAACTAGCTCAGAATTTTGTCCGGTTTTTTGTACATTGGTGAACCACGAAGATTTTTTTTTACAATTGAAATAAAGGAGAGAGGGCCATTTGAAATTTTGGTCACATCGATCACCTGTAGTGCAACATCTTCAAATTCGAATTTTAACAAGCTTAGAATTTTGTCCATTTTTTAATATTCTTGAACCACCAACAAAAAGATATACAATCCAATTGAACGAGGGAGGTTCATTTAAAAATTTGGCCACTTCGATCACCTGTAGTGAGAGATCTTTTAACGCAAATTTTAATTAGCTCAGAATTTTGTTGAATATTTGAACATGTTCTGCCACCAGGAAAAAAAATTCGTACCATTCAAATAAACCAGGTACGGACATTTAAAATTTGGCCACTTCTTTCACCTGCAGTAAGACATTTCAAATTTGAATTTTAACTAGCTTGATAGTACAAAACTCTACAAAAATAGTGAAAATTCTAAGTTAGTTAGAAAAAGAATTTAAAGGTGTTACACTACTGGTGAACTAATTGGCCAAAATTTTTAAATGACCCTCCTTTGCTAATTTGAGCATTTAAAATTTTACTTGGTTGTACAAAAATGTACAAAAATTGACAAAATTCTGAGCTAATTAAAATTTCAATTTGAAAATGTCACACTACAGGTGATCGAAGTACACAAACTTTGAAATGACCCTCCCTCTTTTTCTTGAATTTTACAAAATGTTTTCTTGGGTGGACAAAAATGGACAAAAATTGGACAAAATTCTGAGGTAGTTCAATTTCAGATTTGAAGATGTCGCACGAAGGTCATCAAAGTGGCCAAATTTTTAAATGACCCTCCCTCGTTTATTTAAACTTTTAATTTTTTCTTGGGTTTACAAAAATGAACGAAAATTGGACAAAATTGTGAGCTAGTTAAATTTCGAATTTGAAAAAATCACACTACAGGTCAACAAAGTGGCCATATTTTTAAATGGCCTTCCCTCGTTTATTTGAATTTACACAAAAAGAGTTCTTAGGTTGATAAACATTAATAAAATTCTGAGGTAGTTAAATTTCAGATTTGAAGATGTCGCACTACAGGTGATCAAAATGGCCCAAATTTTGAAATGTTCTCCCTTTGTTAATTTAAATCGTACAAAATTTGTTCTATGTTGGACAAAAATGGACAAAATTCTGAGCTAGTTAAAATTCAATTTGAAGATGTCGCACTACAACTGAATGGACTCTGTTTCAGGAAGTAACTTCCAGATTTTTCTTTCGTTATTTTTATCCTGCCGCAGGACCACACAATTTCAAATCCACACGCACACAACGGTAGCAACTTTAACTTCCGAGATGGGTGACGTAGAAATTTTGTTCTCGGTGATTTGACACCGTCTTACATTAAAAAAAAAATAGGTAACAATCATGCATCATTGCCGGGAGGATGAATCACCCACCCCTTTCTTATTCTCCTTTTACGCGACCTTGGAAGATACTCGAAGCCGATAACAATGAACCATTTCAAGGTTTTGAGTCTACTTATATTAGAAACTTGGAATTCCATTTATGACTAAAGTTATTGCACATTAAAAAATATCAATTTGGTCGTTTCTTTAAATATGCATTTATATGCAATAACGACATAAACATGCACTAACCTCCGAAATATGCAGATATATGCACTATAAAACTCTACTATTTTACCCCAAAAGAGCTGAAACGAATTTCTGTTTAAAGAGCATATCAATATCACATCAGGGAAGAAACATGCAAATATGCAAAAATCCGAAGTCTAGTTATAAACCATCTACGGTACTTTGTTAACTCTTTTCCTCATTAGACGTTGTAGGAATTATTTGATTTTAGAAAATTAATAACTAAGTTATTAATTGTTAGTTTTTCAAATGTTTACACCTAAAATCCTAAATTCGGAATAACTTCTCGATTACTAAATGCTAAATCAAAATATTACCAATCGTTTCGGTATAATCGTATATAACGTTAAAACTTTCATACATGCGTATAGCTGAAACTGTCATCTTTCCATTTTAAATCAGTTGAAAATCACTAAATGCCACGTAGAGATTGCAAGAAGGTTAGTGGGTCTTACACATCTGTCCTATCGTTATGAAACTCAATATTCTATGGTTCAAACAATTAAATGTAAACCTATTTATAAATCATGGATCCTTGCACTGACTACTGTGAAAGATATGAGAATTACATCAGTCAAGCCTATAATTCGTCGGGAAGGTCATGCAATGTGCTAAACACACACTTAAAACATAAAATATGCAAATGTAGATTATGCTTATTATAGATGAGCTAAGATAACAAAAGTAAATGAACTAAGATCTACTAAACGCAGATAAACTGCATAGAGAAGATTAGAAGTATAAGCATTGGTAAAAGGTAGCACATTAACAATCAATACAGAGTACATACTTATATTAAAGAAAGTTATGTTTGGCATAAGATGTCTTCATCACAGCAGCCAAGAATCTCAGTGCATTTCTCTCATTGTGATACAAGTTACAAAATGTTCTGTTCAAATCACTGTTCTTTTCAGAGTTTAACCATATGAATACAACCGATATTGTGAAATATTCCTCTGTCATATACCATCTTATAAACTTTACATACAAAATGTTGAACATGCTCCGTAATATAACGAACTAGTTCTTCACTGACCGTGCAATTTCAATCGCTTGGTCGTTTTACTGAACACACGTCAATTTGTACATCAAAATCGACATAAGATCCAGTGAATAAACACGTTATAAGTTACCCATAGGTCCTATTTTTCTATGAAATTATTATTCAATATTAGTGTAATGTACTAATTCCTCTAAAATACGAATGTCTCTTTTCAGGATTTGGGTACCTTGAGGAACTGGGAAAGATTAATAACACACAAATAATGAGTGAAGATGGTAAGTTATCAAACATTCATTTGACGTTCATAATAATAGTTTTCTTTGAATTGTAGCAAAAAGTCACATTACTCTTTTCGAAAGTTCAGAAATAATAATATTGTAGATTTTTCAACAAAGTTTAAAATAGATAAAAAAAACTGAAAACATCTAATAGAGAATTTTCACTGCAGGACAAAAATAATTGTGTTTGAAGTTCTATATGCTTACGATGAACTAGTAAACATTTTGTAGTTAGTCTTGAGCATTCTGATGTAAGTAGTGTTTATCAAACTCAAAAATGTCAAACGGTATACATGGTTAAAAAGTATGAACGTTATATATTTTATCTAGTAACTCACATAATAGAAAGCATTTCATTGTTATATAGATAGGGATTTTGTTCTTACCCTCCACAACATTCGATAATTGTCCACAGCATTTTCGTAGTAGCCTATACAACAATTATATTTATAAGTATTTCTTTTTTACTTATGAATAGAAGCACCATGTGACTTGTGAATGATCTAAATGTATATAATATATCTGCAACAGGCAACTCTCATTTGCGAACTAACAATACTTTGCTAATGGTATCAGTTATTTAAAGACCTGGCTGTACCACATTACATGTTTTCGTTCTCTTAAATTTATTTGGTTTCCAAGACATGGCACTTGAGATTAAAAAGAAAAAAGTGGCATCGAATATGCCGTTTATAAAAGAGTAAAGAGAAGATAATCAAATTAACTATTTAAGGTTTTAAAATATATCACTTTTCATTACAAAACGCTAAACATTTATTATAATTGTTACTGTTATTTTACAGGAAGCCATGTTGACATATATGTTGAAATTATAACAAATACATCAGGTAAAAATACTTCCATTTATTTCTTTGTTTGGAAAAACCTATTCTTCACAAGATTGTAATATTAGTAAATATACGAAATTTCAGAATTTAGCACGTTCGCTGCTTTACGAGTCACTGGTGGTTCATGCGATACGTCATTTCTGTGTGGTGCCATTTTATGCATTGTATTATCTCTATGCATTTGTAGTATTTCCCCTTGTACAGATTTATAACATTAGTAGCAACCAACTGCTACACGAGTCACCGGTGACGCGACCTGCTTTGGCGTAATGTAGTTTCAGATTCTGTTAACAGATAGGTGAAATATCAATTTGAAATACCGTTTTTCCATCTGTAGAGAGAAGCTCAAAATAAGATTGATCCACGAGTCGCTGCTGACTCGTAACGCACCGACGGAGAAACCTTCAACGAAACACATGGTGACTCGTATAAAACTGAAAACCAAACCTAGTTGTATACTGCCGCAGCGAACGTGTTAGAACATGAATTTATGAGAAAGATTCAAAAAGAGAAATACATATAGTTTTCACGTTCATATTTTATTCCGCAAGTAATGCAAAATATATGTTACGTTTAAACAAAGTCACAACACTTGCCCAACCATTGGTTTGATGCCATGCTATATATGACTGTTCTGTTGTTTGTTTTGATGTATTATGTTAAAATATTTTGCGTCTGTACACTGGTGACCTGAATGCAGTGTTCTTTATCTTCATTGTTGTCTCAGATGCTAACTTTTCCTATACTCGTAGTCTCAACCGACACCTATCACCAGGGGCGGACTGGCAATCATAGGGCCCACCCTGCTAAACTGAAATGAGGGCCCACTGTATAAAAATGTAAAAAATGTACTTGGCATTCTTCATATGTATTACATATAAAAGTTCATCTTCGAACCCATAAACAGTATCCCATATATCCATACACAGGGGTGCCCACAAGGAGGGGCTATGATGCAAACTGCGTCATTGAAATATTTGGGGGGGGGTAAAAATCTATATAAATATGTTTGAGGGAGTGCAAAAATTAATAGAAAATATTTTTTTCATGGAAGAACACCTACGGATAGACAATTGAGGGGGGGTGCGTCATGGACATGAGGGGGGGCACCACTGACATACAAAAGCAAAACGTTAATTACAAAAAATCTGAAGTAGGAACATTTTAATAGTAACTCATAGAATGTGTAATTGGCATTATCATTTTTTATTGTAAACACACACAATATCGGAATAGGTGCTTTCATTTATTTATATAGTGCTATTGTTTTTATGTAATGAATTTAAACCATTTATTTAAACAAACGAGTGTCATGTTTTAGAAAACCCAAAATATATACATGTGCAATAAGTAAAAACTAATCTCAAGTCAACTTTGAAACACTAAATAATTAAAGTACTGAGAGAAATAATGTAAGTTTCTTTCCTCATAAATCAACTTACCGATTTCGAAACGCAAGATTTTCCTTGACATAAGTAAAGACATAATATCAAATCTTCATGTCACAGAAAGATCGTCTATCGTCTAGTGTAGTCCGCTCATTCCTCGGCTGGCCCCAACTTCTCATTTCATATGAATACCCCCTTTGCACATCACAAATAATGTTTATATTTTACTACACTTTTATTTTAAAATAACTTTAAATAACTAAAAGGAAGTTAACATTTACACGATATACACACTGATTTGACAGCATAAGTGTTCAGCACTTTTAGAAGTTACACCAACGCTTACTGAGCCCAGTGCCAACAGCTAGTGCTCTCAAACGGGTCAGGTCAGACTTCAACGGGTCAGGGCTCGAGTCGAACCTTCTTGGGTCACAGGTCGGGTCAGGGCTGCTCTAGCCACGTGTCTGCTCGGGTCAACTTTCTTATGCGTCGTTTCGGCTCAAACATATTTGGGCCATGACTCGGGTCGGGTCGAAGTTCAACTCGACCCGACCCTCTCGACCTGGGAAGGACTTAGCCGAAACGGCTCACAAGAAAGTTGACCCGAGCCGACCCGTGGCTAGAGCAGCCCTGACCCTAGCGTAGATGACCTGACCCGACTCGTGTCTCAAGCAGGTTTGACTCGACCCCTGACCCATGAAAGCCTGATCTGACCCGTTTGAAAGCACTACGTGGCAGCAAGCAGTTCAGTTAATTTCGTGTTCGCCTGTTAAAGTTGTGTAATTTCAAGTAAAATAGCCATAAAAGATAAGCTACAATTGACTGAAATCATCCAAAGACGTGGTGTATACATTATAATTTATAAACACCTTAGACAGGAAAAAATACCTGGCAACTGTCTTGCAGTACTCGAATGAGTCACATCACGCTCATTTGTTTCTTGGGGCTTGACAGATTCAAATAGCCTACGTTGTTTTGGGTCAGATGCAGCTTTTGTAAATCACATCTTGGTTTGTGTTCTCGCTTTTTAGCACCACTTTTATATTTTTTCTTTACAGTAATCTTACAATCACTCCTACCATCCATACTGACACAACCTCATCTGTCTTCCACGACAAACAACACGTAACTGGTGTTCAAATAATTGAATTGCTGCTATCGGACTTGCTCTTCAGTAAATAAAACACGAGCCAAGGGCAGCAACTTCATAGTAATTGTTTGAGGTTTGTATAAAACAATCGTTGATAATGGTGACTAATTTCTTTTCGCTTTACCGCACTGAAAAGAAAAAAAAAACAACGAAGCCTGATCCGATTTTTTTCTTCGAACCTTGGTCTGAGGACAATGCAGTTCAAAAGCGTTCCGGCTCCACCTCCACTTTCCACAATAACAATATCTACGAAACTATTGTTTCTTGAAAACATCGCCACTCGCCGGCTTGTAAAAGGCCCGGAGCAGGCAATGGTATACAAATCCAATAACAGCCTGAAATCTACTGTGTCTCTTATATTTAAAAAAGTAGTAAATGTTTTTACGTTCTCGTTTTTAACAGCTGCTGTATCACAAACCTCACAGTGTTTTATTGCCTGATTGTCTCATAGACGGAAAGTCGATAAACGTGAAGAAGAATAAGGTCTGTTCATGAAAGTTTAACTTTACGTCTTTTTTATGCAAAACACAATTTACGGGAGTTACCCTGCCATATTTTTGATGCTAGTAGGTTTAGTTGAGCACATATTTTTAAAATTTGTGGAGGGGGCCCACCTGTTTGGGGGCCCACCCTGTATTTGCAGGGTAGCAGGGTGGGCCAGTCCGCCCCTGCCTATCACAGATCATTAATCTTTGCGAAGCGATTCTGACGTACTTTCTTGTCACAGATTCGTTACCTTACATACACAACTTTTCTGTGCTCTTTTGAGGCGCTACACCTTCGTTTTGGAAGGTATTCAGGATTTTTGAAGATATGCGTTATTTTATGCAATGTTTTAACCCAAAGACTGTTAGTTTTATAGCTCTCTCGAACGATTCGAGATATTGATTCCACAAAAACGCCATTGGAATTGCTGTGCTACGGGAATACTTGCTGTTCAAATTTCCGCATTGTGTGACGTGTGATTTCTTCTTCTTGGCTACTCTAACATGCGCCTTTTTTGGGTGAATCTTGTATCAAGCTAGTTCGTCAGTAGATGTTGTGCATGCTTTAATATACTCTCTAGTGTACATTTATTCATTGCCCGGTCTTGCTGTTGTACATTTGTTGATTTCCCTGTACAAGCCCGAATATTTCTCAACTCTCATGCCTCATATGTATCTTAGTCGACAACACTAACAACCCAACTTCTGCTTATTTTCTTTCACGTTTTATGCTAATTGTTTAATTGCCATAAAATGATATACGTTCTATTCGAGAAACTATAACTTTGTGTTAGGATGGCAATACTGCTTATGTGACAATACTGCGATATTCTTGGTCACGAGTCCCCTACAGTACGTATCAGGTTACTTGCATACATTTTTTTTTTATTTTCTGACTTTTTCAAGCGTTTCTGGGATATAACTCGGCACAGACTCACAAGTTGTCGCTCAAATCTGATTGCCACGTATGACATCCGATAGAGCATAATGAGAAATGAAAATGAGCAAGATTTAAGGTGTTGTGGACCATAAGGATATGAGGAACGGGGCTTCAAAATTTGAATATACAAATAATTATATCATTGAATTATGTAAGTTTAAAGTAAATAGCTTGAAAACCTTTAAATCGATCAAAATAAAAGATGCGCAAAATAATGAGAACAAAATTCCCTACGAAAACCACAAACAGTGTTACCATAGGTGAAGCAGTGTTGCCTACTCAGCATAAAATATTTTGTTTGAAGTGACTTCATAGACAAGTCTGCACAATGCACTATTGGCATTGAACATAATAGTGAAGTACAGGGGTACAGTGTTGCACACTGTTGGAGCTACGTGTGCTTGAAATGTACCATGCGGAAGTCTGATATGTGGCAACATGTGGTAATAGTGGAATCTGGGTCTCATACTACGCATTTACTTCAAATGCTTAACACCGATAGCATAACATAGCAAAATGTCACCAGTGTCACAAAATATTGATGCATTTGAAACACAAAATTGAGTGATGCAATTTTTACGTCCTGTGTCAACTCCGAAGCTATATAGGATTGTACCTATAGTGTACAGTGGGATCCGAACCACAATGAAAGACAAAGATAACAATGAAATGTAAGGTTGAAAGTACAAAAAAACATGCCCGAGGCGGGATTGGAACCCGCGATCCCTAATATGTCGGTCGTCTAGCCTTCAAGACCATACGGCTATTCGAGGCCACTAAAAACGAAATAAGGTAATAATAAAATAATTATATTTAAAAAGTGAATATAGTAATATTGCAATGTACAAACATAATCATATGGTATGTAGGAGAGGAAGTAAAGGAATATGTCACTTAGCACGAAAGACATAAAGTAAGAAAGTACTCTTCCAAATATTTATAAAATAATCTGGAGAACCAGTTTACAGAATTAGAAAACATGTGTTTCTTTCTTGGCGTGTACCATTTTGTTTTGGCGAGGCTGCAGAAGTATAATGCAAGAAACGCACTTTTTTCTAAGGCATTCCTTTATTACCATGTGTCGCCACATATCAGTTACGTTATTCTTGTGTACAGATGAACATATCGCATTTTCTGCACCTAACACTGCTTGATTTGGAAACACCCTGATATCCTGATAGTTGAAAGGTTTTTCATCCTACAACAACAACAGAAAGAGGTTTGGCACTACAGATCTTAAAATCAAGGACAGGTAATGAAGTTAAGCGCTGCCTCTTTTGTGCTGTGTTATTACGTCCAATTTCGTTACGCCTCTTTCCTTTAAGAAACACCAAATAGTCTGTCATGTACCTAAAGGTCGATGATTGCTTTCTTCGAAATGCAAAAAGTGCTCTTTCTCTTCAATGTATGACAGCTTAGTATTTGCTAACGCTGAATTTATGAATTGAAAGAAAACCTTTACTGGCCATTTTTTTGTTCTGCTATATATTCTGCACAAAGCAACAAGTTTGTTCTTTAGGTCCACTCCAACCATATTGATATCGAATTTATTTACAACATATGGGTGTTGTACTTGAATGTACTCCTTCTTTACCTACAATAGCTGGTTCAGACCCATGGCATGTCGAAGCCAATTTAACGGATCCGTTATGCATCCATTTTGTAACTGCAATAACTTCATCTTCCCTCACAAGTTCATTGAAGGAACCTCGCCCTGTTTCTATTCAAATTTGTATCAGTTTACAACCTAGAACAAATAGATTGGAACTCAAAAATGTTCTATTACCTAATATGCCGTTATCACACAAGTAATTAAGATTAATACTCATGAAATAACTGTCAAAATATATCCTAGTACCGCTGCTAAACTATATAACAAGTTCTTTTACAACCGTTCCTCCTATACCCAAACCTTTTTCAATAGTGCTATTTGGCTATATAGTTGGTCCTTGGTTTATCATTCCTCTGATCAATCGGGATATATTCGTCACCTCTGTCTTCACCTTCAATATCACTCTAAGCAGGAACCTAGGGTCTGCTAAGGATCTCGCAACACATCTAGAAAAAAATATTGAAAAAAAATTTAGCATTCTACTGTGACTGAAGCATAAAACGGTCCTACAATGAGTATTTAAGAAATTAGATCTAAAAATGGTTAGACTCACCGAAACATCTGACTTCAGGAACTTTAGAATCTATTTAAAATGATGATATTTAGAAAGAATAGTTTACCAAATATATTTCAAAAGCCCACACACTGCCTCCAAATGTTCATCAGGCTTTACATGCTTTTTGTAGCCACATAACCACGCATCACTCATTCGCCTACGTGTAAATAAGAATAAAAGAGGAAACCTACCTCTACTCCTACAAGTTGAGGGAATAGCTGTGTTTTCACCTGGAGCCATCTTCCTATGCCACTTAAAAACAAACAAACGAAGATCACTTCCCGCTTACGTATATTGAAGACCGATGATTTGCCTGCCACATTGCAGGCGGTAGTGGGTGAAACTCTGATCTGAAGCTTCATATCTTGCATAGAAAAATTTCCAGCATGCTCGACAAAAAGAGAGACGAGGATAATTATCTAGCCGTCGCGGTTAAAATACGTCTCTTGTTATAATAGTAGTAAAAACAACAACTTAAGGACTGAAATTGGATTCATTTGTTTAGCTATACAGGTAGGCCTGATAGAACATGTGTGTCATCTAAGGGTAGCGCATTAAAGCAATTGTCACCTATATTAACCTTGATGAAATTTCCACAATAAAAGGAAATAAGGAACATGGCACCCTCGAAAGATATTGATACCTTACTTTTAAAAATACATTTGTAGAGGTTAATTTAAGAACTTCAATAAGTAAGAACAGGTGCATGTAGTTTTGCTATTATACCATATTTAAAAACGGTGTACCAGTTTTTAGCTATTCAACACTTCCAGAAGGAAAGGAAATTCTGAAATATATGATAATAAAGTAGAAAAAGGGAACTAGAATGAATGTTGTACTCTACTTACTACAATTCTTTTTATTCATCATACCTTAAATTTTGTAACAAGTGTTACTTCGATTTGACATGTTACACTATGTGCGTCTGTTCAGACTTAGTAATATTAATTAAAAGTATGTTGAGTATGTAAAGTATATTGACTTGGTTACACATAAAAATGTTAAACAGTACTTTCTATTTAATGATAATATGAAATTTATCAAACTTTATTTTCTCTATAATTAATTAAATTCATCTTCTAATTAATGACAGTGTCAGCAGAGAAATTATTGGAGGGTGCAAATGTTACATTAGACCAAGATGAAACTCGTAAGTAGATTCACTTACTTACTTCTTAATGTACTAGAAGCTTGACTATCTCAGGATTATAAATAGTCAGTTGATAGTTTTAATGCATTTTTACATAATGTGGGAAAGGTATGCACGAAGTAGGTTTGAAATCAATTGGAGAAAAATGTTAGGAAATATACCTTATGCCGTTATTCTGCACTTATATGAAAAATTTACAACAGAAAATGCAACTATCATTTACTGATAAAATTTTCTTCTAATTGTACGATTTTTTAAACTATTATCTGCAATTTATATTAACCATCATACTAATTATCTTTATATATATATCTTAATTAGCAACTACTCATGTAAATAATGAAACAAGATTTCTTGTGCAACAAAGGGATAAGTTTCCATACCGTAATAAACTAAAAAGAAAACTCATATGAATTTTCCTGAGGTACTGAACGAAGTACGGGAGTTGTTCCACAGAGAAGATATAGGAGAGGGGTTTTCGAACCTTGTAATTTATTGATCAATTTTAGAATTGAAAACTTTCGCAATCAATCTTTCTACTCTAACCACTGCTAGAACATTTTCCCCTTTATTCAATTTAGAAGTAAAGTCAGAGTTATATTTCTTTCTTAATACTTTTCCAAATTGCTTTTATTTATAAGACAGTACAATCGTAGTACAATAAACTAGAACTAATGTCAAGTAAAGTAGCAATAATGTTATGGAATAAGGAGTAAGCTAGCATTATTCATAAAATGTATGTTTCAAGCCTTTGTTCAAAAATCGTCTCACTCTATTTTAAACTGACATATCAAAACAAAGTTTAGAATGAAATATAATGTTGATATCTTTACACAACACAAATATATCCTGAACATTTTACTACATAGACAGTAGTCATCATCGATTAACGATCGATGCATTGCATTGAACAATTTGGCCAGTTTTGACAAGAGTGATGTATAAAGCAATTTATTATTATTATTATTATTATTATTATTATTATTATTATTATTATTGTTGTTGTTGTTGTTGTCAATAGAGATATCAATAGTAAGTGGAGGTCAGTTAGGAACTTTGATAAATAAGATATACACAAATACGTATAAGCAATTGTATATATTGAGCAAGTTTTCAAAAAGAAAAAAATAAGAAAAAGAAAGAGAAAATAAAAAGAAAATAAAAATATAACACTGGTTGAAAGCTGGATTTTTGTTTCTGGAGAACGATGTATGGTTTCTTCTTCTTCTGTGTGTTTTACGAACGACTTTCTTGAAACACTCGGGCAAATTTGTTCATATTTCATTAATAAATGGTTAGTTCATAATCTCGTAATAACGGATAATTCAATTGTTTTGGAAACCTTTTAGAGTTTGTCTTTGCGGGATTGGTTATCAAGCGATTTTCTGAAAGACGATCCAGGTGATTTATATTCATATTTTGTTAAAAAGTTATTTCGTTACCAAACTGACAATATGGCAAAACTAGATCGTACTAAAAGATCTACACTAGTTAATTATTGTTAGGGTGATTTCTTTTCGAGGATTTAAAAAAATCACGTGATTTTTTAATTTTCATTAATAACTCTATAATATTGCATCACTTCCGAAACAATATCTACAATGAGTAATTTATTGTAGGTGTTAGATTTTTAATTGTTTTTTAATAATATTTCATTACTAACTCTAACATCTGACTTGTCATTTGCAAGGAAAAATTATGGAAAGAGTTCTTGACTTTTGGAAGTGAGTTTTCCACAGACCATGTTCAAAAACCATCATAATGTGTTGTTCGTATATCACAAAAAAAATTCCATTACTTACTGAACATAACATTGTTTAGTTTACGAATTTTGGGCGAAACGTCTTGTGCAGAGGCCTGTAAATGTTATTCTTAAACATGATTCTCTCTCAGAGTACATTCCTTTTCCACCATTGTTTTGCACGATGAACGAATGTAAAAATTTCAATATTTGCATTATATGAAAACAGAGTACTATGTTGATTCAGCGGTACAATTCTAGCAAGTATTCAAAAGGACTTTTAAGTCTAATTTTTATACAGGACAAAGGCACAGAGCAAAATACATAGACAACTGAAGAGAAATTTAATTTAAGAATGGTTATCAAATGCGTCATTTTATTTATCCTATTTATTGATTTACATAGATAAGTGTTTTTCTAATTTCTACAAATGAACGAAGTTTTTAACTATACAAGTCATATTATAGCCGCTACTCTTCTTTTTCTGGTTTGCTTATAAGTTACTTGATATCTTTGAAAACACTGTTTTACAATGTGTAACATAAGATAATATTCCTCCAATTATGTTATATATATATATACAGGGTGGTTCAGTAATGTTGGACAGCCCTGAATAAATCGGAAACCAGAAGAGATATTAGCAAGAGTTTGGTGGATCCAGATACTTGTGCAAGAGGGACGTCTTTTGAGGTACCACACAATGTTACCAGGTCAACAGTGTTGCCAGCTCAGTACAAAGTTGTATTTTTTTAAATGGAACATATAGAAGTTTATGCCATCAAAAGAATTAGTACAGAATGCGAATACCAACAAGCGAAACCGTACCTGTCAGTGTTGCCAAATAAGGAAGTTATAAAGCTTCAAAGATCAAGAAATTAAAGTGTCCGTAGAGCAAAACTAGCAAAAAGGCAAGAAAAATAATACTACGGAATGAAAAGGAGTAACCGAAAGAGTAAACGAAAGAACGCACAGCTTCCAGTGAGTAACAGGGTTGCCACAGCAAAGGGGGAAAAATTGAAAATTTTGCAGTTGCTATAGGAGGAAAAGTGCCCATATGACATAATGCTGAAAACACCATAGAAAGTTCATGTAAGATTCAGAAATCCTAATAGCGTTTGTTACTGACAGGTACGGTTTCGCTTGTTGGTATTCACATTCTGTACTAATTCTTTTGATGGCATAAACTTCTATATGTTCCATTTAAAAAAATACAACTTTGTACTGAGCTGGCAACACTGTTGACCTGGTAACATTGTGTGGTACCTCACAAGACGTCCCCCTTCCACAAATATATGGATCCACCACACTCTTGCTAATATCTCTTCTGGTTTCCGATTTATTCAGGGCTGTCCAACATTACTGAACCACCCTGTATATATATAATTCGTCTCATGGAATATAAAGTAAACCTAACCATGCAAACGTAAGGCTTGAAATACAAAAGGATGAAGAAGGTACTCAAAGATATTTAAGAAACAGAACTTTTATACTTTCGAGACAGTAACTATAGGGAGCTATAGAAATGTATCACAAATCCTCTCATCAAAATTAGAAAAAAATATCACGTAGACCTGTGCTCAAATGTGAATAGTTTTCGAGTACGGATCAAAAATATGAAACAAGTGAACTTTATATTTTTGTTTATCTCCATTACAATGAGGCCTATTTTAGTCAGGACAAGACATCACTGAGGAACTGGTATGCGAACCATCGAAATACCCATGTTTAGGAACGTTCCAGTACCTACACTTCTATTTTTAGAGAAGTAGGTTTAAGGTAGTGATCAAGTACTCCTAAACAGTCTCTCTAAAAATGATTTCCAAGTACCGGAAATTTGAAAGATGAATATTTTTATAGCACATATACCAGTTTGCCAGTGATGTCTTGATCTGACTACGGTCAGTCCTGTAGTAATGGGACTATGGACCTTTGAAGTTCATTTTTCACGCTTTCGGCACCCAATAACAACGACACTATGCATTTCCGACCACAGATTCGTATGAACCTTTTTCTTAGTTTGATGTGAGAAATCTGTTCCCAAAATATGGTCACAAATTTATGCAACACCCTGTATAAAACTAATTATCAATAGTTTTAACATTTAGGAGGATAAGTCATACAAACTTTAATATTCTATCGAGTTCATAACAAATATTAAAGGTTTTTACTATATTTATTTTACCTTAAAAATCACATTCGTCTTCAAGAATTTCAGTGAAAATTAACAGAAAATAGAAACAAAATACATATACTAATCGCACACTGTAAAATACTATATATATAGTGGTCAGTGGTCATAGTGGTCATAGAAGACTATACGACCAAAGATAATATACAACTTAATCAAATTATTTTGAGGGCTTTCTCTATAGAGTTTAATAATTAAATTTAACACTCAGAATATCTATTTGAGGTATTGTTAAGACTTATTCATAGCCGAACCATAGTGTAATCACTGACAATTTGATTACGACCTCATACAAAATTGTAATTTACATTACCTCCTTTTTCTATTTTGTAGCTCACAGAAAACCCACAGGTATGTATACTAGAAAAGTGAAAAGTTGTTACTGTTTAATATAATAACAATATAAATGTTCCAAAGTGACTGGATATGAGTTAAATGTATTTTGCAAATTTATATTACATATTACACTATGATATTTTACTAGTAATTATGTTAATATGTTCGTTACAGAAGCACTTACAAGTAATAAGCTGTATATTCTCATCCACATTATTAATACGTTACTCTCCTTATTGTTTGCCATCAATTAAAAATATAATTACAATTCATTTTATTTTTCAGAGGGGATGAGAGATTGGGTTCCTACAAATCTACCTACATTTAGTAAGTATATTTTTTTATTTTTAGGAGGCATGATCATGTTATACTTAATAATAAAGTTGTATATATAGGTAAATAATAGATATAGGTAAATAATAGTTAAAAGCTTTTGACAATATATATTTTTAACTTATTCACAGTAACCAGGTTGTTGCGCAATTACTGTAAACTTTCTGTCAATGTAGAGACGATAATATACTCGAAGGCGCTCCAGATTTTGACTGTCATGGAAGGTAGCTCGGTATAATTAGCTGACAAAATGCCGGTAAACTGTAATGTTATACTGTGAGATGTCTGTCAATAATGGTTTAGTAAACAGAGGCTCTTATCTCATTGCAAGGTTGTCTTTGGGACAAAATGTTGACAAACCTATACATTTTCTTCTTCAGCAATAGTGGAGTAATATGTCGTAGTGTTGGTAATTTCTGTTAAGTTTACAATAGTTTCATTTTTAGATGTATTAGAAACCAACACGGAATCTAGTTTCCTATACGCCGTATTAAGCTTCCATGTCCTTCTTCTTGTGTAACTTTGATTGCAGAAACTGTAATGGAGCAGAAAAGCGATCCATCCATTGAATAGGAACAGTGAATATATTTACAAACTATATTCTCGTTATATTTGAAGAAATTTTGAAGAAATATGTACTTGTAAAAATGTTATTCATAATGTAATGTGAAGTGTACGTCCATTACCAACTATTATACACGGTGTTCAATAAAGAAGTCTAAGGTTGGGAAATGTCTAACTTGGGTAATTCCTAAAGTAATTCGTGAATTTGTTTTACACATACAATTTTTAATTTCTCTACGTGGAATTAAAGGAGGATAGATGGAATATTTTCTGAAATATGATGTTTGAATTCAAACTTAATTAGTTTTGATCGAAGCATGATTCAATTACAGTATTTTTACATTTCGATAATAAACCTGAGTGTTCCTGAACAGAGTTTGTAACCATACAGAGTTTGTAATCTACTCTCGGAACAGCAACATTCTAATCTATACAGTTATCAAAGGAAATCTGACAAATTAACTAAAATGTATGTACAAGGAATTTAGAAGTGCTGCTATTGTATAGCAGAATGAGGTTGTTGCAGTGTGAAAAGCAGCAAAAATGATGCCTTCTGAAGGAGTATGTGTAATATGTATTTAAGCAAACCTTATTTAATATAGCTGTGTAGGAACAATGTTTTCTGTTGCAAAGGGTATCAGGTATTGTTATATTTAAACCTGATATGAAACATCATCATTACCAAAGAAATCGCATTCAGGGTGGTGTTAAACGTTAGATACCTGTGCTAAACAATATCCCAGTCATGATGAGCTGTGAGAGTCCATTATCACAGTGTTTTATCCCCAAATCATTACTTGTGGATACACGACTTTGGTCTGTGCTGCACGTCACAGATTGTGGTTGATAACAGTTCACAATACCAGTATGCATGCATTAACACCATGCCTTCTTGTCGCATGATAAACAATTTGTAAAATGCTCTCCTACGGTCACGTAACTGTTGACAGGTGAAGAATAGTTTTAAAAATAGACGGAACATGATGGGTATACAATAAACTTATAATCTTCCATTACTGTGCTTTTTATTCAACATATTGTTGATCAAATCAAAATTGTTTGTGTTGTTATATATAAACATTTTAGTAGGCAATCGGAGAACTCTAAGGAAAGTTCCGGCATAACGCATACTTTTTATGCTAATGTTATTTCCGCTAACAGTCGTTTTCTTTTGCGTCAGAAGATGACTGTACAATTAACGAATGCAATATTGTAACTTTATTTTAAATACTAACTAACAGTTATAATGTGAACATTCTTATTAAGGTAACGTTTCTAAAGCCTAATTATCTGATCAAAGTTTTCATTATTTTCAATAAAACTGTTTTCCAAATACTAATGCTACTTATATTTCAAATAACATACGAACAAAACATTTGGAATTATAAGATAATTTAAAGTGATCTTTTTCACTAAAGACTTTCTTTAGTCTATTAGCTTTGACATAATCTTTTACACTAAAGAAGATATATTTCTCTACCAATACTATTGGATTTCATATTACTGATTTTTGTTTTCAGGGTTCTACTATCCGCCAACAAATAATCAACGTAAGTTTATAAATTTATGTAGGATCAATTTCACTATTTATAGTTAGTTATGAGAACTTATCTCTAAGGATGGCTAAAGTAAAACCGAAAATAACTGAAATGAGGAAGTACGGTCTATGATAAATAGTGTCTTTGATTCCGAGATTGCTGAATGCCAACATAAACTCTTTCAATAGTTGGGAAAATATGTTTAGCGCGGTTGCATGCATAATTGATCCTCGAAATCAGCGCAATGAGTTGTTATCTAAATGGCTAACATTTTCAAGCCTACAATTTTATTGCCTGTTTCTTACAATGTTTCTGTGTAGTCTTTCAATATTTTTGGGAGATCGTCACTTAACAGAAATCAGCATTTATAAATTAATCCGTCTGAAGAAATAAATATTAATCTTATCTATATAGTTTCAAAGTTGTGGTTTATTAGCTTACAAAAATATGATCTGCAATATATTTTAGGGGTCAAGAACTCCTATCTTTGTATTGAATGGGAGTTTAGATTATTACAGTTATTCTTCCTTCTACTGTTGCGTACACAGAATACTTCCAGCGGTGTACACAACAGATTATTCGTAGGTCGGGATGCTTCTTGAGCAAAACGTTTTGTATAAATAAATATTTATTTATTAAGATATTCACATAAAAATACGCTTCTCCTGAAAGAATATAAGATTGATTGCTAACCTACCTTTCTAATAAAATGGTACGAACACTATGGAATACATCTATGACAAATGTGTTGAAATGGCGCTGTAAAAATTGTCAGCTCTGCCTTCTTAACAATACACCAGCTTTGGATTAACAACTTTTCTATTTTCTGTTGAAAATTAAGTTAGTTTTGTACTTACAGAGAGTACCCGAAATAAAATTTAAGATGATCATTTTAAAAGGGTCTGTAGAAAGAACCTCTACGTATATCAGTAGCAATCAAGAGTTAGTGTTAAGTAATTCACGAACTATTCAAAATAGCTGATCGATATGAATTGTTCACATATATTGACACTTTTCGGCAGACTTTGATGACCTGAGAATTCACAACATTCGTGGAATGGTTTCCATTATTTAAATTATTCATAAAAATTCCTATGTTTTGTTCATTAGACACAAATATAAAATCCATGGATTTAAAATTGTAAACACCATGGAGTAGGTCACTGCACATTTTGTTCTAAAATGAAATACAACATAAAACAAATAACACTTAAACTACCAGATATCAATCGTGTAATGCTTACTTCAAAAGAGAATATAAACATTCATATTAACACTAAGTGTGCAAGGTAAGTATGTTTATTAAATGATCTTTAACATGACATCAAAAAAAAAATAATAAGCTAAATTTTAATTTACTATTTTCAGGTCAAATGAAACAATACGCTCCTCCCAAATTCGCATACACCGCCAGAAACAATGGACAGTTTGGATGAAGTAACAAATGTTCATGCTGCAGATATTACAAAATTATGCACTATACTAATTCAGCAACATGTGTTTTTAGTGGAGAGATGAACACCATTGTTTCCGGAACATCTATTCTAATTTAATTAAAATTATATATTGTGGGAAGAAATATAATAAGTATTGCTATTGTGTAATTAAGAAATAGATTCCTGTAATATGATCAGATGTTTCATATGCACAAAAGAGCATACATGTTTGTCATCGGAAGATAAATAGAATTGAGTTACAAACATTAATTAATCAATAAATATATTTTGAATTTGTACCTTGGACAAGTAAATACTGTGCTCTAAATCACAATTGCCTTAGACAAAATCGTAATATTACTTAGATTACTTCTTAATTTCAGCAAAATATTTTTACTAAAATGAATATATATTCTAAAAATGATAGACTAACGTTCGTACCATTGACATGTTTAAAGTATTGTAAAATACGTAAGAGTATAGACAAATTGGGAATATTATTGCAGGTTGCTATTTATAGTAGCACTTATTTCAGGAAAACTATGACAAAGATGAGTATTTTGGAGTGACGTAAAATGTGCAGTAGATTTTCAAATAATTATAAAAAAAATGATGTTATAGTAAGTACCTCAACTAAACTTTAATTGGTAGATGTTAAATGTCGTTGGAACAAAAGTTACAAATAGAATAGAAACCATATAATGTGTATTTTGTTCTACATGAAATATCTAAACTATCTTTAATATTTTGGCAATATTGGAATGTTAAAGTTCAATAAATCATATTCTTGAAATTATGTCCATGCTTTAATTTTCATTAATTAGCAAATTACTTGTTGAGAAAACCTTATAATTAATTTCGACTCTAGAAAAAAATGATTTTCAAAAGTAGTTATTAATTCAATACTAGACTCGTAGAAATTATATATATATATATAGCTTATTATATTGCTTCAGATAAACGATATTACGAATCTGCCATTTATCAATGTTCAGTTCTGTGCTTAGTAAAACATTCAAATATCATCGTTTGCTTTTAGAAAACAATTCTGGAAATAATTATGGAAGTAATTATGGAAATTACCCTAGTATGAAGACTACAGAACCTACTGCCACATTAACATGTTCGTATAATGCTCAAGACCAGGAAAATACTAATTTGTTCCTTAAATACCACGCTAAATTTAATCCATTTTATTTCTACTTGACTTAAAATTTTCTGTTTTCTGATATTCATTTTCATATATATATATATATATCGGGTGTTGCAAAATAAGTGTTACAACTCTTTGGAGGTGACTCTTGCCACTGAGACAAGAAAAAAAGTTCTCTTGAACTTTCAGCTATCGGACATAGTTTCGGATCTACAAGGTGCCGAAAGCTTGGAAAAATGACTTTCGGACGGCAATAGTTCGGAAACTATCCAACGTAAAGAGGGCGGGTAAAAAATTCACTGAAGAAGTCATACCTGCTGTATTGAATTTTGCATGTTTCACAATCCTACCATGCACGCGCAAGGGATTCCCCAACGAAATGTAGGGAGTCCCGCATAATCTGCCAAATGAAAATTGTCTAAATAGATATGAATTGATAGTGTTTCTATTAGGTAAAAATAACTCGTTTGTATTAAGTCGATATCTGGAACAAATACAAAATGACGAACACCTTCATACCCGTTGTGTGTGGTTCCATAATCGCCACGTACGGATGCTGGCCAACAGTGACGTTCTGAGTATTAAGTGTAGCGAAATTGTACTCAAATGCTCTAGAAATACATCTGGAGTGTCGGTAGAGCACAACAGATGAAGCAGGGTGATTCACATGTGTGGAAACACTTAACGCAAAATGCCCAGAAATGCACCCATACTCAGTAAACATGAGTTCAAAGCGTCAGAAATGTAAGGAGTCACTAGAGAGCCATGTTTTTGAAACGTGTCGAATATCACCATGTTGTTTATTTCGGTAGAAGTGAATGAAACTGTAATATGTTGTAGATCTGTTCATCGTGAGGAAAGTATAAATGGACTTAACCATCAATTATTGACCACTAGAGGTTTAGATTTTTGAAAACAGACGAGTATGACGATAGTTTTGATTTCGGAGAAAATATCTGAAACTGTGACATGTTGTAAATGTCGTGATTAACAGAATAACTGATAGATAGTTTATGGTTACCGACCGAGGGTAGGTCAGATGTTAGAGAATTTCTTCATATTCGGCGCGGGTCGATCATCCTGTCTGCAGTTTTCCAGGGCTTCTCTTTGTTCCGCAAATTGAACATCAGGTAGTTGTCTATATTTAAACGGTGTCCTCCGCTACTCTTTCGACCCCTTCCCGGGTTGTGGGATAGGATGAGAAGATCTAAATATTTGCAAGTTTTCATACAATTCCACCAAAGTCCCTCAATATCGTTACATTCTGCTACTTTAAAAAATGTGAACCTTTAGTGAGAAAATGGTCAGTGATTGGTGTTTGTGTATATTAAGACTTTTCTCAGGATCAAAATATCCACAACACATCACGATTTGTAGAATTCCACCGAAATCCAGAATACCCTTACCTTCTGCTGTTTTAATAAAGTGGCCCTGTAGTGGCCAAACGGTCCGTAATTGGTGGTTTTAACTGTTGAGAATTTTTCTCAGGATCATAATATCTACACCATATCTGGGTTTCAACCAATACTACGGAAATCCAGAATACCATTACATTGTACTCTTTTCAAAAGAGTGGCCCTGTAGTGACCAATTGGTCACTGATTGGTGTTTCTTTCCATTGAGACTTTTCCTTATGATCACAATGCCTACATCATATCACGGCTTCAAGCACTTCCAACGAAATCCAGAATACCGTTATCTTCTGCTGTTTTATGAAAGTGTCCCTGTAGTGGGCAAAGTGTCCGCGATGGATAGTTGTACCTATTCAAACTTTTTCGCAGGATCATAATATCTACAACATATCACGGTTTCAGTTGTTTTTAACTAAATCCAGAATATCGTTATCTTCGGCTTCTTTTTTTAAAAATGTGGTTTTGTAGCGTCCTAACGGTATGATGGGTGGTTGTGACCTCTGAGACGTTCTCTCAGAATCACATTATGGACAACATATCACGGTTTCAGTCATTTTGACCGAAATCCAGAATATCGTTATTTTCGACTGTTTTGAAAATAGTGTCCATTTAGTGGCCAAACGGTCAGTGATTGGGGTGGTGCACATTGAGACTTTTTCTCAGAAACACACTATCTACAACAAATCAAGGCTTCAAGCTATTCCACCGAAATTCAATTTCCGTAAGGATTGTGAGGTCTTCTTTGTTCTACTAGAATGCACGAGTGTATTATTTTCTTCCCAGAAAAAACTTACTTAGTCGTATATGGAAGACGGTACATTCAAATTTATGGTATTCAAAGTGGAATCAAATAATTTAGATCTTGATTAAATTTTAATATTTATTCACGAGTGCTTCGGATCTGATTGAAAAATGATTATATTTATCCAGACGAGAACAGAGAAGAAAAAAGTGTTTTCTTTGAGTTTATTAAAAAGCGTGTTTGAGAATATGACGTATTTTCTCAACACTAACTGCTAAGAACTACGAATTCAGATAAAAGACAAGTATTTTTACAAAAACAACTTCAGAGGGTGGTCAAAGTTTCATGGTTTTGCCAAGGGAAACAAGTGTCAGAGTTCCAAGATTACATGTTTCTTCAACGTAATTCCCACTGAGACCAATACACTTTTGACAGCATTGTTGAAGCTTTTCTAGTCTATGCAAAAAGAAAAATGTTTTGATTGTACTTCAAACTTTCAGAAATGTCCTCCAAACTGTCACCCTTGAGATATATTTCCCCATTGGGAAATAGAAAATAGTCACAAAGGGTCATATCTGGCGAGAGAGGTGGGTGGAGGGCCAAGTGGAATCTTAGGTGACCAATTTAACAGCAACAATGTTGGACTAATATACATGTGCATTACCTTACACCATCATGATCCATTTTGTAAGTTTTCCACAGTATTTCCTCTTAATTGTCTTTTTCAGCTGATCTAGAAAATCACCATAATAATATCCGATAATAGAGGCGCCATTTGGTAGGTAATCCACCATTATAATGCCGTCTTTGTCCCAGAAGAACGGCGCAATAATTTTTTTGCCGATTTTTGGGTACAGAAACTTTGGAGCCGTTCAAGCGTTATGTCGCCATTCCTCAGTCTGTTCTTTGGGTTCAAAATCGTAAATATGGAGCCATATTTTGACATTAGTCTTGAAAAGTCATTTGTCTGTTCAAAATGGTTCAAGGTCGATTTTATATGCTTCGATACTTTCCTACTTTTGATGCGTACTCAAAAGTTTCAGCACCTATTTTGATGAAAACTTGCTCATATTTTGGACTGTAGTATTAACCAAATAGCTCCTTGAAGGTATCCAATATCTGGGCAAAACTTTTGGCGGTTATTCGGCGGTATTCAACAATCAGTGCATGGACAGCAATGCATGTTGTCTGTCTGTTTGGGTTGATGGGCGTCCTCTGTTGGGCTCGTCTTCTACCGTGAAATCACAAGTCTTAAACGTGATTTATCTAAGTTTTTATACAGTTGTATGGCATTTCTCCCCAGTACTTGGTATCTCCAAACGAATTCCTTTGAAGACTTTCCTGGAGCCATAAAAGCTTCATAATGGCCCTCAGCTTAGACGACATGAAACTTCCTCGTGCCTCTCCCATCTCATCTTCTACTTGTTATGGCAGATATTACAAAACGAGGATTCAATTTATTTTAATACAATTATATATTAAGATATTATGCTTTCACTTGCAAACAATTTTAATTATCTACTTCAATTTAAAAGAAACAACGCCAAGAACTTTTCAGGCCCAATCACATACAAGTTTGTATCATGTTCTTTGCCTGCCTGCACAACAAATACTGCCAATAACAGTAAATAGTTGTTTAGTTAAGGTTTTGTAAGTATACCTTCCTCTTTTGTTTGTATCTACAAATACTGAGATCCATACTAAAGTACAAAATAACATTTTTTTTACATTATTTTTGTATGAATTAATGATAAATTATGTTATGTAATTCTACGTAAAATTAATTCAAATGGAATGCTTTTCTTCTAATTAACGGTTATTATTTCACCACAAGAGGAAAACAAATGAATTTCCCCACGTAAAATCAATTATTATATGGAAATCGAGTTATACATGGTTTTCGAAAACAAAACCGACGACGTTTCGGAGGTGATTTCTGACACCAAGATAAGACAAAATTCATAGACTAACTTGGGTACACAAATGATTCCTTTCGGAGTTATAGGCTGCTAAAAACATGAGAAAATGAACTTTAAAGGCACATAGCTCTAACCGGGTCAAGACTTCGCATAGGAACTAATGTGTGCACTATCCAAACATTCATGTCTTAGAATACTAAGGTATTCAAACAACAATTTTTAAAAAAGAAATTTTTCATATAATTTGAAGTACTACCCAATTACATCTCTAAAAGTTGTTGTGGAAGCACCGCCGGATTCTCAAACGTGGATATTTGGACAGAGTGCATACTTGCTCGTAGATAAAGTCTTGAACCGACTACGGTAAGGCCCATAGTTTTGGAGCTTGAACCCTTAAAATTAATTTTCTTCATGTTTTGGGCAGATTATAACTTCGAAAGAAAGCATTTGTGCACCCCAGTTGGTCGGTACTTTTTGTCTTATCTTATTGTCTGGAATCACCTTCCAAACGTCGTCGGTGTTTTTCTTAAAAAAAAAAAAAAAAACACTTGTATATGTTTTCGAAGAAGAAGTTTTTGTGTTACCAAGGTTGTCTCTGAAATGATAAAAATAACGAGTTTTTCTTAGGAAGGAAGAAAGAAAAAAAGAGAAATGTCCTTCCCATAACAAGGACCCAGTACCTTAAGGTGTGTCTTTAAGGTGTTAACAAAAATGTTTTGTAGTTAAATGCAGATGGCCTTCTGTAATTTACATACACAAATTTGAAATCTATGGAAGCGTCTCATACTAGGTTACACATTTTTTCTAGTCAAACACTAATGAAATTTAATGAAAAAATATTTCATTTTTCATTTTTTCCTTTGCAGTATAAAAGGTTGTTGTTGTGACTACAACAGTTCTTTAACACATATTTTTGTCTTTTAAGTGCAAAGAATTTTGGGAGATTCACACGATAATATAATTTGAGCAATATTGGACTGTTACATTAAGCATACAATCTAATAAAAGCGAAATAATAATGTATCCTTGTCTTGCTAATAATGTAAATTATTGTTATTATTCCGAAATATATACGTTTTGAAAAAAAATGAAATCTTTCAGTTTTACGTGTCACGGTTATGCCGGTTAGGCTAAAGGATACCGTGAAGATGAGAAATGAATGAAATGGTGGAATGAAGAAAGTGGGAGGAAACGGGAGAACCCCGAGAAAACTCACGCACACGGTGTTTGTCCACCACAAAGTTCACTTGGCGGGGACTATATACGTTTTGGTAGTAGTATTTCTGAAAACCATAAAATATGAATTCAATTCATGAATCCAATTCTTTCAAGGCATATACGGAGGGAACGTTTCACTATATCAAATATATTTGGTATGTGGTAACGATGGCAACCAAGTTATTATTGCAGTTTCTAAGTTAGAACGTGCTCCGGAATGAGTCAAGTTATCTGATTTTATATTTTGAGTTATTTACTTAAAACAAGGAAGATGAACGGTTCATAGAAGTGAATCATTAATAAATTGTTGCTGCAACGTGAATGTGGGAATAAATGAGAAAAGCTTGAGAAAACTTACGACAACGATACTTTTATCGTATCCATGGGAAAATCAGGCATCTTTCTTGTTATATGTGATTTCCCTAATTCTCACCCAACATTCGTCTAATATAAACTTTGTAAATATATAGTACTTCTAAATAAATTTCTGATCCGCAACTTAAAAATCGAGTTATAAGTTCTCGCTTCTATAACACAGCATATTACGTTATATTTATATGCATGGGATTCTTTCAAAGAATTTGAAAGCAACAATCGAAATTCTGCCTATATTTTTGACCTGAAAATGGTACCATCTCAGAAGCAGGACAGACTAATTGGAAAAACATTCTGTTCAGTATACACTTCTGCGTGACTCATCAAAATCAGATCCCTCCCTAGGATTGCTTTGGTCCCCCAAAAGATAATAAATTTTATTGTTAAAGAGGTCTGTAATATTATCAGAATCTGTACGCCATTCATACTATTTCGGAATACAGAATCTTTCATGAGATTGCAAGTTAGCGAATTAAAGATTATTTCTTTCTTATACCATATTTGAAAGTAGGTGAAACGTTTGAATTACATTTTAGAAACATGGGTCATATATTTTCTATATTTTAAGAAATTCCTCTACTTTCCTTAACACCAGAGTGACAATTAATGAGGAATGTAACAATCTTCTGATACTAGTCACATTGCCATGTTGTACATGATTTTTTTTGTTTAGATTTCCACAATTGTACTTTGAGCCTAAGGGAGACTGTGATGATTATAATGGATGCAATGATAAAATTAAGAAAGTGAGATGAAACAAAATAATTCCGCCAGACGTCAACGAACACGGTATTTGCTTATTAGAAAGCACGTTCTACGCGAGCTGGAATTAAACCAGGGATCCCACGAAGGCCCTACTATTCAGTGTGCACAGACACATGATTTTCATAAAGTTGTACCTGCAAAATGCACATTGAAGCCGGTATTTCTAGCATCTCTTAACTTTGAGATGATACAAATCAAATTACCCAAAATTTTAAAGGTCCTGACATGAGTGTTCCAAAAGGCATGTGCACTCTTATCCGTTTCTGCTCTTAAAGGGTTGGTCGCACATTCATAATGATACACCTTATACGAAAAAAATTAAAGTTTTTAATCACCAAAAGTACCGTTTTGCTTATACTGGTAATAAAACCAGTATGTCCTGAAGCAACATACGTTACGTAGTTATAAATGCGTTATTTGTTCAAATTATATAGAACCATACTATTTTTAGTTTTTTCAAATCAGGGCAGTAGATTTCACGTATGCCTCTAACATTATTTCGTATTATAATATCACCATGGGCTGTTTTACTTATTATCATTAACTAGTTTTTTTTTAAAAAAAAAAACATTAGGTAACTAAGCAAATATTATAACTTTATGCGGTTGGTTGGTAGTGCATTTAGTGCATGGTTTTTAAGTTATGGCGTTCTAATAGAGAGCTTGAGTTGTTGTAGGAAATTTCTTCCCAAATAACATTCACCGAGTATAACTTAGTTTTGTGAGAATTTTAAGCATCTGCAGGTAATTAATAGAGTGAATTATGAATAGCAGTTATTTGTTCCTTTTATTATCTTTTTTCTTTTTCTTTTTTCTTTCTTTTTTCTTTTTTTTTTGCTAAGCGTATGTGGCTCCATGGTTCATAAAGTTGATATGTTCTATTCACAGTACTTTTAACGTAGAATTAAAAATTGATACGCAATGTGGAATTGATATCAGATATTTGTATGGGAACTAGATAATTTGTGCGGTTGCAGAAAAAAAAACATAATATGAAAGTAATATCAAAGTTTAGTGAAAGTGTGAATTTATTAATCTGGCCCAATATATTAGTGTTATTTGTAGTACCTATATTTTGGTATTATGAATAATGTATGATATTCACATAATACGTTCCTGTGAATGTTATATTATTATATTTGAATATTTCCAACCCATTTCAGCGTTCCAGTAATTATGGTAATAGATACCTCGAATTAGAATTGCAGGACTTATCGTTTTGTGAGTCACATTTAGCATTGTGCTTATACAATATACTAACTACATTCTTATTAGGTGGTATCTGTATGAAAACGTGTTTACCGAAGTCAGTTAATAGCTATAGTTTAGTTGTGTTATGTAACCCTCACTTCCTATTTTCTTACATTTTGCCTTTAGAGTGAACAAATAGCTTATGCTCGCTCGCATTAGAAATCGTTATTTAGACACCTTGGAAGTTATGTAGCCGTTACTCTAAATTAGAAGTACGAAATAGAATAACAAGCTAAAGCTAACTTATAATTATTAAAGTCTGATTTCAAATTACATAAGATGTATGGATATGATAGCTTATCAAAAATGTAATCTTTATATCAGTTTTGCATTGCTTATTTCACTTAAATATGTACACTCATGTTCAAAATTATTGTCGTATATCTATAAATATGTGGTTGTAGGAATATAATTTGATAACGAATTCGCCCGGTATTTCTTATAATATTAGTATGTGTATAATCGGCAAAGACATGTTTGTGGCAAATTTCATGACAAAAGAGCAGTAAATAAGAACAATAAAACAAAAATAAAACTTTCCTGTCCATATAGCAACATTATGATTTACTCATTCTAATTTTCGTATTTATAATTCTTTTCCTATGAAATTAATCACAAATATACATTTCCTGATTGTACACATAGTATCAGTATTAAAAGTATCCTGCAAACTCATTATCAAATTATATTCTTACAAGAAGACAGTTATAGATATGCGACAATAATTTTGGACATGAGTGTACATTATTATAATATGATGATTCTAAAGAAAACTTTCTTTTTGTAGTAGCATAACCTCTACAGATTATATATAAAACGGCATACAAACTGATCGAATTATTGATAAATACAAGCACAATATTTATTCAATATACCATTGTTTTGTGAATTAAGTACTAAATATTTACTTTCTTTCTTTCGTTGAAAATGTATATTCACTCTCACTGAAAGCATTTAAAAATATAACACAAAAGCACATTCCGACACACTTTTACTCCAAATAACTTTGAAAACTTCAATCACCAACAAGACATTTATTGTAGTCACGTATGATGTCCCTGAGACATGCAGTTTTCTTATTTTCACTTACTCTCATTACGGTCTGTATTATTTTATTTATTATTATGGTTTCAGGAGTCCCTTTAATACATTAGCTATTCATAAAATAGTTCGATAAAAAAGTGAGGGAAACATGTTGCATGCCAGATCCTGATATTAAATATACCATCTCAACATTCGGTCAATAATCCGAAGGAAACATTAAATTACTTTTATACAGATAGTGGCAGCAGTATTCCAATACTGTATCATCCGCAAGTAAAAGGCCTAATGTTTCATCCACGTGATTTATTACTCAAATCTGTATAAATATACACAACATATTAGCTACATTACAGTCAGTGTAACAAATAATAACAACGTATCTCTTTTATTTTAGTGTATATAAGCTGTGAAAGTGTCACATCCCTCGAGACATATAAAGATTGGTCTGCTAAACTTTGATTCTTGCGTTCAGAGAAGTGTTGAAATAATGTAATATGTTAGTAATTTCTTGAAAACACAAAAGCAGAGTAAAACAAATATACAACTAATCAATTTTCATTAATAATTATATGTATCATAAAATGACTAAGTAAAAATTATACTATATGCATTAAGTTAGTGCTAATAAAATGTTATATTTGAGAAATTGTAAAAAAAAAAACCTAGTGCAACTCGAGAAGGAATTGTCCAAGGTCACTCAAAGTATTACTTTAACCTCGGTATAGATATTGAAAAGACAGTCTAGCGTGTTCAGTAAACGAGAAATCACTGTTTTCTACATTATCATATAAAATTGCACTCTACAAGAATCCAGAATAGCTTGTGAGTCTCATTTATAAGTTAAAACTGGTATGTTTTCTATATATAGCCGCAAATACTATAAACACTGAATGAAGGCACAATACAAACATTGATTGTGAAATTTCATGCTGGATTCAGAACAAAGAGAAGTGAAGCAAACATCCACCGAATAACTTGCTAAGATCAACACCTTAGGAATACCATGCGATCGTATACTTGAAAAAGAATATTCATGTAATTGTATGTATATATATATATATATATATATATATATATATATATATATATATATATATATATATATATATATACATATATATATATATATATATATTATAGAGGTATCGTTCGACAATTCTACCAAATGTTATATAAAGAAAACTGATATTCACGGAGTAACAAGAATTGATCGGTGACATTGTGACATTTGTCAATAAAGACAGTCGTCCAGAAGTGCACAGTTTGCTCAAATTTTCTAATAAGAAAGTGCTTCATAATTCTCAGTTTCAGTTCTGATATAAAAATAAAAGTATCTCTACGTAAGTTCACGGACCGAGAAAGACAAGAAGTCTTAAAGGACAAGATTTTATAATGTGCTTATTCAAAATAGCCTCCATTTGCAGTAAATAAAGTACCAAAAAGGTAGTTTCAAATTTTCCATGTCCTTAAAAATCTTTCTGCAGGAATCATGCTCAGCTATTCATTCCCAGTATTTTCAATCTTCTTGTTGTATTGATTTTTCAAGCTGCAGTTTCCGATTTAATTTCGGGAACAATTAATTGTGCAGAGAGAGTTCTGTTAAGTAACGTAATTATGCAAATGTATGGTTTATTTCTGTTTTGGGCTGGAACTGTGGAAGAAATCGTGAACACAATTCCCGTTTTCTCAAGTGTTAAAATTCATGTAACCACAGTCTTTGGTATATTGAAATTATCAGCAATTAAGTCATGCGTTACTTTTCAATCTCCTGTAACCATGTTTACTGCAGCATTTTGTCATGGATTCGGGTTGTAGTGGGCCGACCATGTCTCTCTTCCAAGTCCACTGACTCTCTAAACTCTCCAAACCAATTGTGCTACTCAAAAACTTTTGTTTGGCTTACATCTGCATCACTATGAGCTTTCAAATCATTTTTGTGTCTGTTGCAAACGTGTACACTTATAAATACTAACAGTTGTTCGTCCTTCAAACTCAATTCATACCTTGATACCGACTAATAACAGTGGTGTCAATCAAACTTTTCGTCTTCTAAACTACAGCGACTGCACTAACGCCAACTTACACTCTTGTTACGTAGTCTAACCACTACGTAATTAAACCGCTGTCTCACAAACACATTCGTTGCAAACCGTAAAAAAACAGTCTGGTAATCTCTGTAGCACCTTGTGTACTTTGTCGATTTTAATAGGTCAGAACAATAGCGGGGTCGTTATCAAGTTTCAGAATAGTGTTCAAAACGACGATTTACCCGAAGAATATATTTATGCTAGTGGTAATGTAAAGTAGAGATAATCCATCGCGTTCTTTTCCCTCGGTTTGAAATCACAACCTTTACTCGTTATGGTGATAAATACCAGGAAAGGCTTTAGAAATCTGTGCAAAACCGTTCAACAATGGTCAGCAGCCGTATATTCTAGACATTGTGCTACAATGTAACTTATGTGCAGCGCAAAGAAATTTTCAGGCTTTTCATACTTTGTACCACTACCACCTTCTCTGCATCCTCTCTATTAAATAATATCTCTCTGAACAATCATCAAATGTTATAGTCTTCATCTTCGGAATTTCAATGTGAAATATGTTACTTGGATATTTCAATTTGCAGAAACACAACGTACAAAAGAACCAAATTATTTGATATTATTAACCTGTCTGTTTCTGTACATTTTTGTATACAATTTACTTTTAAAAATGACGTGCCCTTGGTTAAAAATACCTGAGCCTGTTGATTCTGTTTCAACTTAAATATATCAAGTAATTACGTTAACAAAAGAACATAAATGGAAGAAAAAAACAAGGAAAAAGAAAGAAATTATTTCTATTAAGAATTTTAGTTTACAATTTAGACCATTTCTAGGAAAATAAACACAACCATCCCTTCATTTAAGGAAAGGGAAATTTATTAAGGGAGGAAAGGATGCAATTTGACATTAAACTGAGCATATAGTAAAATGTTGGAAGAAGTTGTTAGCTACTTTAGGTCTTTTCAATTTGGTTACATGGATTTTCAAGAACAGTATTCAAGACAAATAGCTTGGAATATCTCTATATTTTCTCTTGAGTTATTTTTCAAACAATACGTATACCTATAAATACTTTTCAATACAAATATTTTGGCAGGATACAATGTTTTCTGTAAAATTTAATTTCCTATTGTTCTGGTATTAATATCCGCCTTTTACGAATGAGATATTCAGTAGTAGATGTTGAAGAATGGTTTATAAGAGCTTTGGATAGGTATAAAAATCCTTTAAGATAGGTGTCACCTAATACCGATACATATGCGTTTGTTTCAGAAAAGAGTGGTGCTATTACCCATCAATGATGTTTCAGAAGATAAATATGAAAATATATTCAATGAAGTGATAACCTCTAATGGTCCTTCAAATTACAACGATTATGTAAGTAAGTACATACAGTGCTTATGTGTGAAAGTTACTTAATAGGTTTATATGATGTAGCTCATACAATTTCGTTCACTTGCATCGTACCTTGAGATCCATTTCGTTTTTATCTATAACACGAAAAGAAGCATTGAGGAAAAAGCTTGTAGTATGTATACAAACATTTTATACTAATTATTTTTCTAGTTGTATGAGAACTGAAAAGGTTTTTATTATGTGTAAACTTTCTGGTAACCGTAAACGTTCGACAGCGCTGCCCTAGTTTGCTACTGTGATTAATGGTGTAACTAGTAGGTTTGATTGAATGACCTTGAGGACCACCGGACAAATAAATATCTATATTTTAGCATATTTTTAAATTTAGATTACACGAACACGTTGGTAGGTTCTGTGGTATAGCTCCAAGTGAATGGTTTCCATGGGGGCATATCAAGGATATTGTCTACAAGACAAATGTGAGAATTATCGTCGATATACTAAAATGCAGTTATATAAACATTAGTCGCCTAATAAATGAATTAGCTACCGTTGAACATTATTCAAGTACATTTTCGTACTCATATAATGACAAAATTAATATACTGTATGAAGTGCTAATATCTCGAGTAACTAATACAATTTCCCAACATGTTGTAGCTTCATTTTACAAGAATCTGAAAATTTGAAGTTAATCGTAATTATTTCTATTTATGTTTCAAAAAATTAACAAAAAATTCACCTTTAAATTAGAATTATAACTCAACACTATTCCTTGATTGTAAGGAATTAGCGTAAGTGATAACAAGTGTTCATGTCGAAAGCCAGAAATCTGATTAACTTAATTTTCGCCAACTTTCATTAAAATTTTTGAACATGTTTTATCAGGAAGTAGAACAATAAAAATCAGGGAAACAAGAACCATTGGTGTTGGTAATATTCCGATCGATTTAGTATGCACCGTTTAAGACGAAGTGTCCTTATGAGATCTAATTATTATATTTAGTGATGTTTAAAGCCTGACCCACTTTTAACCAAGTTTCTTACTCTTATTAATCTTCCCTTTCAGTTGAACTTTTCGGAAGTATTACTCATAGGGATTTTTCTGATTTTCTCTTCAAATTTATTTAAAATATTTGTTGTTTTCTGAAAATTAAATTTAATTATATTCAGTAGAAGTAATCCATTGCTAGCAATAGGAAGGTGCCCATAATGCTTGTTTATTTTTAAAAATGAATTCATATTCAAATAAGTTGGATAATAAATAACTATAAACAAGCTATTGAAATATTTGTTAATCTCAAGGAATAATTAGTAAGTGAATGGACTAATAAGTAAAGATGACATAGGTTTTTAAACATTATTAGCATTAAATATATATTGGTAATATATTTTCTTTATAATATCTCGAGTTCAAGAAAATGAAATGAAGTCTTTCAGTTTTACACCCCACGATTGTATCAGTTAGGATAAATGGGACGGTGATAATAGAAAATGAATAAAGTAGTCGGAATAAAGAAGCTGATAGGAAACGGGAGAACCCCGAGAAAACTCACGCACGCGGTGTTTGTCTACCACAAAGCTTATTTGGTGCGAGCTGGGATCGAATCAAGTGCCCCATGCACGTAAGCTGAACGCTCTATCACTGAGTCACCGCTACCCTTTGTCGAGTTTTAACATATATATATATATATATATATATATATATATATATATATATATATATATATATATATATATATATATGTATATATATGCTTGAACTATGATTCGAACTGGATTCCTTCTGAAGTGAATTTATACATATTAAGAGTCAACTCTAATTAATCTTTGTTAATACTTATTTGTTACTTGAGAAAGTAAGTAAATAGTGCGGCATATCAAGCGATGATTAACTTCTATTCTACGTTTCTGCCATGCACAAATTCTACCTTTTCTTAAAAGAATCTTTTGTTTCTTCTTTTCAGTGTGCCCAGCCGTAGAGGAACATGAACTTGTATTTAATACTTCAGGTACTAACTTACCCAGAATATTTCACTTATTTCGCGCTGCACTGTTTAATAGATTAACCTGAAATTCCAACTTTGATATTGTGTAATTGTTTTCGACCGTTTAAAGAATTTGCTTATAAAAATATAGCTTGGAAACCAAATTATTTCAGTTATGTAACTTTCCAACATAGTACATTCATCGGATGACGTATTTGCAACAAGTAAAATTGAAGTTGCAAAGAGTTCAAAATTTTTCTGTCTTGAAAGACGTCTTCCTGTAAATAATATTTGGGTAAGTCTTTTATCCATTTCCGTAGATTCCTTTCAGGAGACTGAAACATCATAATCATGTTTACTCCAATTCTCTCAGGCATTTTCGTAGACATAGAAAACTTGTTCAGAAACCTTAGAAACGTTTATGTTTATTTACTTTATATCTATAACATTACAATAATAATATATTTTGCAGGTGTACTCACAACAAGGTCTCGTAATAACGTACTTATAATCGTTCTTGCAACACTTGTGGTAATTTACCATATCTCCAGAAAAGTTTAAGGTATTGAATTGAATTAAAGAGCATTAATATCTTGACACGAAATAAAAGTCATATATGCAATCGAATGAGAAACGTATCTAAGCAATTTGTGGAAATATACACTCTTGAGAAAAATATATTATTGAACCACTTGTAATTTTGTATCCGCCATTCCTAATACATCATATCATGATTAGCATATGTTACATTCACATAACCTAGATTTGTATAGAATATGCAGTTTCACTTGCGTAATAACTGATATAGACGAGACCAAAATGTGAAGATTTATGATACCGCAGCTTGCTTAATCTGCAACACTAGAACACATGTGTGATATTGTAAGTTTTCATTTATCATATACTATCGATATTCATAATTTCCCGACGTCTCGATATTTGAAAAATGTATTTTCAAGTTGGTTAGCAGCACTATTTACTTGGAACTATCATAAAGAGTATCAATTCATGTCCTTCTGGGAATATGTGCATAGTAGAAAATTAGACTGCAAGGATATCAAGTGAAGGCGAAAAGTGAATAATACCAAGTAAAGCAAAAACAGGAGAAGGTAAAGTGCTTATTTAAAGTGAACGTTTCACAAAATTTAACTTTGCTTTAAACAAAAACAACATAGAACAACCGTTCGAGGTGGTTCACTTCGGCGTCCATACGAGATGTTTCAATTTCTGGTAAGATTACGTGTTCACAAGAATTATAGAGAAAAGACAGCATTGGAGGAGCATAAAGAATTGTCAGCATTAACACATTGGAGCTTTTTCTCATATATTTTACATAAATTATATAATTTTTCACCCATTGTAATGTCTTCTAAAAGTAAAACATATTATCAGATCACTTATGTTCAAGAACAGTAATTCAATTCAATAAAAATAAAAATGAAAGCTGAAAGTGAACAACGTTATATTTAGAGTGATTTTTAACTTTTCACACAAATGACTCCACTTAAATGAAAACCGGAACCTGTGTAATTAAAAATTGAAATTGTATTCCCTCTAAAGTTGTGAATTCTAAATTCTATCAGAAAGATACCACTGTGAGCACGATTCAAGAAGACATAGTGGCATAACTGTTTGGAAAAGGTCAAATTTTACTAACAATTTGCATTTAGTCGAAAGCTACCAACACAAATCAATTGTTTCTTTACTTTTACCTAACTTTGTTGAGGTCAATATTTATGTTATATCACTTTTTATAACATTATTTTTGAATATTAATAAAGCTATAAACTATGTTTCTATGCATTAGCCTACACATTAATGACATTTTCTGATCGTTTGCTACAAAGTATTCTAGAAAGACAAAGGATTAGTGTCACCTGAAACCAAAGTTATTTTTAGGCAGATTTTGGTTTGCTTTTAATCAACATTTTTTGGCGTTGTTTCTACAACGATAATAATACACAATATCATTTCAATACTAAACGAAAGTCCCTCCACGTTCTTTTTTATACAACTATCTATTTTGAAATATGTTTTCGGTGCTAGTCTAATACTTCATTTAATGTGATTACACCATTTTGTATAGAAATTTTTCGTATGCTGTATTTGTTTACTATATTTTCAAAATAACTTCCTCTATTATATATGGTCACCTCTACTTCAATGTTTTTTTCTGCAATAATATTCATCACTCATTCTATTGTTCTTATTGGAATAGAATGAGTGAATTTTGAGCAGTTGTGAAATATTCACATCGCCAATTTCTTCATGCTTTGTAGTGTAGTAAATTAACGATTGTGTATATGTTTTAAACTGTCTGTAATTCGACTAGAATAGACTGAAAATTAGACATTTGTAGCTGGGAATTTATAATCAAAAGACAATTAAAATCTTCTTTGAAAGAACAAGTATTTTTGTTTCCTTAAAGAAACATAGAAGTATCCATTATTGATGTTACTTCGAAACGAAATATTTACCTCTGAAATTATTTTGATTTTTCAGATGAATTCAAGCAAGCAATGAATGGCAATATATCCGATTTGGAAGGCCTTAAAACACATTCAGTTAAGAAGCGTGAGTAACCTCATTATAATAAATTTTTAGTGTAAATATATTTATTTTCAAATAAATAAAACACTTAAGACAGTAGTATTAAAATTATAATTTAACTTTAGGTTAAAATTCATTAATATACATTTTTGAACCGAGAAAAATGCCTTAATTAGCGATAAATAATCGTAGTAAAATGTTCCATGTTTGCAGATTGTTTGGTTAGTTTTTTTTTTTTTTTTTTTTTTTTACATTCGCTCAGTCGCGTTACTCTTAGTCGGTTACCTAGAGCATTCGAAACCCGACGAGATATCATTATTGAGAATGATTACTTTGGCAGTTTTGTTTTTTCTTTATTTCCATATGTGAAAAAAAGAAAAAAAGGAAAATTTGGGAGAGAAAGGATGGGGAAGGAAAAGGAACCAAAAAGGGGAAAATTTTCAAAAACGAAACAACAAGAAAAAACTATAAAAATTTAATTACTGTTACTACTAAATGAAAGAATCGGACCATACAACTAGTAGAATCCCCTTCTGAAAGAATCCGGTGTCTTTGAAGACAAACAACTGTCTTAGTTTTCATCGTACATCATCCTAAACTTGACGTAATTTCCATAAATGTGTGTTTGGAGGTTGCAAAAATGTCATAAGTGTGTTGGCGGAAAATTTCGTGGAGGTTTCTCTCTCACCAATTCCTCTATCTTAAGACATGTCGTTCTTGTTGGTGTATCTGTGCGTTATCAGCGTAGTATATGAGTACATGCTTAGAATAATCCATAACAGGCCATTTATCAAACAATGCATTTCGTAGGCATTTAAGCTATTGACAGTAGGCAATAGCGTTGATTAGAATATCATGTTGTAAGAGCTCGAAATAGAATATTTCACAAATATCTCACAAAACTCTCAAAATCACTTTGCAGGAGTAGAGATACTGTTTTGGTTAACACTGTACTATGAAAAAATACACACTTTTCATTGTTTATGATTTTTCTGTCAAAGAGTGACTCACGTCTGTGATAGGTGAGTGGGAAACAGCAA
This sequence comes from Thermobia domestica, assembly GCF_964235325.1. Taxonomy (NCBI): domain Eukaryota; kingdom Metazoa; phylum Arthropoda; class Insecta; order Zygentoma; family Lepismatidae; genus Thermobia; species Thermobia domestica. Next base: position 12,687,169 of record NC_137457.1, read on the forward strand.
ATATCCACTCACTGCTGCTGATGTTGATATGTTAAAGCACGGGGTGTTTACCTGTTGAGCTTTAAAACGAACTCAAGGTATGCAAATTATAATGAAATATCGGATGTGATTACATGGAACTCACCGGATAATACTTCAACAGTTTCCATAGGATCTACCTCCCCTGCTACTCGGAGGACATAGTTGTACAAGCTACAGACGTCTTCCGTTACGTTGTGTGTGAGTGAGGATGGTGTCCTACACCGAAATGTCAGCACACATATCTGGATCATCCGCCCATTCACACCTCTCTGGTCACATACAATATTGAAGGTTTGGGCCGATGCTCTGACAGAATATACCTGGTGAAGTTCGTAAGTCATAACAGGTCGTGTGACTCTTCTATACTACCATCGCCAAACATATGCCGCATTTCCAAAATGTATAGAAGACCGTTTTTTTAAACACTATTGAACAGTAGAGTATCTCACTTGACACAAATGCGGTACTTGCTGTCTCTTTAAATATTTCTCTTGTCAGATGGCATTACTGCAACGGTCATTGAATACTTCGTTACTTATGGAATTAGCTGATAGTAACAGTACATTTATATCTGAAATGTTTGTAGTACGGTATTAAAAATTTATTACTTTTTAATAGGAAATATGCAAACGGAGCCAGATAATGTATTTAAAAAAAAGTAACAATGAAACGATTTTTGTTTAAATTTTGAATTGAGACAAAAATAATCATAAATATTTAATAAAGAATATGAGTGAAACACTTCAGAAAAATAGTATACATATAAACATTAACATAAGACAATGATATAATTGGAAAACGATTTTACATTCTTGTATTGAAATCTTATGACACGTTAAGCTGGAATGATATTTCTTGTTTTGTCACATTATATAATAACGAGTTTCTCAGGTATTTAATATGTAGTTAACATGATCATTAAATCATAATTGGGGTTTGAGACCAGTGTAGTTGACAGATACACAATCATGGAGGTTAACCCTCGCAATGTAAGCATTTTCCAAACAAAAGAAGCTAGCTTTCTAATATATAACACTACAGAACTATGGAAACGGTAAACTGAGAAATAGATGATAAATGGTAACCTGAGGATAAATAGATGGTACAGTATAAACGGTAAACTGACAAATAGCAAGATTTGTTCTTAAGTGTCATTAAAATTTACCCCAAACATTTTTAACTTTTCCAGCAACAAATTTCCATCTGTCCAGCACTTGTAAAATATCTTAATGGGTATTACTGCATATATTGTCAGTATTGTAGAATTTCTATAAGTATATTCCTTTACTATTCTTGAAGTTAAGAAAAACGGTTCAGGGACACAACAAATATAGATCTTTTTTCTCTAGTTCTATGAAATTGATATTAAAGTTAATAATATAAGTTAGAATTACTTACCTGATAATTGATATATGGAATTGATACGGCATTTTTTAACCTTAAACAGGTCAAGCACCTCCTCCACCACCTCCGAATCCAGGTATGACTAGTCACTATGATATTTTAAGAACAAATAACTATTTGTCAATTAAGATAATACTTTGTGTAATATTATTTTTATTATTTTAGGTCACGCGTCCTACAATTAGGTTCAAAGCGATTAACAGACATAAATGTTAATTATGAAATGAACAGGTAAATGAACGATAAATACGATTTCAAGAGTGTTCAAAAAACGCCTTCTGGTCACTAGGCTAATGAATAAGACTTTTCAAACAATAGCAGAGAGGCACTGAAAATTAATTATAGGCATTTTTCATATTTTAAATTATTTATTTTCGACTAATTAATTTAGGCTTAGATGGGAGGATTGCAAGAACCGTGCAACTCTATCGCATTGCAGACACGATAGTAAATGGTGCAAAATTGTGCAATATCATTTTACTTTATTATTTCTGTTCAACTTTAATAGATGTGTTATTTCTTTTCAAAAGCATGTGCCCTTTACAGCATTACGGTTAAAATAAACGTGCTTTTCTGAAAGTTTTAATAGTCATTGGAAATCCACACCGATATTACCAAAAAAATAAAATCTAGCATTTAGATCGGTATGGATGCTGCAATAGAAGTTTTGTAGTGTATTCGAATAACTATTTATATTACAATAGTAGCACAGTAACTTAAACACAATAAACTCACATAATTCATCTTATAATTAAGGAAGAATTAATTGAGCTTGAACTCTACATTAGGTGAAGAATTGGATTCTTTGCAGTACTAAGATATTTTCTTCATATGATAACACGCTGCTCCACTGCAGTTGATATTTCAATTTCACAAGATATTATCTCGAGGTAGTTATGCTTCCTGTCTTCCCTTCAAGGAAGTTATTTTAAATAAAGTAAATTGTTCACATATATTTACTTCTCATAGCGGTAGCTTTAAAACTTAAATGAGTAATTAATACAAGCATTTGCATGAGCAAAATGAGGTTTCGTTCCTTTGGAAAATGAATTGTTAAGTTATGTAACTAAGCAAGTAAATGTTAGATGAAGTTAAGTAACTAAGCCGAACCAAACTCTTATCTAGAATTAAGGAATAATAATAACATGAGGAGATTAGTTTAGTATATTTAGGACATCTCTTAATTTCAAGACATACTGTTAACAAGGAATAGACATAGCATATTTAAAACACTGTTTGAAAATGAATTGGCAAAATGTGATAATTCATCAAAAAATAAAATGCAAATAACGCATACATAATACACCTTCAGCAATATAAGAGAACAAAAGGATATTATTATGACTCATTACAAGAACAATGTGTGTATGGTATTAATATTTTTAAATTATTTGTCTTAAGCCAACATAACATAACGATATTAAAGTAATTGTTCTCATGTGATAAACTGGCGAATATCTGTTAGTGATTGTAACTACAGAAAACTGTAAATAATATATGGTCCCTTCGTGACAGCACTGCAGCGACCTGCTAGCATTCGTGCTTTTAAGTGACAACCTAGCAGAAGATATTTGATGTTTTGTTGCTTATCTTTAATTTGTTCTGCAGAAAAGCTTGTAGCAGTTAAGGAAAGAATTGTCGAATTTTCAGCATTCACAATTTTCAAAGCACACAAATTTACCGGTAGATTACCAATGTTTACATAGGTTTCTGGGAATACACCAAGAAAATACAATACTTAAGTATAAGTACAAAATCTAAAGTACAATATTTAATGGATAAATAATTATTATACAGTGTTCTCTATATTCCATATCTCCATGACGAGTAATGTAAATCCTATTTTTATTTTTTGTTTGTGAGTTTTGTTTGTAGAATCTAGCTTTAAGGGTCACCTATTTTCATGAGAAGTTCATAAACTAAGATATACTATAGCTACACTATATTATACTTACAAGAATAGTATGTTTTAAAACTTAAAGCGATCTCTTCAATAGACAAAACATTTTCTTAAGCAATAAAGCAAGTATTGGCAATATATTCAAAATATACAGGATGTTTCAAAACAACACCGACAACGTTTGAGAGGTGGTACCTGACACCAAAATAAGACAAAAAGTATAGAATCACCTTGGTGCACAAATGCTTCCTTTCTGAGTTATATTCTACCAAAAACATGAAAATAAACTAAAAAGGTCCATAGCTTCAATAGTATGTGACCTACCATAGTCGGGTCAAGACTTTATTTAGGAAGTAGCGTGTGCCCTAATGAAATATAAATGATTCAGAATTATGTGGTCCTTCCGCAACAATTTTATAGAGGTAGTTGGTGATTAGTTCAAATTATATGCCCAAAGTCAAACTACTTCTATAAAAAATTTTATTTGAGTAATTAGCATTCTGAAACATGTATTTTTGGATAATGCACATATTAGTTCCTAAGCTAAGTTTTAACCGGAGTACGGTAGGTCCCATACCTTTGGAGCTATGAACTTTAAAAGTTCATTTTTTCATGTTTTCGGCAGACTATAACTCCGAAACGAAGCATTTGTGCACCCAAGTTGGACTCTACTTTTCGTCTTATCTTGGTGTCAGGAATCACCTCCCAAACGTTGTCGTTGTTGTTTTGAAACGTCCTGTATATTATTAGGACCTGGAAAGCTTAATATTTATTTAGTTCATGTCTGTACATTAGTTACCACGCAAATTTTCAATTCTTATAATTTTAAAACTACATAAAAATGCCTTACATAAATTTTGTATAAACAATAAAACCACAGATGGCTTTATAACTTAATTATTCCATGCACACAAATTTTAAATCTTTATTAGAAAGTAAAAAGTTTGGTGTATTCTGGATAAGCACTATTTAAATGTTTGATGCAGAGACAAGTGTTTTATTAATATTTATTAATATATTTGGTTGGTAAGACTGAAATGTCTAATGAACATATTTCACGTTCAAATAAAAGGATAAATCCTAATATACTGAATAAACCTAGTAGTCTAGCACTGCAGCGAAAACGCCTTTTACCATCTCTAAGTGAATCTAATGATGACAGAAGAAATTAAATGACGACGTGATTCAGGGAAATTCATTTTCTTATTCAGTTCAAAGCTTTTTGTCGTGAATTCTGTCGACGAATTTGGTGCTTAAATTATATAAAATTACAATCATTTCCTTCATAACATAATGTTTGCGAAACATGCACGCTTACTCTGAGTGAAGAATGTACACTGGAACTATTTGAGAATAATATCCGGAGACGTACAGTACGTTCGGGCCCAAGAGGAACGATAATGGAAACTGTGGATAGTTCATAACGAAGAACACGTTAGTTTATACCGTTTCGCAAACATTATTACAGTCATCAACTCTAGAAGGTTCAGTTGAGCAAATCTCGTAGCCAGAAGTGAAGAAACTAGGAACGGCTTCAAAGTTTTAACTAGAAAACCAATAGGAAAACGACCATTAGTAAGATCTAGGTTTGCGTGTAGAGACCTCCTTATCAGGATGTCGCAGAAGTAGGAACCCAAAGTAGAAACTGTATCCAGTTGGTTAAAGACAGAAGTCAATGAATATCTTTTATGATTGAACCTTCTGGTTCGATAGGCCATAGAGAATGTATGGTTTACTAGTTAGTTAAAAGTATGGAGTGTGTGATGAAGAAAAGTCATCAATCTCACGCTGCATATCCTTTAACATGTATTTTTTCATACAGAGAAGTAAACAATGAGTACCAAAGAGGTGGCAATCAGTGGGGTAGATATGACGAGAAAACGAAGTAAGAAAGGTGTTATGCTGTATCTGTTAGTAACACTATACCGTCTTCTAATTAATACACGGAGGCCCAGAAGTAGGTATACAAAGGCAATTTTAATTTTAATCACAATTCTCAATCGCACACTTCAATCTATAAGCATTGTAACGAGTTCCTTGATATAGAATGGTCCAGGAACACTCGCCGCGTTGATATTATTTTTATGTTGATATATATCCATTTCATTTTATTATCCTCTGTTATTGCAATTTTAGGATGTCTAGATTTTAGTGCGTTAAACACCGGTATCTTCAAAATTGACCATGATGTGGCAGTTACAAGAGTGTCAAATTCGTGTCTCCAGAATGCAAGAACGTGCACAGCATATCCATTTCTCCAGTAGGTTTTAGCAATCCACGTTCTTTGCTCTTCATTTAAGTTACCGGCCATCATTCAAGGAATCAACATATCTGAAAAGAAGGGAAAAAAGGTTAAGAAAAGGTTATGGCAGTACTACAAGGACTCGACATATCTCAAAGAAAAAAGAAACAACAAATTACAACAGATATACGACGGTATATCTACTTTTGGGCCTCCCTGTATATGTAAGTACGCATTGTCGTTCAACGTGAACACATAATCTCTGTTGACCATTAGAAAATGTTTGTTGAAAATCGTGATGTATATCTAAAACTGGTCACTTTAACAATTCGTAATCATGTTTTCGCCCAAACGGAGAAATCCACGACATACGACTGCTATCACAAACCAGTATAAGAGCAAACTATGCCTTCTGCTGGTGGATAAGTGGTTTTGTAAATTTTTCTGAAAGTTAATCACTATCCCACCATAGTCTTCACTATTTATTATTGTCGTAACAGTTAAATATTTATGAGAAGGTATAATGCGGTGCAGAAGTGCTTCCAGATATTCCTTTCACATAGACATTTGCACTCTGAAGATGTATATCTTAGTCATGGGACCAGTTCTTTCACCTTAGTAATTGCTCGATGCAGCCGAACGATAATGGTGATGTCAAACTAGCCTGCAAATGTACGAACGTTTTTTAAGGTGTTGACTTCCACGGCGTTTTTCACAAGCTAATCAGAATGTTTTCGCTATATGGCCATAGCTTTTCTTTTTTTTAAAAAAAAAAAAATAGACTCATCTATACAAAATTACGCTCATCTATCCTGTATGTTGCGTTCACCCAGCACTACTTACTCAAATGTACTGATGATGTTTTTCGTAACCAGGTATAAAAACAATTGTAACTTTCAGAATGTGTAATCGATTCTTGTCCCCGTTCGGGCTGCCATTTATTTGTAATCGCCCAGAGTGTCGGGTCACTGTTCGGGTAACATTTATCGGTAATCGCCTAGTGGTAGTCTGTCCTCCGTTGTCCTCGGAGGTCCTGCCAATGAGTATTCTCCTGAGACCTGCACTTACTTGGGTAGGACGTTGAAGGACCTCTCCAAGAAGGGATTACAAAATTGTTCCCAAATTGCTCGTCGATGTTAATAATGAGATGAGCATTAGGCGCCGAGAGGTTCAGATGTCTCGTCTCGAAACCCTCATGGACGATCCAAACCATAACGCACACAAACATCACTCACACACACAACGAAAACATACTGGGTTAAATGACACTATACTTATTTATTAGAATACTATTAAAAAGAAAAATAACGAAGAGAAACGATCACAGCACTTAACACTGATTATGTATAATTATTTGTGTTTAAAATCAACTTTACTTTTCACTATACTGTAGCCCTTTATCACTTTGATACATATATACAGAACATTATAATTGAGATTTCACTATAAATACTTTTCTCACACCATTGACGTTCTTTGGGGATTAGCACTGGGGGAAGTGTCGCCGGGAAAATCCCACGTAGTAATCTACTTGCTGCTCCAAACAGTTCTGAAGCGTCGACATGAGGCTTCAGCAAAATTAAATAGTTTTCAAAGTGGAATGCTAATGTTTGAGGGTGCGTTTATAACTTTTTGGCGCACTAGGTATATGAACCTGGGACTTATTGATTGGGGCTAGCCGTAAGAAAACGTCCTTCACCGGCTAATAGTTTATGCCTCTTAGCACAATACTATACTTGAAGCTCGACGCGACGTGTGTGGTTGCTACCTCTAAAAGTGGAGTAACACTCTCCGAACCAAGAGGTTCGAGATACGATCTGCAATGGTTCATCAATCAATGTTGGCAGTTTATTCTTAAAAGCACTCAGGTTAAATCACCTGTAGATACATGCAAATAGAATACGGAAAAAATGTGTTAGTTTTAGTCCACTGGCCACGACGCACAAGACATTGCGATAACTCAGGCGTGTGAAGTACAGATAACGAACAGGTAAAACGATGTGGCTGGCGACGATCTGAAGCTTGAACACCTGGTCTACTCTGATCTGCTCTAATCTACTGCAATATTTCCATAAACGATTAAAGAAAACACTTAAATCAGTTCCAAATAACTGAAGACTGTACATTAGGGTGTATCGAAAAAAACTTTTTTTCGAAATCCGGTTACGGCTAGTGCGGATTTTTGGCCAAATGGCATCAATAAAACGTATAAAAAATCTCAACTCGATCAGACAACTCCTTCTGCTGCCGAGTAGAGCCCAAATATTAGAAAAATCAACAAAAGATTCACTTTTCAACTGATTTTCCAAAAAATATTTTTTAAATATTTCCTACATTTTTCGATCTTTTAAATTATTGAGATAGCATTGGAAAGGAGAAATAAATACAAAAAACAAATTTATTACGGTTATTTCTGTACACCATAAGCATAAAAACCTAGTAAATTATTTGTAAAAATGCACTGATTTTCTGGCGTATCGTACAATTAAATTTTAATATAAAATTATTGAAGTCTCTTGAATAACGAAGAAAACACTTTAGTGCTAAATTCTAAGAGCAGTAATAGTATAAATAATTTGCTCCCAATGCCGTATGCATCTGCTTATCACACTAAATCACCTACCGCCCACCTCTCCCCAAACGCCTCTTTTCTCGTACTTGCCCAGCTGAAAGGATCGGATCAGTCGCCTCGCCAGTAGTCAACCAGCTGTGTCGAACGTGATTGTCGCTGCTTGAGTTATTTATTAGTGCTGTAGGAAATTTTAACTAAATAATTTGTTTTCGTGTGAAGTGCAGTATGTAGAAGTGAGAACACTGTTTCAGTTGTGTTAAGTACTTTTTATTAGGAAGAGTGACAGATACGCTGACGTTATGGCATCGACAAGTTTGTTACGGTCTGACGTTAGGAATAGCATTATTGGGACACCCAAGGAATTGGGTAGAACACAGCTACCAACCGTTGAAATGTATTGAGACAATACCTATGGGAGCGAGAAGAAAAAATGAGAATTTTGGGATCCCGGCAAGAGCCTTCAACAAAGGATTTATCTTCTATCGTCGCCAGGAAGATTGTAGAAAATTGAGATTACGCCTCAATCAGCGGCGAAGCAATTTTCAGTGTCAGAAGGATTGTTGCAATGATATTGAAGTACCATAATATTGTCCGTGACTTGCAAAACTCAGCAAAGTCCGGTTTCCAAACTTCTGCGAAACGAATTGCTGATTTTCAATAGTCTGCCAAAAATATTTCATTTGATATAGCCTTTTGTAAGTGTTCCGATCCTCTTGCCTGCAACTGCGAAAAAGGAAGAAAAGTGCCAGTGCTAGAGGCACCTTTTCTTCTAGATCAAAGAACCACAAGATTGAGGCGTAATCTCAATTTTCTACAATCTTCCTGGCGACGATAGAAGATAAATCCTTTGTTGAAGGCTCTTTACGGGATCCCAAAATTCTCATTTTTTCTTCTCGCTCCCATAGGTATTATCTCAATACATTTCAACGGTTGGTAGCTGTGTTCTACCCAATTCCTTGGGTGTCCCAATAATGCTATTCCTAACGTCAGACCGTAACAAACTTGTCGATGCCATAATGTCAGCGTATCTGTCACTCTCTTCCTATATAAAAGTACTTAACACAACTGAAACACTGTTCTCACTTCTACATACTGCACTTCACACGGAAACAAATTATTTAGTTAAAATTTCCTACAGCACTAATAAATAACTCAAGCAGCGACAATCATGTTCGAAACAGCTGGTTGACTACTGGCGACTGATAAGACCGATCCTTTCAGCTGGGCAAGTACAAGACAAGAGGCGTTCAGGGAGAGGTGGGCGGCAGGTGATCTAGTGTGATAAGCAGATGCATACGGCATTGGGAGCAAATTATTTATACTATTACTGCTCTTAGAATTTAGCACTAAAGTGTTTTCTTTCTTATTCAAGAGACTTCAATAATTTTATATTAAAATTTAATTGTACGATACGCCAGAAAATCAGTGCATTTTTACAAATAATTTACTAGGTTTTTATGCTTATGGTGCACGGAAATAACCGTAATAAATTTGTTTTATGTATTTAATTCTCGTTTCCAATGCTATTTCAATAATTTAAAAGACCGAAAAATATAGGAAATATTTAAAAAATATTTTTTTGGAAAATCAGTTGAAAAGTGAATCTTTTGTTGATTTTTCTAATATTTGGGCTCTACTCGGCAGCAGAAGGAGTTGTCTGATCGAGTTGAGATTTTTTATACGTTTTATTGATGCCATTTGGCCAAAAATCCGCACTAGCCGTAACCGGATTTCGAAAAAAAGTTTTTTTCGATACACCCTACTGTACATATTAATGTCAGGGAGAAACACTGAAAAGGTTCGTCGCTCACTGAAATGTTCTCACCACAAAGCAACGTTTTAAATATATATATGAAAAAAACAATGAAAGACTTCTTTCAGCAGTTGCGTAGGAAGCAAGCAATTTCCACCGAAGAAAGAACTTATTTGCATCGCAGAATAAAGTATAAATCGAAAAAATAATCACTGTCTTTGTGAAATATACAGAGCGTCCACAAAAAATACTTCTATAATCTGGTGGCGGTTATACTTGTATAGGAAATTTATTTCCAACAATGTGTACGTCAAGTGAACTTCGTAATGACTTTATTCTAGCATCACTGCCTGATGCCTGACTAGAAACACCTACTTGTATTTAGAAATGTTTGAAAGTTGAGTAACACTACGCGTGACTTCAATCTTATTCAACAACTGGCAGCACTTCTAAGTGGAAATTTTGTTTGTGTTGTACGGAAAAAAATGATTATTGGAATATGCATTTTCATACGTAGAGAATAGAAAGAATTGAGTGTTTGCGACCATTATCATTCAACTGTTTTAATAATAATAATCAATAGCAACTCCTGATTGTCTATAAAACTTCAACATTTTATAATTGCCCAATGGATCTTGTTAAATCATCATTTTTGCTGCAAATTATTTGAAATAAATGTGAAAATATTAGAAAATTATAAACTACGTATGCTTCCTGTGTGTGATAAAAGTATCAGGAAAGATGTGAGTGTGCATCCAAATAATCATAAAAGCCTGGTATAATACCTTTAAAACGATGTCAAAATCAATGTTATACCCATAAATCTAACACTGGAGGGTCCCACAAGTTTTCGCTAAAATCTGACTGCCACATAGCACATCTGATAGAGAATCATTTGAAATGAAAACAATCAAAAATTAAGCCGTTATGGTCCAGAAGGATAGGAGCTACGGGGATTCAAATTTGAATATCCAAAGAATATTATCATGGAATTATGTACGTTTAAAGTAAATATCTTACAAACCGTTATAGCAATCAAAACAAAAGTTGCACAATATAATGCGAACAAAATGCTCTATTGAAAACCATAGAAACCGTTGCCATAGGTGAAGCAGTGTTGCGAACTCAGCATAAACATATTTTATTATAAATAGCACCATATACAAGTTTACACGGATTTAAAATGCACTATTATCACTAAACATAACAGTGAAGTGTAGTAGTACAGTGTTGCACACTATTTTAGCTACATATGCTGAAAATGGACAATGGAGAAGTCTGATATGTAGCAACAGATGTTAATAAAGGAATCTGGGTCTCATACTATGAATTTAGTTCAAATGCATAACACAGATAGTATAACATAGCAAACTGTCAGCAGTGTCACAAAATATTGACGCATTTGAAAAACGAAATTGAGTTATGCCATTTTTATGTCCTGTGTCAGCTTCGAAGCTATATAGGAGTGCAAAGTGGGATCCGAATCACTATGAAAGAGAAAGATAACAATGAAATGTAAAAAAAACATGTCCGAGGTGGGATTGGAACCCGCGATGCCTAATATGTCGGTTGCCCACAATTCTAGACCGCACTGATATCCGGTCCTACTAAAAACGAAATGTGGAAGTAATAAAATAATTATATTTCTAATTTGATTATTGTCATATTATAGTGTACAAACATAATCATATGGTATGTAGGAGAGTAAATAAAAGAATATGTCACTTAACACGAAATACATAAACCAAGAAAGTACTCTTCCAAATATTGATAAGATAACCTAGAGAACGAGTTTACAGAATTAGAAAAAAGTGCTTCTTTCCTCGCGTGTATCATTTTGTTTTCCGGGGTTGTCTGCTTATTCACCGGGGCTACAAAAGTATATTGCAAAATAATCACTTTTTCTAATCCATTCCTTTATTACCCTTTGTTCCCACACATGCCTGTATCCACGGGGTCTAGGGACTGGGCCCCCCTAAGATTTTGCTGTCCAGCCTAAAATTTTCACGGTAGGCTTGCAAATGAACTATTATATGGTGATGAACTATAATATGGTTGGATCGCCCCCCCCCCTTACATTTTTGGGCTGGCTACGGACCTTTTCTCACGTATCAGACTTGTCCATTATACATTTTCAGCACATGTAGTACCAATAGTGTGCAACATTGTTCCACTACACTGCACTGTTATGTTTAGTGATGATAGTGCATTTTCAATCTGTGCAAACTTGTATATGGTGCTATTTATAATAAAATATTTTTATGCTGAGTTGGCAACACTGCTCAGCTATGGCAATACTGTTTATGATTTTTGATAGGGAATTTTGTTCTCATTACATTGTGCAACTTTTGTTTTGATTGCTTTAACGGTTTGTAAGATATTTACTTTAAACAGAATTCTAAGATATAATTCTTTGGATATTCAAATTTTGAATCCTCGTAGTTCCTATCCTTCTGGTGCATAGCACCTAAAATTTTGCTCGTGCTCATTATTCATGATGCTCTATGTTATGTTATGTGGCAATTAGATTTTAGTGACAACTTGTGGGACCCTCCCGTGTAAGAAAGACATTCTACTTTGTTTGGTACAAATTATATCGATTCGTGGCCAGATAACAAGCCAATTGCTAACATTGAGTTAAACTTCGAACACAAGGTACTACAGTTTGAAATTCAAATCTGAATTTAATGTATCAACAAGAATTTATTTATATTGACGTGAACTCTATATAGTTTCGTTTCAAATTTTGGGAGATAGAAACAAAAAATAAATATATTATGAGTGAGTCCGAACAATCTTCCTGTGAGTGAATATGCTACTGGATGTACATGCTCTAAATAATTGAATAATGCAATTATGTACTTTAAAGTATAAGCTTGCATTTATTTTTTAAAAACTATGTTTTATGTTGGCTTATTCACATGTTGTTAAATATTAAATCTTAATAGGTAATTTTGCCCAGCCTTCATGTTGATCATAGCATTACCAAAAAGTATCGGGCGGTAGGGGCAAACTTCTAAGTTTCTGTAATTTATTTCAAAGACAAGAATATATTTCAGTAATTTTATGTTCAATACAACTTGCAGAATTTTACTATCAGTCCTGTGACTAGTACATGCATTGTTGTACTACTAAAGGTAGCTTTAAGCAGACATGAAATCAGATCTTTCAATCAAATGAAGCCAATATTTCAGGTATAATTTGTTGTTTGCGGGTGCAGTGTACTAATTAATTGACCCAGCTTAAATTATATCTTTCAGGTCCACCACCCTCTCCTGGTAAAACAATATTTTCTTTAAAATATTTTACAATATGCAGAATTATATAGATATATATTTAATTTCGTATATGCATTTGAAAAATATTTGAAAGTGCATTTAGCTTGACTTGTTTTAATTTTGTAAGACTACAACTTTTTTTGTAGATTGTGGGGAAGCTCTATAGAGCTATTTATGTTGCGACACCCAAAACTCATTCATTAATGAGATATTGACCTGCATATGGTTATTATAGATTTTACACTTCGCATATTTTACGCTGCATTGAAATGGAAGTTTATATAATACTTTCCAAGTACGCTAGAAGAACTTCCCCACTACAATCAGTATAATTTAGAAGTTGGAAGTAAATTGCAGTATACCGGGTAGTAAAATTGTACTGTGCTAGTGCTGTTATTGGAAGGCCGGGTAAATAAATTGAATATCCTACATATCTGAGTCATTCCATTTAATACAACTATTTAAGTTAAAATTGAAAAAAATTCAATTTGATTTTTACCCTATTTTTGACTTTTATATCATTTGCTCATAAATTGCAAGAATTATATCACATATTCGCATTTTTTTTACATACAGTCAGTTGTTTAAACTCACTGTGTTTACAGGAAAAATGTACGTAAATATCTACTTGTCAATCAAAATAGTCTAATTTGATTTTAATATGACAAGCAGTTTTTAAATAATATTTCTCTGCCCATTAATCTCGGTTACTGAGTTTTATATTTTTCATCTTAAGACGTAACGAAACCAGAAAAAATAGCTTTCTGCATCACTGTAATAACTAATTTATTACAATAACACTAATTTATAATTACGCGATACTTTATTTTCTAAAAGTAGAGCCGAAACGTCTAATGTTCATAAATAAAATATATAATAATAAAGTATTATAATTATTTACATTGTAAAAGGAGATCTACTTACATTTATTTTAAATAAAACATTTATGTGACTTTTAGGACCAAATCCCCCTGGATGTCCGCCATCAGGTGAGTTATGTCTGTGTGAGTTTCACTTTTAAACATATTGCATGTTACTGTGTTCCGTAATTGTTCTTTTTATTCAAATGGTTATTAGGTTTGCTCACTGGAAAATATGTCTAGATAGGGAGACATCACGTAGTATACCTGAAAGTGTACCAATCGTAGTTTAGCTACATCAATAAGCAATAATACATCAAATTTTACCTTTATATAAATAATAACTTAATAGTTCTATGTAGAGTTAACTTGCCCAATTTTTTCGTTAACAACAATATGTAAATTTTAATCATGAAAATACTCTATGTTTGAGGAGACAAAATATGGGATATTGAAAATTATAACGTCACAATTTAATTTAGGTAATCTAAATGTTCCCTAAAATTGGTAATAACTAATGGTATTAGAAAACATGTTTATTGCTACATAATAATTAGAAATGATGTGTAATTGTCATATTGTGTTTGCAATTCTCACGTAAAGATATAAAAACTCTAAAAACATATAATATAATACGATAAAAACAAGTATTTAAAAATGTGGGTTTTTAATTTTGAAACTTTATCATTTAGATAATAATTTATAAGTGCATATTAACATTATATAGGAACAATTGTATTAGAAAGGGAGATTTGTATTGCTCGCATTCTAGTGAAATGCTTCCTAGTACCAAATTCATGACTCTTCGCACTAAAAGTTTAATATTGTTAAAGGAAATCTTATAATACGATATAAACTATTATAGTTTTTGGTAGAATCTTAGTTATTTTTAAAATCACTATTGACATTTTAATGTCTTTGTTATTATATTTGTTAACTGATACAATATTAGAAGCATTACAACTATTTTTTTAGCATTTCAAGATAATGAACATTATCATTACCAAAAAATATTCTTTAAAACTAATCATGATACATGATGCTTATGTAAGTTAATCCACGTTGACTTTGAAATTATTATCTAAATAATTAATATTTTTCTCACCAGAGTATGCACTACTTTATTGAAAATAAATTATTTCGTAACAGTTTCCATAATGTTACGTTATCTTCCTCAGACGTTAATATGTATGTTCATATTAATGAAGATAATAGAGGCATCATCATATTAAATTACTGATATAAAATTATAATTGTTGCTTAATACGTAATTTTAAATGTATGTTATGTAAGAACTCGATATTATTAGAATTTACAGCTTATAGCGGTACCGATATACCGATATATTAGAATTAGATATAGATAGATAGATAGATAGATAGATATAGATATATACCGGGTGTTCAGAAAGTAGCTATGAAATGCCATGTTGTTTTGTGCTAAGTGATGACTGAATACTTATGACTAATTGACTGATTGTCAATTAATAATACATTTTCCATTACTTGACATATTTGAATCATATTTGTACAGGTATTTGTATTTGTTCACAGGTTGTTCTAAAATATTTAATTTTTGTAATGAAGCTACATTTGGAAAAGTAGGTTCTGATTAATGACCTTGTATTAGTATAAATTTTAGCCGCTAGAGTTGCTAACACGTGTAGCTCCACTGGTGGCGAGTTTTGAAATTATTGCGTTCGTGATTTTGAAGTTGGATTAAAGGCGTCAGTTACTAACAAGAATATAACCGGTCAAGAAAAAAGTTTAAAGTTCCTATAAGCGTTATGTTTATTGGATGGCTAGAAATTGCTGTGAAAATTATTGTAAAATATCTGGTGAGGTAAGAATTACTATATATATTATATCAAAGAGATTAATGCTCATTATATATGAGGTTGAAATTGAAATGTAATGCGAGCTTATATTTTTGGCCTAATGGTAACAGGATTAATTGAGTATACTCAGTCATTGTTGAGCCATATATAGGGCTAGTATGCATATATGTATTAGATTCTATTTAGTTGTTGATTTCAGTCAATTCAGATATTGTCAAAATTGTTCCTATCAAGTTTCGATATTTCTATAAAGGATATTTTTGGAACTTAGGTTTTCCTTATTCCAGATTGCGTTTATTTTGTTTCAAAAGATTTGCATATTTAATTAAATACCATTATTTATAGATGGTTGAACTATCCGTATTTCGCTTAACTGAATTAAATGTGGGGAATGTTATTCATTCCTGACCGGTTAACAATGGGGCTATTCTTATTACGGGCAGCTTCATGTTACAAGGTCCGGTTTGATGAAGACCAAAGTCTTGTGATACATCATTGTGATCCACGTCATCATGCTGACGATTCAACAAAGAGTGTTTCTTGTGGAGCATGTGTTCCGCAATGGAGGCAACTTTACCTCAGCAGTAGAAGTTGCATTTGCAGCGAAGTTCCCAGGAGTGAATATGTCTAACCGCAATGCTGTACGTACCCTCGTCACGAAGTTTCGAAATACTGGAAACGTTCATAATGTTCCAAAATCAGGTAGCCATCTACAGCCACATCCGGAGAGAAGGTAGCGTTACTGCGAAACGTGATAATGCACAGTCCAAAGAAATCGGTTAGACGACTAACTGAACAGGCCCACGTGTCCGTGGGTTCTGATCACAAGATTCTCCGGAAGTCACTGTCCATATATCAGTACAAAATTTCGGTCGTGCATGAGCTGAGATATACCGATTGTCCGGCGCCTGTGAACTTTCGCAACTAATTCCTGTCCTTCCTGCAGAACAATGGTGAAGGGATTCTTGACAAAACCTTTTTCACGGATGAGGCATGGTTCCACCTCCCCGGTTACGAGAATAGCTAGAATAGTCGTGTATGGAGTACTGAGAATCCGCATGAATTCTTGAGTCCCCACTACATGATCAAACGGTTGGTGTTTGGTGCTCCATGACACGTAAACGCATCATTGTTCTCATCTTCTTTCTGAACACCATTAATGCAGAACGGTACTGCACCTGCATTCTGGAGCCCTTCCTAAGTGAACTGAATAAGAACGGAATTGAGAATATCTGATTCCACCAGGATAGGGCGACTGCACATACCGCTCTCAAGGCGATAAGCATTTTACAGGACATCTTCTGTGGCCGCATCATCTCTCGAGGACTCTGGCCTCTGCGTTCACCCAACTGGTATCCCGGATTACTTTCTATGAGGTACGTTGAAGGGAAAGGCCTATGAAGGCAATCCGCATACCATACAACAACTCCAAGTTGCACTGGCACTTCACTCCTTCAAGCTTATTTCTGTTTCTCCAATACATATCATTTACATTTCTTACATTACTTTCTACATTACTCCCTTGTCTTCTTTTATGTTTTTCTTCTCATTCCTCATTTTCTTAATCACATCTACGATACTTCTTCCTCCTTTTCTGTATGTTTTCACCGATCCACTTCTTAATAGGTTCCATAGTAACGCTGTCTTTTCTCCATTGCTCTCTATCGCATGCTATTTTATCTTCTTCTCTTCCTTTGTATCTTTTTTCTGCCCTTTCTTTCTGTCGTCTTTGATTCTTCTCTCCTTTTCCTTTTTTATGTTATAAAGAAGACCTACCTTCACTACCTTTTAGAGAAAAACGGTTATAACAAAGAATATAAAGAAATTTAGAATTAAAGGGGGCAAAATGAAAGGATTGTACAAAGAGAGACATGGGCTATAGAGCATTCGAGAAAGGACAGAGATATTAAAGAACTCATTAAGAAAAGTAGAGGTGAAAACATACAGAAAACGAGGAAAGAGAATTCTAGAAGTGATTAAGAAAATAAGAAATGAGAAGGACATAAAAGATAAAGATAAAGGACTAGTGTATGAAGTGAAATGTAAGAAATGTAATATATATATTGGAGAAACAGGAACAAAGCTCAAAGAAAGAGCAAAACAACATAAGGATGACGTGAGACAAACGGGAAAATTATGCTATATATAAACATGTAAAAGAATCAGGACTTGATATAGATTTGCAAGGAATACAAGGTTTAGAAAAAGAGAATAGAACTTTAATAAAAAAAATATGAAGAAGGAAAACGATTAGGAGAAAAAAAGAGAAACATTATTGAATTAGAAAGAATGGACTTCAAATTTGTGAATAGTGGGATAGGATATTAGAAAGAATTGAAGAAGAAAAATTCACAGATATTGGGAAATTTAAGTGATATTTGAGAATAAGAGGAAAAGAAAGAGAAAAATGATAATAATAGTCATATATATATATATATATATATATATATATATATATATATATATATATATATATATATATATTAGTAGAAAAGTTATAATATAACATTTTAAAATGAAACGGTAAATTATACCAATATCGTATTGTTACATAATGTAAATTTAAAATTATATAATAAGCAATAATTATAATTGTATATCATCAATTTAATACTATGATGTCTCTTTTACCTACATTAATATGAACATTAATACGAACACATTAAGGTCTGAGGAAGATAACGTTACGTTATGGAAACTGTTACGAAATACTTTACTTTTAATAAAGAAATGCATACCTGGTCAGAAAAAACATTAATGACGTACAAGTTTTGAATTATAATTAAGTTTTGATTCTATTGTTTTTATAAATCATGATCGTTTGACAATAACGGAAAACAATTTACAGTATGAACAAGATTATGTTTATTGTTGACCGTTGTAATTACATTACAAATTGCAGATTTACTTATCAATATAACAATATGTCACTCGTAAACACTTTTTACCTGTCGTTCAATATATGGTTGAAATATTAACTGCATTCTTTTACATGCACTTTTAGTCAAATCTGCTACACTACAATATACACTTTCCGCTAGGGTTTAAAGTATTTCTAATCCCAGACAAAACTTTAGTTATGACAAGCCCAATTTCGGTTCTCATAACTGAAGAAAGAAGAGATTTTTATAAGAGCAATAACATATGTTCCTTTATAATATGTTGATACAATATAATATATATATATATATATATTAAGATCCAAAGCTCCATTATGATGTTCACACATTAAGAACATGTATATAAACATATTAAGAACAAGTATTTAAAAATGTGGGTCTAAATTCTGAAACTTAATCATTTAGATAATAATTTATAAATTCATATTCACATTATATAGGAACAGTTATATTTCCTCTTAATAAAATCTCTAATTTTTTTAGTTACGACAGACGAATTTGGTTTGACGTAGGTAGATTCACGTATGATTTTTGAAAGAATTTAAATACCAGAGGAAAATGTGGACACTTTATATTTCAAAGACTGTAGCAGCATTTGGTTTGAAAGCCATGTAAAGGAATGCAGTTAAAATTTCTGCCGTTTATTGGAATGACATTTCAAAAAAAATATATATAAAAAATGGCAAAATCAGAGATCTCACGTATCACTCTACTATTATTAGCATATGTTCCTTGCTTATATGTTTTTAGCATATGGTATTTCGTGAGCTCTTAATCAGGCTCATCATATTAAAGAAAAACAGGGAACAATATAATATTTTGTCCGATGCAGGAGACATTAAAAGATGGTGTTTTCTTCCAAACTTAAATAATTGGTGATAACGGAAGTCTATTTTTGTTTTTTATAGCAAGATCTAATAACTTATAAGCAGTGGCGCTGTATGCATCAGAAAGTAATGATTAAATATAAATTCTGTAATTAATTATTAATAATATCTTTCTCTTGCTAGTAACGTATCACATCACCATCAAGCATTTTACAAGTGGTAAGTATGTAACTAATATATGCTGGGCTAGACAACAGTAAACAGTTTACAGTTAAGATAACAGTAAAAGTATCTTTAAAGTTCCGTAGTGATTATTTGTAATTAGTCTACTAGTTGAGGATATTTAATGTCCTTTCTTTAGAAAACGAACAACTAATTTTATGCCCATCAAACTTCAAGATTTAATGTAGCATTCAAACAAGTTCTTCATTGACTTCTATCCTTAACAACTAGATCCATTTCATATTTATTATTTTTATACCTATTTCACTACAATCCTTTTAAAACTGTATTTGGATTTGAGCCTACGTGTTCATAATTGCAATATTCCGATTTGGCATATTCTTGAAATTTTGAAACTGTATCTACTTTCTTTCATCCTAGCTACATGATCCGTAAACCTAAGCCTTTTAGACTTAATAACAATGACATTGTTAAGAACAAGATCTTAAGACGAATATTCGGACTCAACAAGAACGGGAAAGGGGAATGGTGGAAACATCAAAACGAGGAACTACATAATTTATACTGTTTACCAAATAGTGTTAGAGTCATCAAGTCTAGAAGCCTCAGCTGGGCAGGTCATCCAGCCAGGATGGAAGAAAGTAGGAACATTTTAACTTCTTTGATAAATCACGTTCTGAAACTGACTGAAGTAAAAAAAAAAACTAGTTAAGTTAGGGAAGGTATATTAAAATTAATCCTTGCTTCTATCTTAATAGAGTGTTCACAGAAAATCTTGATTTGTGATTTCTGTATCATATAATTTCGTAAATAAAAATATTTAATCGAAGAATTTGTTGTGATTATCGTAATTAAGACAATTTGGAAAAACTTCTTCCTATTACATATAATTGCTTAAAAAAGCATATAAAGATTGAACAAATGTTCAAATGACCCGAGTTAAACAGTAGATAGTCGTTACTAAGTTATCGGAATATAAATTCATTTCTTAAAAGATAATTCAAATACCGAATGTTGCCCAAAGAGTTCTTAGAATAACTAATTGTCATAATTCTTTGAAAAACAAAAGAATGCCTAGAGTAACGTGCTAAAGAGTAAATGTTGAAATTATATCTAGAATAAATAACTACTATGATAGAAATATGGAAATGAAATATTTGTGTGAATATTTTTCGTTACTTTTCAGAATATTAAATAACAGTTGCAACTCTGATTCTAGTTCAGAAAAACAACATTTGAAATGTTCTTCCTATGACTAATAATTGTTTGCATAAAACATTTAATGTTAAAGAGTTAAACTAAGTTATTAAATAAAGGTGTTGTAATATGAATACTGTTTAAATTAACGGACATATTATTCTATAATTTATGATTTGTATGAAAGTACGTAAAAACCTTTGAATCCACCTTTGAACCTTTGAAACCTTTGAATTATAATACTTCTATTTAACTTTATATATCAAGTAATTTTTAAATGTGAAATAACCACTTGTATCTTCCTAACATTTGAAAGAATTGCATAAAACACATAAATAATTATATGCATCCACACTTAAACAATAAACATTTGAACAATAAACCTTTGAGAGTAAAACAATTTATCGTATAATTTGTTTGCTGAGAAACGTTTATCCTAGTAATTAACATAATAAACATATCTTTTAAAATATTACTCTTAGTAACAACAAATATTGAAACACATCTTTCAATCAAAAATACACCCTCAAAGTTTATTTGAATAAACAAAAGACCAATAATGTGCATAGGTAATAGTTATATGGGTAATTGTTGGATTAAAAGTATAATCTTCGGATATATATTTGCTTTCAAACAGCATTAGCAAATAACCTTTGAATAGAATGCAATTGCTCAAAATTTTATTTCAGATACAAATATTTGTTCAACTAGTAATACAAATTCTTGTTCTTAGTACACAAAACTTAAACACAATTGACAATGATAAGTATGGAAACGCATTAATTTCCAAATATAATTATATGTTAGTAAGATTAAAATCGTCTTTAAGCACACTACGAAGTGTCACGCGAGGAGCAAGACATGCTATGAAAGATGCGTTATATGAAGTTCTTCAACAGATACTCATATCAAATAATATTGAATCTTAGATGAATCTTTTAATCTTTCCCTACATAACGCTTTGTATGGCTCCACCTTCTGTTAAAGCCAAAAATCTTACTACATAGGTGAAACAGAGAATTAAACGATGGACAAATTGTTGGTGCGATGATGCAACAAACCAATCACATTTGAAGGAAAGCACATACAAACACAACTAAAGTACTAACAAATAATCCAATGGGATCTTAATCATGCACATAGAGATTAAAGGTGCAGATGGAGACGTACAATGTAACAGCTCGCCTTCTTTTTTCCGAAGATCCTTAGTCCCAACAGGTGCCGCTACATTGAAAGCTTTAAAGGAGAAACATCCTGCACATCCTTGCGGATTTGCGCCATGTGACATAGCAGATTTTAATACTAGTGTTAATAGAGTCACATCTAATGAATTTTTGAAAGCGCTTAAATCCTTACCTTCTAGTTCTGCAGGAGATATAAAAAACATGCGCCCTTCAATTCTCAATTTAATACTTTACAATACACAAGGTTCAAAAGATCACCTAATTAAGTTTATATGTTAGTTTTTATTTAAGATTATGTCAGGACATATGCCTAAAGTATTAAGACCAATATTCTTTGGATCATCTGTAATAGCACTAAGAAAGAAAAGTAGAGTATTAGACCCATTGCAGTAGGGAATATGTGGAGAAGATATTACAACCTCTATTTAGATTTCTGTCTCCACACTAAGTTGAAGTGGGGATTCTATATGGAACCGAAACAGCAGGGCATACGGCAAGCATATATTATTCTTACCCTCACCAGAAAAGTAAAGCTTTCTTAAAAACTGATTTCAGGAATGCATTTAATGAGATAGATAGGAACGTAATGCTATCAGTCGTAAAAAAAATCCCGTCTATCAATTCCTATGTTCATCAGAATTATATTCAGTCCAGCAATTTATATTATGGCAAACACATCATTATTTCACAAAGAGGAGTACAGTAGAGAGATCCTTTAAGTCCAGCAGATTGTGGAAACCTTACAGTCCATTGTCAATAACACCAACACAGATTTGAATGTTTGGTACTTAGATGATATAACCATATCTGGAGAACCGGATAAAGTATTAAATACATTAAAATGATCTATGCACAGGCAATTACAGTTGGTTTATATCTTAATTTTTCGAAATGTGAAGTTAGCTTTCCTGGAACAATGAAAGAGCATATGCATCCAGTCTTTATTTATTTATTTATTTATTTATTTATTGAAACAGAACACAACAGGTATTATACCCAATTACAGTGTTCATCTTTCATGAAATAATATATTTACAATTTCCCTTTTAAACCTTGTGAGGCAATCAGCGTAAATATCTATATTATTTGTAATTTTTAAGAGTCTGTTGTAGGTTGCACTAATCCTCCATGTTGGCGACTTATTTAGGATATTAGTCCTTGCTTTTGCACAATAAAATAAGTTATAGTTTTCTGGACGTGTTTTCCTGCCTGGAACGCTTATTTGAAAGCTCGAAAGCAATTCGTTGCAGTCTAACTTATTATTAAGTACCTTGTACAAAAATATCATGTCAGATAACGTTCTTCTTTGTTTGAGGGTTAGAGTTTTAAAATTCCTATTTAATGAATTAGTGTTTTCAGTTCTTGGGAAAATGTTTGTTTCCTTATATACAAGATATCTAAGAAATTTGGACTGGATTTTTTCTATTTTTAGTGAGTTAATTTTTGTATCTGGGTTCCATACAAGCGTCGCGTATTCCAGTTTGGATCGAACGTAAGTTTGATACAATTTATGAAGTGTAGCAGGTTTACGAAACTCCCTACTAATTCTTAGAATAAACCCAAGATTTCTGTTCGCTTCATTTATTATGTTATCAATATGAGGTTCAAATGTAAATTTCGTATCATACATTACTCCTAAATCATTGACAGTACTTACAACGGGTAGTTGAGTTTCACTAATTGAATATTTAAATTGCACTGGTATTTTACGTTTTGTAATACTCATGATTTTACATTTACTAATATTTACATTCAAAAAATTACTTTGACACCATTGCACCACTGAATTTATGTCTTGTTGAAGTTGATTACAGTCATTTATGGAATTTATACATCTAAAAAGTTTGAGATCATCGGCATACAACAATTTGTGGGAATACGTTATACATCTAGGAAGATCATTTATAAATATTACAAATAGTAGTGGACCCAAATTTGACCCTTGTGGAACACCAGATAGTTGTAAGTATTCGGTTGACTTGTATCCCTTATATACAACGAACTGCCTTCGGTCTCTCAAATACGATTCGAACAGCCCAATTAACTCTGCGGAGAAGTTAAATTGACGAAGTTTCTCTATTAGTACCTTGTGATTTACTCTATCAAATGCTTTCGCAAAATCGGTGTAGATAATATCTACTTGACCACCTTGATCTAGGGTTCTTGCTACAAAATTGTTAAGAACACTGAGATTTGTGACTGTCGATCTACCCTGGACGAAACCATGCTGGTATTCTGAAATTGATAGTTTTATGTGATTTTCAATCCGTTTATAAATAATAGATTCAAAAACTTTAGCAAAAGTACTCAATATTGATACAGGCCTATAATTTTGAATATCTTTACCATTATTAGACTTAGGAATGGGACAGACTTTTGTTATTTTCCATTTACTGGGGAATTTACAAGTAGAAATAATTAGATTGAATAAAATATAGAGTGGAAGTAGAAAGTGTTCTTCACATCCCTTTATTATATAATCTGGAATACCATCAGGTCCTATCGTTCCTTTCCCCTTCAGTTTTCTTATTGCTTTTTTAATTTCAGTCATCTCAATTTTTAGAATCCTTAATTTGTCCAGTGTCTCATATGAGCTGTTACTATTATTACTGCTATCCATGATATCTTCGTTATTATAGACTGACTGAAAATATGTAGCAAATGAATTTGCAATCTCGTCATTACTAACTAATTCTTGGCTATTGTATGTCAGCATGTTACAATTAAGGTGTTGGGTCTTAGTTTTAACAAAAGTCCAGAGCTGGGAAGGATCAGTTTGTAACGTGTTTTCTGTATTCGCAACGAAGTTACTGTATTCTGTTCTAATTTCTTTTTTAAGTTCATTTCGTAACTTCTTAAATTCTAGGAAGTGATAAGCTATATTTCTGCTATTCTGCTTAATTGCCCTGTGGTGATGGGCTTTTGTTTTTATTTTCCTAATTATATTCTTAGTAAACCAAAACGGGTACTTTCTATTTACCTCTTTTTTGAGAGGAATGCACTTATCAAAAATATTACATATTGTATTATAAAATGATTCTGTAGCCGTATCAACCTCAGAATAACAGCTAAGGAATGTCCAGTCAATATTTTGAAGTTCAGAATAGAGTTGCCTAAAATTAGCTTTTCTAAAATTATATGTGCTGATATTACTTTTTTTGTTTATACCTAATAATTTGCTTAATTTTACTGTTATGGATAATGCTGGGTGGTACACATCCTCCTTAACTAAAGGAAATATGTCCCTAGTGACTGTTACGCTGTCTAAGTTCGAAAGTACTAAATCTAAAGTTTTCCCAAGATTATTCCTAATATTATTAAAAGATGCTATATTGTACAGCGACATAAAATTATGTAAGCATTGATATTTGGATGAGGTATTCAAAAAATTAAAATCTGTGCCTGTGATTTCTGGTAAGTTAAAATCACCAAATAAGAGGATAGTGCAACCTGGCTGACATTTTGACTCTATACCTTGAAAAACCTCTTCATACTGCTCTACCTTTGAATTAGGTACAAAATATACAATACAAACATATATGGTCATTTTATCAGTTGTAATCTTTGTTAATATACAATCCGTACTTATTTCAGAGCAGTCTATAGCAAATATTTTATATTTTTTCAGCACAGCTAGTAACACTCCCCCTCCCCTTTGTTTCCCTGTTTCTTTTAGATTTCTATCACATCTAAACACTGAATATCTGTCATCAAAGAGTTCTGTGTCATAGTTGTCGCTTTTCAGCCACGTTTCACTTATTCCAATTATATCATAGTGAGGTACCTCTGGGCATTCAATTAATGACTCCTCCAAACGCTTACCTCCTAGAAACGGCTGTCTCAACAGCATCATGAAAAATTTATTTATTGAAAGATCGCCAAATTGGAGATGTATTTCACACTGTCATTAATCTCTGCACATTCTGCATTGTATTAATTAAGAACACTAATACTACTCCAAGATTACTATATTTTCTGCGAAGTTCACCTTTGATAACACCATAAAATCTTTTTAAGAATTTAAATCTATCCTAAATTGCTTCCTTGAAGATAACAAATGGCCTGAAGCTTCTCTGCCACTTGATTTTGTAAGTCGGCGTTCGACGAGTCATAGATTTGGCTATTTCTGCTTTCTTAGCATCATTCTATAGTTCCCGGTGTCTAATA
Organism: Thermobia domestica; assembly: GCF_964235325.1. Taxonomy (NCBI): domain Eukaryota; kingdom Metazoa; phylum Arthropoda; class Insecta; order Zygentoma; family Lepismatidae; genus Thermobia; species Thermobia domestica. The sequence goes on from NC_137457.1 coordinate 12,713,494, forward strand.
CAATCACTTCTCCAACAGGATATAAGTTTGCACATCGATTCTGAAGTTAAAGATTGCTCTTCCATTTGGTCATTGCCAGTTGCCTCTCAATTACCCCAATAAAGTACCAAAGCAATCAAAGCGGCAAGGACCTATTTTCAAATCACATTTCTCCATTTCACTACAGTATTCGGATAGCCTAGAAGACACAGCTGAATTAATTGCTGCATCATCCATAAAAACAGGAGCTTGACTTGAGCTTTGCCTTTATTCCCTCTAGGCCTTCATCTCAGTAATGAGAGTTTTCGAATAGCAGTTCCGTTAGGGTTTACAGCAAATATTTATAATTCTCATAAATATCGGGCATGTAAGTTGCCAGTAGATAAATAAGGACTGTATGAACTCGCTTGCATAAAAGTAGAGGAAAATATCCCCGGGCACAAAAGTGTCAATAACATTATAGTGAGAGATTCATTTCAGCAGGTATACCAGCAATAAGGGAGCCAAATGAATATAGTACAACAGATGTTAAAAGACCATACAGGATGACCTTAATACCATGGAAGAGAGGGAAATCATTGATTTGTGATTTTACATATACCGGCACATTCGCCCATTTTAACCTTCCTTTCTTCTCACTCCAAGTAAGCAATGCAGCAAATGGAAAAGAAACAGGTAAAAGAAGAAAATTGAGTAACGTAACACAGAAGGACCAATTTGTAACCATTGCCATAGAATCCAGTGGATCGTGGGGCAAAGAAAGCCTCAACTTCATAAAATGAGTAGGTAAACGCATCAGCCATTTGATGATACAGCAAGTACCTTCCTAATTCAAAGAATAAATATGAAGAGGTAATGTAGTCTCTATATTGGAAACCGCAGTCAGATAAAGAACTACACGAGAATTTCATGCTTCAAAAGATCTTCCGTTATATATATATATATATATATATATATATATATATATATATATATATATATATGCTAGAAAAAGAAAAGTTTGGTTTATGTCTGACAATTAGATTTTTTAATATTATTTGTTTTATCAAAATATGTTTTTCCTTGTATTTTTCTTTCATTGTCTTAGCCTTAATATATTCTTGTTCTCGTTTATTTACTAGTCACGGACACACAGTACATTTCGTTATTGTTGTTATGTATTTGTATGCTGTTTTTTCTTTTATTCTTTGTTTTTAATTTTCAACTGTCATTTCCTGTTAAAAATGTCAATATGATCTGCTGATAATCTCATCAGTAACTACTGATGTAAGTGAATCGTTGTGCATAGATGAACTTGTGAAAAGAAATTGGAAATAATTTAAAACATTTGAATTCAATGTAATATAAATAATGTATTTTATTCCAATATTCTTTCGTAATAGGAATTCCGCTTTTGTATATTTTTATCACACTAAACAATTCGTAAGTTGAATAAGGTATAAATATTGAACTAATGTCACAAATTGTAAATAATTCTACAAATAATATTTTCAGCAACAAATCAATCTTTAACCAAATATGCACATAAAGTAAAAATTGGTAATAAAAGATAAGTTTTAAGAGTTCTACCTAATTCCAGCTTTTCGATAGTCTGATATGACAGACAATTTATTTTAATCTGGTTTGAATAGTAATATTCAGTATTGTTCTTGTATAACTTGTTGACTTAGTTGGGTTTCAATCATATACGCGCTGACTCAAGACAACACATTGATGTTATTCATTAAGATTTTCAGCTTGATTTCTAGTTTAATAATTAGTATAGTATGATGTTTGTCCTGATACTTAACATACTTTACATGATTTATTTCTGACTTAGTAACATCAATGTGTGTTATCACCGTTAATCCAGAAATACCTTGATATGAAAATGTTTGGTGAGTCTAAAAGTATTATATTTTAAAGTAGAACAACTTTAATCAGTTTTATTTTGCAGAACTTTGGAAATTAATAAGTTATTTAATCTTCTGTAAGCAGCAGCATATGTTTACTACATAGTAACAATAGTGATAGTAAATTCTGTAAGTTGTACATGAAAAATGAAGGAATAATAGGTACAATATAATACACTGACTTACTTAAATACTGTTTAATATTTCAGTGGATCCAACTGAAATTCATCGTTATGCCAACCGCTTAGCACAGGATACAATGAAGAAGAAATTGAATAGTAAGTAATAGATTTGTATGCCCGAAATATTACTTCAAAATAGCATTTTGTAAAATAGTGTCTAATTCCAAATTCGTACTTATATATTTAATTATATATCGAGGATGGTGAATGCGAACAGATTCAAGAGCGGGGATAGGATTAGATACCGTCTGAGTGGAGAAATTTCTGTAAAAGTAATCATTAAATGATTCAACTACGTGTGGTCTCCAGCAACAATGCTGTGAGCATAGTTGAGTTCTTGGGTATACTAGTCTAACTTCATATACTAAGGATACTACGTATACATAGCCATACTGGTCACTTGGTAAAAAATAGGTTTCAATCCGAAGAGCTTTAATAAAATTTAATTAGCAATTTGACGGGTTTGACTATAGGCAGAGCAGAAACCAATGAAAAGAATATGTGACATTCACTACGTCTTACGAAAGTCTTTCCACGAAGGGCATGCAGCGAATTGAAGAAGGAACTTAAGATTGACAACTCACTTTTCATAATGCATTTTAAAATCTAATAAAAATAAAATTAATACATTTATTTTCATAAAATATTAACTTAGATTTTAACGTCAGACATTTTATATTCGGACGTTATTAACTTACATGATGACATTAACTTAAATAAAGAGAAACCAGATGATTTGAAATCACATACTTATCAACGAAGATTTCATTATTGGATGTGTTGAAAACATTTACACTCAGCATCATTACTAATCTCCTCAGTTGGGAGATCATTGTCTTTCCAACTTTCTCAAGAATGCATTGGTCTCTACTTTAGTCAATCTCAGACACGTGAGTGGCGAATGTTTTCATAGAAAACTGTAATATATACAAAAGATTGTTACAACGTCATGAGATGTGTACAAATGATTCTAATCCTCAACCTGTAAACTTGGCTATAGTAGTCAGTTCTTTGTTTCTATGTAAGTACATCTCTGACTCACCTTGTCCATGTTTATTTGTGTCATATTTCTAGCTAGTATTACATGTTCTACAATAAATTACTATAGGTATGTATTGAATTATCTCATTCAGGAAAAGTATATTTGGTATTTCATTCAATATCGAATTGAACTTGTCTATTTACAGTAATTAGTAGATACTTAGATGTACGAGGTGCTACGCAAAATATTCGAGGAAGCAATTGTAAAAATAAGAAAACTGTACACACGTCCCAATAATCTCCATCGACTTAAAAATAGTCCTCACCGCCATAGACAAAAGAATCACCGATATTCCCACTTTGGAAGCACTCCTTCAATCCGCAGGGTGAAAAGTGTTCAGGCCCTACTGCGATTCTGCTTGGGTGTCTTCAATGGAGTCACAACGTCGACTTTTCAACGAAGTTTCATCTTCGGGAACAGATAGAAGTCGCAGGAGGCGAGGTCTGGGAAGAAGGGAGTGTAGTGACAAGTTACCATGTTGTTTTTGACCAGGAAGTCTCTCACAGCAAGCCAGGTATGCGCGGGAACATTGTCATGGCGCAACAATAACTCGTTTGCCACTGTTCTGGCCGTTTTCACCGAGCATCTTTCCCTGAGTGTCTTCGAAACCTCGTAGTGAAACGTCCCTTTGATATTCTTACCAGGTGGAACAAACTCCTTATACACGATTCTCTATCATTTGAAAATATAATCAGCATCGAATTGATGTTGATGAGAACTTGTCGAGTTTTTTTTTTTTTCGGTCTTGAAGAGGATGGTTTCCTAAATTGTGATGATTGCTGCTTCGTTTGCGGGTCATAAGAATAGATCCAAGAATCATTTGTAATGACTGTGGATAAGAAGTTTGGACACTCTCAAACTCTTTGATGGAGCTCAGTGGTTTGAATCTTGAGTTTTGTTTGGTCTATACTGAGAAGCTGAGGGACAAACTTCGCTGCAATTCGTCTCATGTTCAGTTCGTCTAATATAATTCGTTGACATGTACTGTACGACAGTCGAAAACTGTTACAAATATCTCGAATTGTCTGTCTTCGCGAATCAAATAACACATTTTCATGATCATTTCGGGAGTTGGACATGTTGATTGTCGACCAGAATGTTTGTCATCTTCCATAGATTCGCGGTCTTCTTTGATACATTTTTGCTTGCCACTCAAATGTTCTTACTTGACTGAGTTCACTCTAATTAAATGCTATTTTCAGCATGTGGTTTGCTTCGGCTGGAGTTTTCTTCAACTTGACACAGAACTACCTGTAAATCTTTTGCTTCTGAACATCAACCATTTGACAAATTGCAGAAGCACTGAAACACATTCTGACATGCACAATTACAACTCACAATTGAATGTGCCAAATGTAAGCAGCTTTGAGGTGCAGTACCTAATGCCAGCACCTCAAGATACCTAGTAGCGCAATATCGTACTGCTACTGGTTTGCCCAGAAAAAATCTAGGGTATCTTCAGTAGAACCTCGTAAGGCATACATGGATGTATTAATTTCCCCTAGTTTATTGCGGAATCTTTAACCCTTCAGTACACGGGTTGTTCCTGAGAAGCTCGCAGCAAGCAGTAGAATATATTATTCTGTGTTTTCAATAGTTGAAAGACATGTACTATTGTGTCCTCAGTGTACCTTCCTTTGCGATTGCCGAGAGTCAATTGCTCATATTTCTATAGTTCGTACTTGAGTTGTCTTTGAACGGGAAGGTATCGTTTTTGTTGTGTGCCTGTCAGGCACTATCCGTGTGCTCGCAAAACAAAAAAATCATTGAAAATTGCGATGGGACACTCGTAATTTGTGTTTTGTAGACAATGTCAAAGAAATTGACTGTAGAGGAAACGAGAAATTTGACCAAAAACTCGTCGGAATTGTATTTTTCGGACGATGATTTAGACTATGACGCCACTTTTCAACATGCTGATTCTCATAACAGTGAAACTGAGCTTCAAAATTGCCCATCTTTCTTACGTTATGAAGAAAGGAAGAAGCGTTACTTTCGTGAATGCACCAGCATGACAAAATTGACAGTGAAACTGTGATATTAGAAAATCTAAAATTATAAGATTTTACGACAGGACGAAGGGACGGGTAGATGCGGCAAATGCAGATGTGCGCAGAATATGACATAAGTAGAAATGTACGCAAATCGCCACTGTGTTTTCGCTATATACTGATAAACACTTCTGGAATAAACGCCTATATTGTGTTTCGATTTAATACTAATTATAAGAACTCTATATGAAGAAGATAGTTTGTCAAAAACTTAGGACTAGGTCACGGAATAAATGAGGGGACGAGTTATCTGCCGCGGCACATCAGAAACCCGCTGGAAGACTATCTGATTTTATATCAGAACAAAAGGAAGATACACTGTAAGGAAAAAGATGGAGATGCTGCAAGTGCAAAAAAGTGGAACGTGTTTTTTTTTTCTTGTAAGGTGCAATAAAATAGCTGTGCCTCAAACACTGTGCATGTTATGCACGGAATGAATTGAGAACAATTTGTATGGGTGAAAATCACTCGTTTTTGACCAGCGGTTCAAACACTATACTGCACACTTATGAACCTCAATATGTTGGTTTATGTTAACACACATTATTCTTAATATTTCTTGCGTGCAATCTGATGTCATTTCTCAGAAGTCGTAACTTTACGGCGTAAGATTTGATTGGTTAATAACAATTAATATTAACCGTTATTAATAAAGTAAAACAAATATGTTTAATAAATTTCGGAAAAGAACATAAAAATATCGAGTTTCATGTTTTGAACTTTATATATCAACAAGTAACATAGTATCATTTGAAACATAAAGATATTTTATTTAAAATGTCTTTTATATATGTTTAACTTAATTATATTTTGTGGTGTGTTTTCTAAAGTAGAAGATAACTTCCCGGCAGAAATCAACGAATGATTTAAATCAACAAATTGGCATTACTAAATTGTCAAATATATCTCTCCAACTGTCATATTCATTTTACCATTGGTTTAGATATATATTTCTCTACTCTGCCTCACCTCTAATCTATAGTTGAGATAAATATGTCGATGAGTTCTCGCTTCTTTTCTTTCAGACTTTAGTTTTATATTTTTCTTACATAGCTATTCAAAACTGTGTTGTAAGGATCGCCAAATAATCATCATTTTATTATTAAAAAGTATAGATTTTTGTTCTATTTGCGATGTTAATATATGTTATTGGAACTATGTACTGCCATTTATTCGTAAGTATATCATATAAGCTTAATAGAAAAGTTTGTTCCCTGGACAGAACATTAAAAGTATTAAATATAAAAGTGATTATTTTTTTTTCTTTTTCAGTGCGCGTAGTGGTAAAGAAAAGAAGACCACCAGGTGGTAAGTGAAGATTTAACTAAAATTGATTCGAGAATGTATATTTTTCTTGTCAGACGGTGTGGTGGCTCACGAGGAAAGCCTCATTAATATACATGACACTCTTATCTTTGTAACGCAAGGGAAGAAAATGTGTAAGTAAATTTTCTTCCTATGTCTTTAAGTGATGCAAACCTCTTGAGCCATTAGTTGCAATTATTGATTTCGCCAAACACTTTGACTGCATAAGATTCATTAAACATTTGTTTGAATCATAAGAAAATATAATCTTTGTTAACAACTTGTAAAGACCAATTGTTTTGTTAGTGGAATGATATTTTGTTAGTGGTGATAGTCTGTTTTCGAAGGGCACAAGACAAATAACATAATTTAAATGTTGTTTATTTCACTTATATTTAAAACACTGGAAATTTTTGAGAAATAACACAGGTAAACTTGACTAGAAAAGACCTTATGAAACTTAAGACGTTAGTTTTTTTAGGTTGTTATGGAAAGTGAAGGAAAATTTGACAAAATATCCATTTTTTAAGAAATGTAATAATGCAGTACTAGCATTTAAACTTGTACTTATTTGAACATACAGAACATACATTTGCAATAATTATTAATGTATTTTAGATACGGGTGAAGACTCTGTCAGAGTAATAAGACACAAACCAAAGCAGAAAAATAGTAAGTAATGATAATGTTATTATAACAAATGTAAAATAATATTTTTTTAAAAAAAGCGTTGAAAATATACTTAAGTTAAATAGTGTTACTGAAGTATTGCATGCATTGTAAAACCGAGGGTTCTTCTATTTCTACTATTTTAGAAATTATCTACATAAATTGAAGGGTTGGAAATCGGTGATCAGAAGAAAGCAGTACAGTATCCTGCTTTTCGTTCATTGTTATAGTGGCTATCGAAACTATTTATGTGTTAGCAAGTAACAATATATAATAGATTTTTTATCTTTTGCAATTATCAGAGTACTGCAATGAGGAACAAGTCGACTGTGATATTAGAACTAAGCCATTGATAGTTTATGAATTAATTGTTTGTATTGAGAGACTCCTGCATGATTACATAGTAAAACACTTATGATTGTAATAGTTTCCCTATTCAAATAACAGACATTTTCGCTTGTAACTACCCGGGTTTAAGGATTTGCATTAACTTATTACCCTCCAATTGGAGAACCCTACGGTGAAGGTACAAAACCCACTTTATTCAAGAATATACAGTATACCTTATGATTGACAGACACTTAATGAAATTTGTAAGAAAAGTAAAACTAATCACTATAAACAGTTGACATCGAAATTGAAAAATTTGCAATATCAAATTAATATCATCTTAAGAAGGAATATAATCTGAAGACAATTATTTATTTTTTACTAGCCATATAAGTATAGGTAATAAATACCAAAAACTGAAAGTCTTTTTTTTTTACAAATCACAATGATTCAAAAATGAAAAATTTTATGAAAATCGTAATGCGAATATCCTGTGTCTGTGTTGCAACAATGTTTAAACATCTGAAATTTTGGGAGATAAACCTGCTGTGGAAATATTGTTTCTGATTTACCTATAAGGAAATCTACAAGACGTTACAATTACACTATAAACGAGAAGACTCCATCAGCTAAATAATTGTACTATAAACACGAAATAGTTGATACGATGTAAATGCATAAACTGTTCAGTCTATTGAGTCACTATTTTATAAGGTTGCTTTTACAAAAGATGTTTATTGACAAGAACGCTTTTTGATTCAAGAAACTTATTGCTGTATGTTTTACAACTTATTTGTTCCACTAGGACAGAGCTTCTCAACCTGGTTGTCGCAGAGGTCGTGACAGGGTTTCATTGAAGTCGTGAAGATAAGCGGAAGAGATAAATATAATTAGAATCTAATACCGGAAATAGTTTTAAGTATTGAGTTTTGCTCTAATAGTAACAACTAAAAATAGGTCAACTAAACATTTTTAAGAGGTGCAGAGTTGTTTAAAAACGAATTTGAATTAAAAAGGTGCGATATGAAACTAATGAGAATGGAATATTGAAATACCGCAAAAATACAAATGCAACAAAACCTGAATATTGAAATACAATCAATATTGAAAGCTAATGAGATACCTGAGCATGGTGTGATTTCGCTAGTGCTCAATGTCCGGTTCAATTTTCGTGACGCACATTATCAAGTCATTTTTAACTGATACACGATTTCGTGTCTTTATTTTAATGTTTACTATGTGTAACGCTCCTGTTCCCTTGGAGAACAACCCAACATAGAATTCAGATTTTAAAAAATCCGATTCCAATCCAGTAAACCCAGGAAGACGGAACTAGTAGTGCGAAGACCTCAACCGTCCTCCAGTGGTGTGACGACTAATTATATTTATTCATTAAACCCAATATTTCTCTTCTAAGAGAACACAGAAATCAATATAATAATTCAGAAAATATTAACACAAGAACAATTCAATTTCCAATAACAATTTTATTAAATAACCAAAAAGAGGGCTGTGTATATGCACCAATGCGTTAGATTGACGCATATACACAATCGTAAACAACCAACAAATTAATTATTTAAAATTAAATATATATAACCAACAATAATTTATAATAAATAGTTGAAGATATAATAAGTCTAATCCTTCTCTGTGATTTGTTTCTTTATACAAAATCTAGTTCTCTTTCTTAATACTTTCTTTTTCCAATTGCAACCAAAGTCCAGATTAACTAGCTATATAGCAAATAATCGTTTGAAGAAGCTCATTTGCTGTATAACATTCTCAAAAATGAATTTCAATAAAGTTATATCCAATTTTTATTCAATCTAGAATTTCATTTTTAAAGTCAAATCAAATTATCTAGCTTTAGATTAACAAGTTGTTTAATGTCTTTAAATCCAAGAAAAAGTTACTTTCTGAATACCCTAGTAACATTATTTATCTATTCACAATATTGAGAAGTAATCGGATCTTAAATTAATTCTCTATAATCACCTTTCGGAAACGTCAATGTAAGAGTTGTCGTAATCGATAAGCTGAAGGATCTAACAACGAGACTTAAATACTAGTGAAAAGGAAAAAGTAAAGAAAAAATTTTATAGTAATAAAAATTTTTCCTTTAAAGAAGAATACTCGATTGTAATAATTACTATTCAATTCAAAAAAGAATTCCAAAATCATTTCAGTTAAAAAATAATGGAATGATAATGCGAAGCGGAATGCAAAACGAGTTCTACTTAAGACAACCTTCACATACGAGAACTGAACACCACACATTTACTACCAAAAAATATTCATTCACTCACCTCGCAGAATAATTCTCTCCGTCTTTTAAACTACCTCCTGTTTTAACTCGTTTGGCAGCTTCTATGGACTTTTCACTGACTTTGCTCCTTATTCACGCTCTCAGGACAAAATTTGATTTGAATGCCTTCGACTACTACTTTGAACAAGGAATGTCTAAGCACCGGGGAGTAATAGCCTAGTTTCAGGTCTAAATTAATAAAAGACAATTGGAACTTTAGAAAGGAAATGGCTACTTCAACTGATTCTTCAAATTTTTAGACTTTCACTTTTACAAACATGCTACCACTGAGCCACTATGCAAATGCCATTTAAAAATAATACACGAAAGGCAAAAGACCATTTGATTGAAGTTATAAGATCGTTATTTTTAGGCATTTACAAGCCCACTAAACAAGATCTCTATTCACTCGGATTGAGCATGCGACCACTGAGCCACTATGAAAGTTCAAATGTACGAAAAAGTTACGGAAGGCTATATGCATTTGACAGGCCTTAACAACCGATTAACTATACTTTCACAAGCCTTCTGACTAGAACTTTAGTTCTCACAATTACTAGTATGCTACCACTAGGCCACTAATGAAAAGAATATTAATAAAAATCTGAAAAAGAGACCGAAGGCTACAGACATTCAATAGGTCTCTAAAACCCGGGTTAACTATAACTTACGAGCCTTCTGAATGGACGTCTTTGTTCTTTCAAGAAAGTGAGCATGCAACCACTGAGCCACTATGAAAACTAATATTAATGAGAACGTTACAGAAGGCTATAGCCATTGAATAAGGCCTTAGTAATACTAAATAAAGAGATAACAATCCTTCTGATAACGGACCTGTTTGTCCCACCATTCAGTGACTCATTCAACACTTCTTTTCACCGTTTTTTTTTTAAATAATGCACTATCAGTTTCACTCCCGAACATTGAAACTAAATTTTCAATGTAGAAAAGGTTGATATTCTTTCCCTTATTCCGCGGCATTCAAAAAAAAATGTTCTTTTCACTTTCATTCCACCCAACATGTACTGCTAACACCATGCCAGCGAAACAAGCAGACCATTACGACCACATGAAGAAAGGAGTTCCTCACTCTACTTCGAACCTGAACCGTAAGACGTGTTTCTTCCTACCACACCGTCCCAGGTTGCCGGAGCCAGAAACCACGCCTCTTACGACCCGCGCACAATCTCCCGCAACGACTCTTACATTGGCGCTGCCTCTATACTCTTTACTTACAGCAGATTTCAGATGAGAAGCGGCATGGCCTTGAGTTGGCTTTACGCGGCGTCCAATTGGCTTTGAGCGGTGTTGACAATTCGCGACAAGCAGTTCTGCAATCTGACTTCTCGCGCTACTGCGAATCTTGACAATAGCAGAGGCGCTTATTAGAAATATTGTATTAGCACATTAACTGCTCACTTTACGAAGTAGAGAAAAGAATTACGAACACATACGTGAAAACTACATCTTTTTATGACAACTGGTTGTCATGATACACGCTTTGAAAGGTTTCCATATAAAACAATTAGTAAAACGAGCTTTGAGTCCAGTCTAATTTCCAGTGGATTTTTCTTCGATTTGGAAATGGAACTCAACTTTTATTAAAGGATAATCAGGGGTGTAACCAACAGGTTGTTCTAGGGGAACATTACTTTCAGGGGGAGGAAAGCTTTTCACACATTAAAAACAGAACAAATGACCTCTTTCAGAATATGAAAGCATTTTAACTCACCATGTATACTATACACATATTATGTTTTCTCGATGCTACCTTAACAAAAGACGGATCTTGACAGTACTGAAGTTGTAAAGCGGATTGTAAGAGATAAATCAATAAGCTATTCATAAGAAAACAAATGCTGTTTCTAGCAGTCTGTTTATCCGACTTTGTGTTTATGTAGGTTAAAATACTAAAAGGAAAAAACTCGAAAAAATATCAACTCAGATATTATTATGCAATAATATAGTAGTGAGAGATCCTGGGGGGACTGAGGGAGCCAGGGCCCCTCATTTTATTTGTAAATGTGCAATATTAGGCATAATTTGAATGCAATTTGTCTTAAAATCATCATATATGCTTTCTGCATCTGAATGCACCCCCCCCCCCCAATTTACAGAGAAATCAGCGTCCTTGTAATTAGGTACAGTAACTGTATTGATGATTTTTTCTTTTTTAAAAAATCTTATTTTATTATAAACGTTCCTAATTTGCATTAACTATTAAATAAGTTTACTAAACATATACTAGATGAACCTCATTTCGGGGCTGGAAATAGTTTGGAAAGTCAAGGCCCTCTTTTCCCCCGTTTCTACACCCTTGAGAATAGTAAGCGATCGAATTAAATAACAAGCCTCTGCAATTTGATTCATATATATATATATATATATATATATATATATATATATATATATATATATATATATATATATATATTTGATTCCCGGCGGGAGCTCATGTGGAAGAACAGAAGGTATGGGACATTCGTAATATTGTTTTGAAATTGCCTTCATGCAAGATTCTTCCTTATTCGACAGAAGAAACGCAGTATGATTTTTTTCTTCGTTTCAATACCTTACGTATGTGTGGCCAATTACGTACTCCTTCTTTACTCCTCTAGCAGGGATGCAAAAGCACCAGGCGTCTGAGTGGTGTCATAAATTATTGTAACCCAAAACAAACTCGACCATATCGTGTTGCTTACGAATCAGATGGATTGTTGTTGTGAGACCTACATCAAGTATAAGAGTATGTTATTATAGGAACAGACATGGAAGCAAAGGAGCTGATTGTGTGTGTAGGAATGCAACTTCTCTTCTTCTAGCATAAACAGAATTCATCAGTGTCTAGGTTGCTTTCTTTCGTGGTAGTTCATTTGTTCTCCAAAATTATAGTTGACAATGTCTTTAAGGAAACCGAGCACAAGTGTGGAATTTTCTTAAAAAAAAAAAAAAAAAAAAGTGCTACGAAGTGAAGCTCGAAGAATTATTTTTTGTGTTTACAATTTTTGGAACTCATAATAAAAAATTTACAAGAGTCAGATTCAGACACGGGCGAAATATTAATTGACATATACGATAGTGAAAGTAGTGTTGAAGACGAACGTTTAGCAGTTCCACTGGAATAAGTTAATAGGTAGGTTATTCAGTTGCTATATATACTTCTAGGATACACAGCCAAAATCTTTGAGTTTGCTGGAATAGTATATTTACATTGTGAATAATGTTGCCAATGTATGTGTAATAATCTCAACTAGAGGAAGAGCGAGAAGGGAAAGGGGAGTCCGAAATCCGGCAACACCGCGCGGAATATCGCACAGCATTGGCTACTGCCCGTGATGCTTTACATCTGAAAAACACAATAAAAAAAAATACAAGCAAATTAAAATTACTTAAGCGTTAGATTTTTTAAATACATATTGTTAGGATATTAATCCTTCTGTTAAAACTTAAGTATAGCTATTCTTTATTTCTTATTTATTTTTCTTCTTTTCGTGAAAAACCATCCTAAAGAAGAGAAAAAGAAAACAATCGCCGTAGGATGGTTTCTTTGCATATGGAATGAAAAGTACTTTCGCACAGGTACGGTGTAGCAAATTGAATTATCATGTTTAAAGCATCAGATACCAGACCAGAATATCCTTCTCTCCTCTTCAGCCAGAACTTCTCCAAGTCTTCGTTACAGAAAACCAGTTGCAAGGACTTGTCGCACAATAATCCTATTACTTGGTCAAGAAGATCAGGGCTTAGATCAGATACTTCGATGGTCTCTTCAATGAAGGGATTTAATATCCATCGTGAATCAGCATTTCCATCGAAGGAAAGATGTTAATGTTTTCACTATATACAAGAAATTGATTTTACTGTTATAGAAACGAATGGATATTGTGAGATCTCCGCAATAAGTATATGAAAAATCCCACGCAATCTTATTACAAACCAGAAGTTGTAAGAGGGTTGCTGGCAGGAGGATATGATAAAATTTGGTCTTGAAAGCAGTTAGGTTGAGAACCACTGCACTAGGATCTTATTTGTGGTTCTACTATTATTTATGTACGTTAAGAAACTATTATATTTATTTGCTTAATTTTGGAATAATATTATGTTCTACCCGTAGCTGTTGAAAGGTCTAAGAGAGTGTCCCTAAAGCTGTAAGAGAGTGTTCGTGAACAAGCAGGTCTAATTGTTCTCATTATTTACAGAAGTAGGACTTAGTCCTGCGAAATGTTAAAATCATTCGCTTCTTTCAGCCACCATTGGCCGCCACATACATGCGACGTAATTTATTATTTGAGGTCTAGTTTTTGTAGGGGAGTCTAACATATATTGTATAATCTATTTTGCGAAATATTGACCTATTTATGATTGTTCTCTTACACAGGTACAAAATAATGATAGGTTTTTATATTTTCTCTATTGATTTGTTGATATTTTCTTTCTCAAGGAAACCTGCTATTTAATAATACCGTCATCTTCAACTAGTCTTAAACATAAAACACACCAAAAAAACTCAGAAAAGTATCTGTTGGTTACAAAATTATAAAGCACCAAACAATGTAAAAATGCGTTGCTTAGGTCACGGCAATAGAAACGAGATGCTTTAGCATGACGTCATATATCTGTTTTTCTCTCTGTCTAATATTGAAATCTTCAGGTAATAGAAACATCATAATAATAAAAGTTTTCCTTTTATGATGTCTCTATTAGCTACATTAATATTAACATCTGAGGGAGATAACGTTACGTTATGGAAACTGTTACGAAATATTTTAATTTTTAATAAAGAAGTACATACTCTGATCAGAAAAATGTTAATTACTATTTAAAAATATTAGTTTATGATATTTACAAACGAAAGAATTGTAACAGAAAGTCTGCCTTATTCAATAGGAAACCCATAGTTGGAGTGTATGCTTATGAATAGGGACGTGGATATTTAATTTAAGAGCGAAATGTCATTTAGCTAACGTATTTTATCGACCACACAAGATGCCTTCAAGCGACTGGGACTTATAATCAGAAGCAGTAAAATGTTTAAAAACGTAAATGTTATTGGATTTTTTTTAGTCTGTTACTGCCAAAATTGAAATATGCGTCAGTGATCTGGACAGCTAAATGTAATACTCAAGAAAACCATATAGAAAAATTGTATACAAAAGAAATCTAAGATATCTCTGTTATAGGAAAACAGAACAGTCTGCTCTTGTAAATAGAATAACTCTTTCTAATTTTTTAAGTGAATTTAATTATATTAAACTGTCTGATAGATGTATCATTGTACAAAAAGTATGTCTCCGCAAAATAGTGAATGTCATATTTGACAATAGTGAATTTTTGCAATACATTAAATTTAATATCAGAGACAGAACGTTGAGAACAAGAAATCTGTTGTGGTCAGTTCCAGCGAGAGACTAAGGAGCCGGGGTGTTTCCCCGGGGGGGGGCGGACTGTTGAGGGGCAAAGTACATACAGAAAGTGTTATAATCCTTGTGGTAACGAGAACATTGCTACAAATATTTTCTGTATTTCTAAAAACATGTTTACAGTTCTCACATTCACAGTGAAAGGAGGGAAATTAAAGAAAAAAGGAAAATAAAGAAAGTATCAACGTTGTGTAATGATGAACTTGAGGCAAAACTAAGAACGTGGTTAAAAGTATATAGTGATGATGTATCAGATGATATCGTTAAGGAAATTGTTCATCTATAAGCGATTTAATCTGCCAATTTCAGTGCTGCTCTGACACCATTTCAGTTGCTCAACACATTTTTTTTTTTTTTTTTTTTTACCAAAAGCTAGTGAACATTTTTCGAATGTTAATATTACTCTTCGAATGTTTTGTACTCTGCCAGTGTCTGTGGCGGAGGCTGAAAGATCGTTTAATGCACTTGCAAGAGTACAGAATGTTTTGCGGTAATCCATGACACAACAAAGATTATACGACTTGAGAACTCTTATAATGGAGTTTACTTTAGCCCGACACTGAACTTGAGTGATATAATAGGTACATTTGCTAGCAGAAAAGCAATAAAGGCTGTTTTGTAAATTACGAAGTGTAACTCTAGTGATATAGTTAGTAAATGCATTTAATTTTTTTAATATATTGTAACTATTAAATATATGAGATATAGTTTGCCAGTTTTTATATTGGGCCCGATGACAACTCAACACAAGAGCCAGAGTTGGCTCTCGACGAGCCTAGCTGTAGTATAAAACATCCAAACGACGTGCATGCAATAACTCATCGTCGCTCAGAATTGTCTAAGCTGTATAACAGTATAGAAAAAAGCGTAGAAGAATTTTATATTAATCTTAATCAGAAAGCTTTTATAAAATTAATCAGAAATAGATTTTTACCGAATAATGATACATAGTAAAATAAATAGCTATAGATGTAAGTATGGACTCCACCTATGTGTTGATGTCTTCTTGCATGCACGTGTTTATATATACGTGTACCTATATGTCTAAGCATATATGTAAAATCTATATACGAGAATGACAGGCACTTACATATGTGTATCTGGATATATTCAAAAGCAAGACCTAAGTGTTTTATAGTGATATTTATTAACTAACTTCGTGTATCTCAGAAGAATGTTTCCTGTGTTTTTGCATTTTTATTTACAATTTGTCTTTTTTACTACTAGTTTCTTCATTTATTCTTTCTTTTTGTCACTTACTGATATAGTAAATGTTTCTTTAATGTATATAATACAGTAGATTGTAAGAGACTTCTGTAAATGGAATTTTTTCTCTGTTGAAGGAAAATAAATATGTTTTCTTTGATTTATAATGTCTTTGAACTTCGTTTGTACATAAATCTCAGACATGACGTTTCCACACTAGTATAGCACATAATAATGGGTTTTTCATTCAAAATTTCGGATTATTAGTCTTTGTATCAATACAGATAGATGGTAGCCAAACTTTGATTTAAAAATATCTTTCTTCAAATATTATAGCTTTTAAAGGAAACTATTCACAATGTTGATTGCCTCTGCTTTTCTTCGTATAGTACATTTAGGAAGTTACATACTTTCAGCCAATTAAACTGGTATTGCATTAACTTTTAGATGGATATGTCTTGGAACACAGCAAACCTCTTAATTTTAATGTCAACTGCATAGGTTGATTTGGACTACTTTGCGCACATAATCCATTAAATATGTTCTATATTAAAGATACTCTGTTTCTTCGTAAATATAATACATTTTGTTTCATAAACTTACGATTCACCAGTTAATGGAAATCTACAAACGCGAGAATTGGCACATGTTGTCTATAAATGGCTCCATAGGTGGAGGGGAAACTATAATAAAGTATAAATTATTAATTCTGGATTTTGTAATCAGAATTTACATCCGGAAAATTAATTTCAAAATAAAATGGTCAAGTAAAGAATTGTTTTTTTTTTCCTTGGTACGTTTGACAAAGAAAGACTCATCTGCATAATCATTATTATTTGAAGATCAATGCATTATTTATCAACTTCATGTCTCTTGGCTGCTGTTTTGTCATTCTGTGTGGTTTTTGAATACAGATGGTATGTATGATGTCACTGAACATCCAAGTAAAAATTACAGAACGACTACATAACAGAGATAAAGTTAGATGTGTATATAACAATCTCCCTGTTTAAAAGAGTGTAAAAATTTTAAAGGCGCATACTTCGGTTTACTGTTATTTGGTAATTTATTCAATCACGTAAACGCTTAGTGTATTGCAGTGAAACCTCTGAATAATGGACACCAATGGGACATGGATTTTTGCCCGTTACTGAGAGGTGTCCGTTATAAAGAGGTTGGAGAAATTTGCTTCTCACAACGGTAATTGTATGCAAAAATATATAGTAAATACATTATGCATGGGCGTAAATTCCTTAAAATTCAATATGAAAATACTCTATTTAGTACGTACAGTATTTTAATTACTATGAGGGATGAAGGACAAATTCATTTCTGGGGATGTGTTAATATATTCATTATTGCTGGGGATGTCTTAATATATTCATATGCTGCAAATGATAATGCTTGTATGATAATTTTCTAAGTACATGTCATCACTCCATAAACATTGTCAAAAGATGCGTTAGGAACCAACTAACGGGCTAAACTCTTTTGTTTAGCGAAAAAGGCATGCTTTTTTCCTCTATAAGGGTAATAAAACTCATTTGCAAATGTCCTCTGAGAATCCTCAGTACGGTTGCGAAAGAAACATGTGTGTGTGTGTGTGTGTGTGTGTACTGGCGAGGTGACTTCGTTGGCAAAATTAATGAAAACTGAAAAGGCAAGTTATTAGGAATGCATATGTTTATTGATCCATGCCCAATCACAAAGAATATCCTCTTAGAGAAAATGAAAAACGAAGCCGGGAAAACTCGCACCCAGAATTGTTCCAGTATCATACGTGAAAGAAAAAATGTTGCTTTTCCAGAAAAGTAAGAGAGGAAACATTGCTCATTGAAAGTGTTATTGTTAAACCAACAATATTTGTTTTGTTATCTATGAAATTGTTTGGAAAGGTGAAAGGCCAGAGGAAAAAGAACTAAATTTGTTAGAGAAAGGAAGATTTTTCACACGATTCCTTGGCCATACGACTGACCCTGCATGACTATTATTGCTTATTGGACGTTTTCTAGGATTTCCACCAGAAAGCAGTTTATTGCAGGCAGAAAAAAATTCAAGTTCAGCTTGGAACTGTTTTGTTTGATGGTTCACTGGCAAGAACGCCCATGTTGTGGTTTCCAAGGGGGCAAGTGTAAGCGACATTTCAAATGTAGTCTCAAATTTTGCGGTAACTATTCTAAAATATGTATTGAGTTTTCGATCTTCCGAAGCACAATTTTCTCTAAAGGGAAGAGAGTGCCCAACTTGCACCCCTAATGGGCGCCCTTGTTCACCAGGTCTAGACTCATGATAGATACACTTGTGGGGAAGACTTTTCTGTCTACTGTAGTGTAATATATCGCAGAACCGAGAATAATGCCTGTCCATTATGAAGAGGTTATTGAAACGTTTGGGAAAAAGGACTGTCCGCGTCCGTATCTGAGAGTGGCCTTAAAAGGGAGGGTTTTGTTCCGTAAGAGAACATATATTTTTGCCGGGACAAAAAAATCTGTCCGTGTTATAGAGGTGTCCGTTATTGAGAGGTGTCCGTTAAGGGTGGTTTCACTGTATAACATAATTGCGATTATTCTGATGTGTCTCTAATTAGCTTCATAAATACTTTGTGCAATAACGTGTTTCTGTTTAGACAGAAGTCAAAGTATTAGGTGTTCCCAATTCTTTCGTTTATTAAACTACGTTACACACATTAATGTCTCAAGGAAATTTAAATTGCTTAGCAAAAATAATGTGATAGAAATAATGATAATGCTTGTATCCCATAAAATAGTTTATACGACTTTCACGATACATTTTTTTTCAAATTTCTCTTTGTTTAATTTTATCTTGTTATTTCTCGTGTTGTTATTTCTCTTTATCAAGAATAGATATTCTCTTATTTCCTATGTCTTTGTTTATTTTTCCTATGTCTTTGTTTATTTCATATCTCTTTGTTTATTTTTTTAGTGTTTAGTGACAAGAGGACTGTCACTGTGAAAAGGACCGACCCAAAGACAGGAAGTAAGTATTTAGATAACTTATATAGTGTAAGTATTATGTGTTTACTGAAAGTATTAAAATACAATTCGATATTACTATTACATTTGACACTATTTTGAAAGTGCAACATGGAATTGATTTAAATCTGAGGAGGTATTGCAAAGGCATGTTATGAAACGCTTCAATTATATGGAAATGTAATCATTAGAGAAGAATATATGTTCTGAATATTGTATTTGATCTGTGCCTCATTTATAATTACACCAGCTTAAAATAAGTAGGAGTATATATATAACAGTCTTAAACAAATTATTGTCACCGTCAAACATATTTAAATTAAGTATTTATCTCTTAAGAGAAAAGTATATTTCACAAAAGTAAAATTTTATAACGTTATCGTTATACCCTCTCTGTACAACCCTCGTATATACAAGGAAATTTCTTGGAATCAGTGCTTGGCCAGACGCAATTCGCAAAAGAAACGAGCTACAATTTTTTTCCCTCACAAGCGCTTCTGTATGTGCGACGCCCCCACATGCCCTCTGTACAAGCTAAAGTGTGAAGTGACGAACTATATTTTATAATTCGCATTTTAGTTAATTAATAATTACTGTTCAATTTAGTACTTGTGCAAGTATAGTCATTGTCTCATTAGTAACGTAAAAACACCTGTATTAGTTTTTTTTAACAAGTAGTCTCCTGTAACCTAAGTGATTTTGTGGAAATATTTTAATATAGATTTGTATCTGTGCGTCCCATTGCCTGGGAAAAGAGCAGTATACACACAAGGCGGGCAGTGGACATTCTGACGCTATTTAACATGGTTGACTTTACAATTTATTCCACTCAAATTAATGATTTTTGTGTGACAAATTCATTATGAGAAGAGAAATCAGTGCAGCATCTGGTTCATAAATTACTGATATTGAAAGATAGTAATCTACCAATAATTATTTTTGATGAAGCTTCGAAATTTGCACCTACAGAGGATATAACTCTCTTAAACCTACTTCTGATTCAATATGAGATAAAGATGGAATTCAGCAAGGAAGGAGTATTTTGGTTTTATTTCCTCAATGGCAATAGGAGGTAAATGATTTCTATTACAGTGGATTGTACTTACGTTTTCTGGTGAACAAACTTTTGAAATCGTAACTATTCATTCACTCGTTTCGCGTCCGCGTTCCGTTCCTCAATAAGAAAAAAAGGACCTAATTATTACATGCAAAAAATATATATTTTAGTTATATAAATGTGAAATTGAATATTTGTGATAACTGAAAAGTCAAAATATATTTATTAAATATCCATATAGTGAGTGTTAATCATCATTCCAAATAATTCAATGATGAAAGAGTAATAGTGTGCATGTTACATTATAATATTTTTGTTTCACACGTAAAGTATTTTCATATTATGCATGCTTATATTTTTGTTCTGTTTACGTTTACACCTACAGTGCAGTGCCATGAGATATTCATTTTAGATAAATGTTTGGAGTGGAATTTATGTCACCAAGAGCCTGATTATTTCTTGGAGGAATACAATTTTCCTATAAGCATATTGCGAAATGGACTCAGGTATACTTAACCCAATGTTCCCAGAACTTCTATCCGTGAAACAGGGTAACCAATATAGAGAACAATCAGCTGATTCTGCTGATGTGGAAACAAGGATGTACAAGGACACGGTACTGATCCAATGTAAATGACCCATGATTCGAACCCCGATTCACATTATTTATGTTCTCTTTTGGTTTACACTTGTACCTGTGGATTGGTATCATCCAGTTCGAGAGCGTGTTTTCAATTATAATTTGGTTAAACTTATAACGTTAATTTCCGTTGAATTCTAATAGGGCCCACACACGGTCCATGGTTTGCGCAAACATCATGTTTGTGCAAACATCGTGTTTGCGCAAACACTCGGCCACACACGATACAACTGTTTGCACAAACTTCAGTTCAATTTTGAGTTTAATCGCGTAAGCATGTCCACTGAAGCAGCTTGTTTAGCGATAGTAATTGCTTGTGCTTTGGAAGCGGAAATACCCGCGAAACCAAGAAGAAGGAAGAGGGTGTGGATGAAAGAGTGGTTGATTATGACACATACATTGGCAACATTATTCACAATGTAAATGTACTATTCCAGCAAACTCAAGAATTTTGACTGTGCATCCTAGAAGTATATATAGCAACTCATGGGCGTCTCTGGCGGGGGGGACGAGGGGGACGCGTCCCCCCAATACTTTGAAATACGAAATATTCAATATTTTATTTTAATTTCATTTATTTACTAACAACAGAATAACATCTTTGATGTCCCCCCCAAATTTTACATGCCAGAGACGCCAATGTAGCAACTAAATTACTTACATGTTAACTTTTCCAGTGAAAATGCTAAACACTTGTCTTCAACACTACTTTCACTATCATCTATGTCAGTTAATATTTCGTCTTTGTCTGAATCTGACTCTTGTAAATTTATTTTTATCGGTTCCAAAAACTGTAAGCACAAAAAATAATTCTTTGAGCTTGACTTCGTAGCACTTGAAAGAAAAAGAAAAAAAGGAAGACAGAAAATAAAACTTCTGCTGTACTCGGTATGCTTAAAGACATTGTCAACTATAATTTTGGAGAATAAACGAACTACCACGAAAGAAAGCAACGAGACACTGATGAATTCTACACTAGCCCCTTTCTTTCCTTCTCCGTTTTCATAACAAGTAGCACGTTTGTTCTTCGTGTAGGTGCCACGAAAGTAATCCATCTGATTCCTAAGCAACTCGATATGCTCGAGTTTGTTTTGGGTTACGATAATTTATGACACCATTCAGACGCCTGATGCTTTTGATTCCCTTATAGAGGAGAAAAGAGGGTGTTAAAAGTCACACATAATAAGGCGGTGGAACGTGAAAGAAAAACAGAAACAGGAAACATACTGCGTTCCTTCTGTCGAATAAGAAAGGGTCTATCTTGAAGTAAATTTCAAAACAAATTACAAACGTCCCATGCTTTATTCTTACGATGATGGCAAAGATTGCAAAGGTATGTAGCTACGGGGGAAAAGGGGGCTCTGTCTTTCCGAACTATTTCCAGCTCCAAAATGAGGTTCGTCTAGTATATGTTTAATAAACTTTTTTAACAGAATGCAAATGAAGGACTTTATAATAAAATATGAATTTTTTTAAAAAAATCAATAGTCATCAATACGGTTTCTGTACCTAATTCAATCAACTAAAATTAAGCATATGCTTTATATTCTCATTTCCCTAACTGGGTGCAGTGTGAACTCACTACTATATTATTGCATAATAATATCGGAGTTAATATTTTTTCGTTTTTTTTTCCTCTTTAGTATTTTAACCTACATAAACACAAAGTCAGATAAACAGACTGCTATAAACAGCATTTATTTTCTTATGAATAGTTTATTGATTCATCTTTTAGACTCCGGTTTTTAACTTCAGTACTGTCACGATCCGTCTTTTGATAAGGAAGCATTGTGAAAATATAATAATGCGCATAATATGTATGTATGTATGGCAAGTTAAAATGCTTTCATGTTGTGAAAGAGGTAATTTGTTCTGCTTTTAATATGTGAAAAGCTTGCCTCCCCCTGAAAGTAATGTTCTCCTAGAACAACTTTGTGGCTACACCCCTGATTATCCTGTAATAAAAGTTGTGAGTTCTATTTGCAAATCGAAACAAAATCCAATGGAAATTAGACGCGGGACTCAACGCTCGTTTTACTAATTGTTTATATGGAAACCTTTCAAAGCGTCTATCATGACAACCAGTTGACATAGAAAGATGTAGTTTTCACGTATTTGTTCGTAATTCTTTTCTCTACTTGGTAAAGTGAGCAGTTAATGTGCTAGTACAATATTTCTAAGTAGCGCCTGTGATATTGTCAAGATTCGCAGTAGCGCGAGAAGACAGCGTGCACAACTGCTTGTCGCGAACTGTCAACACCGCTCAAAGCCAATTGAACGCCGTGTGAAGCCAACACAAGGCCATGTCTTTTCTCATCTGAAATCTGCAATAACTTCTCATATGCCATATTTTTCAAATTCCTGTTTTTATAATCTTCACTCTTTACCTTCCACAGTTCAGGTAAATTTCGATAAAGGTCAATACATTCTCGCCAGAATTCGTGATTCCTATTCATTGACGCCATAGCGAAAGAAATAAGCGTCTGTACACTAGGCTTCCTACTCGGAAATAAAGCTCGTGTTTGCACAAACATGCCCATACACGGTCCACGTGTTTGCGCAAACATCATGTTCGTGTAAACAATTTTCGAACGAGTTCAGAGGCCCACTCACGGTCCATGGTTTGCGCAAACAAGGCTGTTTGTGCAAACAGTTTGACCGTGTGTGGCGATGTATGAACTGTTTGCGCAAACGTTTGTGCAAACATTTTCCACATCGAACTCGTTCGAAAATTGTTTACACGAACATGATGTTTGCGCAAACACGTGGACCGTGTATGGGAATGTTTGTGCAAACACGAGCTTTATTTCCGAGTAGGAACCTAGTGTACAGACGCTTATTTCTTGCGCTATGGCGTCAATGAATAGGAATCAAAAATTCTGTCGAGAATTTATTGACCTTTATCGAAATTTACCTGAACTGTGGAAGGTAAAGAGTGAAGATTATAAAAACAGGAATTTGAAAAATGCGGCATATGAGAAGTTATTGCAGATTTCAGATGAGAAACGACATGGCCTTGTGTTGGCTTCACACGGCGTCCAATTGGCATTGAGTGGTGTTGACAGTTCGCGACAAGCAGTTCTGCACGCTGTCTTCTCGCGCTACTGCGAATCTTGACAATATCACAGGCGCTACTTAGAAATATTGTACTAGCACATTAACTGCTCACTTTGGGAAGTAGAGAAAAGAATTACGAACACACACGTGAAAACTACATCTTTCTATGTCAACTGGTTGTCATGATACACTCTTTGAAAGGTTTCCATATAAAACAATTAGTGAAACGAGCGTTAGAGTCCCGCGTCTAATTTCCAGTGGATTTTTTTTTTCGATTTGCAAATAGAACTTACAACTTTTATTACAGGATAATCAGGGGTGTAGCCACAAAGTTGTTCTAGGAGAACATTACTTTCAGGGGGAGGCAAGCTTTTCACATATTAAAAGCAGAACAAATTACTTCTTTCACAACATGAAAGCATTTTAACTTACCATACATACATACATACTGTGCACATATTATATTTTCACAATGCTTCCTTATCAAAAGACGGATCGTGACAGTACTGAAGTTAAAAACCGGAGTGTAAAAGATGAATCAATAAGCTATTCATAAGAAAATAAATGCTGTTTATAGCAGTCTGTTTATCTGACTTTGTGTTTATGTAGGTTAAAATACTAAAGAGGGGAAAAAAACGAAAAAATATTAACTCCGATATTATTATGCAATAATATAG
Source organism: Thermobia domestica (assembly GCF_964235325.1). NCBI lineage: Eukaryota > Metazoa > Arthropoda > Insecta > Zygentoma > Lepismatidae > Thermobia > Thermobia domestica. The sequence continues at coordinate 12,738,302 of NC_137457.1, forward strand.
TAGTGAGTTCACACTGCACCCAGTTAGGGAAATGAGAATATAAAGCATATGATTAATTTTAGTTGATTCAATTAGGTATAGAAACCGTATTGATAATGATTGATTTTTTTTTTAAAAAAAATTCATATTTTATTATAAAGTCCTTCATTTGCATTAACTGTTAAATAAGTTTATTAAACATATGCCAGACGAACCTCATTTTGGAGCTGGAAATAGTTCGGAAAGACAGAGCCCCCTTTTCCCCCGTGGCTACATACCTTTGCAATCTTTGCCATCATCGTAAGAATAAAGCATGGGACGTTTGTAATTTGTTTTGAAATTTACTTCAAGATAGACCCTTTCTTATTCGACAGAAGGAGCGCAGTATGTTTTCTGTTTTTTTTTCTTATTTTCTCCTCTATAAGGGAATCAAAAGCATCAGGCGTCTGAATTGTGTCATAAATTATCGTAACCCAAAACAAACTCGAGCATATCGAGTTGCTTAGGAATCAGATGGATTACTTTCGTGGCACCTACACGAAGAACAAAGGTGCTACTTGTTATGAAAAAGGAGAAGGAAAGAAAGGGGCTAGTGTAGAATTCATCAGTGTCTCGTTGCTTTCTTTCGTGGTAGTTCGTTTATTTTCCAAAATTATAGTTGACAATGTCTTTAAGCATACCGAGTACAGCAGAAGTTTTATTTTCTGTCTTCCTTTTTTTCTTTTTCTTTCAAGTGCTACGAAGTCAAGCTCGAAGAATTATTTTTTGTGCTTACAGTTTTTGGAACCCATAAAAATAAATTTACAAGAGTCAGATTCAGACAAAGGCGAAATATTAACTGACATAGATGATAGTGAAAGTAGTACTGAAGACAAGTGTTTAGCATTTTCATTGGAAAAGTTAACATGTAAGTAATTTAGTTGCTATATATACTTCTAGGATGCACAGTCAAAATTCTTGAGTTTGCTGGAATAGCAGGCCTACATCTACATTGTGAATAATGTTGCCAATGTATGTGTCATAATCAACCACTCTTTCATCCACACCCTCTTTTTTCTTTTTGGTTTCGCGGATATTTCCGGTTCCAAAGCACAAGCAATTACTATCGCTAAACAAGCTGCTTCAGTGGACATGCTTACGCGATTAAACTCAAAATTGAACTGAAGTTTGTGCAAACAGTTGTATCGTGTGTGGTCGAGTGTTTGCGCAAACACGATGTTTGCACAAACATGATGTTTGCGCAAACCGTGGACCGTAAGTGGGCCCTGTTCGATGTGGAAAATGTTTGCACAAACGTTTGCGCAAACAGTTCATACATCGCCACACACGGTCAAACTGTTTGCACAAACAGCCTTGTTTGCGCAAACCATGGACCGTGAGTGGGCCTCTTAAGAAAGAAAGAAATGTAATCGTTTTTAAAGAGAAAATCTTGCAGTATGTTTCTGACAGTAACTGCTAGCCTTGATTATTTGGTTCGCGTTCTTAACGCTCGGGTGAGCTGTGTTCTTGGCCTTGACAACCCGTCACTGATTGGCCTGACATCTGCTGGCTGAGCTGTGGACATCGTGGGGCGGGCGTTTACAATTCAGTTCGAAGATGAAGTAAAACCTGGAAAGTTACGTCTTCTTTTGCTTCCCTTTAGAATTTGTTTGAAATGAGTTAAATTGACTAAAAGTTAAAATGGAGTGGTTAGAAAGAGGAATATTCACTATTGTAGGAGGTTAACTATTTAGGACAATGTAGGCCTATACAAAATTTAAATCTATTCTTTTTCTTCTATTATTAGTGAAATTCTCTTTTTGTGCTTCAATAATTTGTTCTGACATGAATGTTTTGCGACCTTCATTTAATAACTCACTTTGAGTACGTTTTGCTTCAGGTTGAAAAGAGTAAAAGTTAATCGTAAAAATTAAAAAAAAAATGTATAGTAACCTAGTAATTCTTTGCATATTTGTTAGCTTTACTTTCCATAGTTAGCTTTATTTTCCATAGTCCTTATTACAAAAATAATCAATACGTGCAATGTTTGCAAATTTGCGATTTCTTGTTCAGTTGTACGACTTAAAATTTTGCTCCTGATTAGTAAGTTGTTATGTTGACGTTTTCTATATTCTTGTTATTTGTGAGTTATTCGGTTTTTATATTAGAAATTTTCTTACATATATAGTTACTGTTGAAATGCCAGAGAAAAGAGTAGGCATAAAAATTAATCACATGTATTCATGGAGTCTAATTTAATTAAACCGAGGTCCTATCCATGCGAGTAAATTACTGCAAGCTCTTGCAAGGAAGTACAAGGATCAAACCCGATACCTTTATAAAATGTCTTCTCGACTAAGAGAATACGGGAACTGAACCCAGAATCCTCATAATGTATACAGATTAGCTAGAACATTATGACAACTAAATTAATGTCTGGTCCAACATCAGTTTCCCGGACTAGAGCAGTATGATTAACATGGAAGCGATGAGGCACTATTAAGTGCCTTGAGGTACTGTGTACCACATCTTCACACAAACCACGCAATCCCTCTAACGTACGAAGAGGATGGCATGAACTCAGATTTGTCACATAATGGCACCGAAAAAGAGTTGAATTATGTTAAGATTATGTGAGGTTAATTATTATTGCTGCCACTAAAATTTGTTACTGAGATGCACAAACCATTGTAGTACGACGTTGGCTTGGTGACAAGTAACATTGTTCTGCTCTTAGGTGAAATTGTTATATGAAACCTTGTAAGACATTAATGGCTGTCGATGATCAACAACAACCTGTAGATAGGTATGAAATACCATAGTGAACTCGGAAAGGCCTAGCAGGAGTATATAAAGGTTCGCTAAATTATACTGGAGACACCACTGACTTTTCAACACCTTATATGTCTAGTAGAGCGTAGCGTCGTCTCGCCATTTTCTTCGAATGGTTTGGGTTCGATTTCTGATGGAGGCAATTGGTTGAGAAAGTGGGAAAGCTTTTCAAACCCAGCCACCCTTAGTAATGTTATCCTGATTTTCTTCAATCACACCAAAAAATGCTTGGAAGGTCCAATTCCGCTTCCTTCCTTCCGCACAATTTTCATGTACGTACCTCATTTCTCATGGCAGGATGGGTCGGTGAAGGAATTCATTTCTCGTATATGCCACATATGCCAAAAACCCAGAAATCTAATTCCTATTTCTAATCATCATTCTACTGTGTCTGTGCCCCGAAGCTGTCCAACTCGAAGATGACGAATGAAGGCAGTATCATCATTTGTACGACCATTATATTCTTTGCCATTGATAGGCTTTACAATGACGATGAGCACTTGCATATTCTAGGCGTTATGGAGATTATCGTGCCGTTATCATTGATATACGTGTTTTATGTCGATATCATATCTGACTCTACGTCGATCAATGCACTCAGGTGTACTTGTATATTATGTGAGCTGTTAAGTGTTCCACAGTTAGCGCCGAATTTTGTAATTTTTTTATTGACCCTGACACACTGTGATTTCCATTGTCTTTAGTGAGTTTTGGTCCCCCAATGAAGTAGACGTAATTGCATGTTTACCTGTCCTTTTCCTATCTTTGGAAGATATTAACTACGTAGCTCATAAATAGCCAGAACGTCACGCTGTCTTAGAGGTGTTCCCACCACGTTGCAATCACAATATGATCCGTATCAAAATTTGATACATAGTCGGTCTTCGCGTTGTACGCATAAGCATCACAGTAACTGGTACAGTGAAATACTTGTTAGTGTCTGGAAAACCATTCTGGTATACTCTGCGATTTCTGTGAAGTCCAACGACTTCCTTTGAATATTTACGGATAGTCCTGATATTTTAGATGGTCAGAGTAATTCAATTTGTAATGTTCTTTTATATATACCACCTGAAAATGAACTCTTACTTTCTTTTTAACAAAGTTTTCTTGTAATTGGTTAAATATGTTTTATTACGTCCTCGTATTTCGTTAATTTCTGTTTGTTAAGAAAAGCAGTTTAAGAGATAGAATCTTTTAATGAGGAATAATATAATCTCAGACATGATTGGAAAATTATACCCGTCATTCACTAAAGTTCAAATGAAAATAATTTACATAGTCTTTAAAGAACCTTTTCTTTAAAATGAAGACACATGCAATTCAAAATATTTTAAGAACATCTAGCATTCAAAAGGCATTATTTTCAATTTTGTTTACGAAACACCAAAGAAGTGTAAATCATGCAGCACACATACTTATTTTATGTAAATTTACTATTTTTTATTACTTTATGTAAAATTTTGTGAAAAAAATTATTATTTTATGAAAACAAGTTCAAGTAACATACAAATTCCTGAGTTTTTCTGCTTCATTAAGAATAAAAACAAAAGATTTTGAGTTATTATTACAGAGGATACAGCGTATTCAATTGCAGTAGTCTCTTGGTCTAGTTCATGTAATTTTTGTATGTTCTTAATGTTGAATAATTTAATGGTTGATTATACATTTTGTTATTTTTTTAACAGAGGATATGATTTTCAACGTGAACGCTGGAATGCAACTCACCAAGCGTAAGTAATCTACACTACAGTGTACTTCAACCGACAACACTAACCTTCTTTTATATACTCTTTATATAGGAGATTTGCACTATTAACAACTAGACAATGGAAAATGGGACTAAATTAATTAATTTAATTACCTTTGGTGGGAAACCACTCTACGGCCAAAATCAATGAATAGACTGACTCAAGCTGAAAGAGAGAGTGATATCCCACTCCGATGACTTCTAGAAAAAACACAAGAATATGAAATCAGCCAAGAGTAGTCAGATTGTCAAACAGCTCCAAACCAGAACATTCATCAGATCTAAAACAATAAAGAACGTCAGAAATATATCTATAGCAGGAGTCTTAAATAGAACACAGCATGCGCCGGTTGACCCTGAAAATTCGAACAGGCAATAAAACATTAGGAAACGAGGTAAGCAGCCCCCGATCAAAACCATGTTCGGATAATCACTGTGGGAGCACTATAGAATTATTTTCGTGTAACTCCAGAGGAGGTAATTATAAATAGTAGCACTATTGTCCGGCTGTTCCACGCAGTCTGTAAATTTACTGTTGAGTTGATTGAGTTGGCCTTGAGCTTAACGTCCCTTTCAGCAGCAAGGCTATATGAGACGGGATCTACTGATTAATGTGGAATTTGCACCGCATGAACTCACTCCAGAATCGAACCTGAGTCTCCCTTGTCAGAGATGAGTACGCTAAAAGCTTAGCCACAAAGGAGTTCCGTAAGTAAATTTAAAGCAGTCAATCTGTGAGCACCACACGAGTTGACACAGATGAATAAACAGCATAGTCTAGACGAAACGAGCATATTTCCTGCATCGAACCATCATGTTAGACAAATACTTAATCCTCCACAACAATCGTAAATGGTTGGAATAGTGGCTATATCATAATGAATGTTTTGAGCAGTTTACGAAACCACCTTTCTACCAGCAGAAGCTAAACTAGTAATATCGTAACAAAATTAAGAAGGAAGTAAATATCTAACAAAGGTTTACATCCTTTCTTTTAAATGGTAGTTAATTCAAAGTTTTAGATGCTTTCATTTACGAAAAACGTTTACTGTGTATGGAATATGTCGTATCAGCGCGAAACATACTTGCATTATATATAAGCCACGTAAAAATCAGTTTGTCCACAGGTTTTTGCAGCAGTTAGTACTTCAAATCTTACGTCATTTATGTCTTGTTTTCTGACTCTACTATCTTCATCTGAAAGGTCATGACAAAAAAAAAAAAAAAAAAAAAAACTACGTCGTCTTCGAAGACATTCTGTGCTTCATAATCTCTAAGAGTCATCAAATATTCTATGCCATCTTGTGAGATGCGGGTCATCGTCTTCGAAGTCATTCTGTGTTTCAGCATAGCTAAATGTTATCAAATGTTCTGCGGCATCTTGTGGGTTGCGGAAAGCTTTGTTAGGCATATTTGAGCACAATACTCATTCACTATTGCAAATTCCGGCCGAAAAAAAGAGGAGATTTGATAAGTGTAAAAGTCCCTACACGAGTTAATAAGAGAATGATTCTATTCCCCAAGAAGTGAACAGTAAATCCAAAGAAAATTTCTTTTATGCTCTGTAAAAAATGTCTCTGTTGTTACTATACTTGGTACTATTGTGCTGCTAAAGTGTCTTGAGCCGTGGCAAAAATGCGAACTAACGCTCACACCCTCGCGTTGAGCCAATAATGGTTCAGCTGTTGCTAAGCGAGAGAAAGCGAGTGGAATTCCTTCAGCCGATAGCAGCGTTTGCAACGAAAGACTAGGGATCAAGTCAATGTAGCATATCTATAAAAACAATATATAGCGTCGACAAAAGTAGCAAAAACTTCTACATTTAGTAATAAATGAATCATTGTTGAAGGATAAAACAATCAATTTCGTCACGTTTTAATGTGAAAGTTCAAAGCACCTTTGTCGACTCTAGTTAGTCAATGCAATCTGCATTGCCAATGTTCCCATTTGGGAACATAGAAAAACAATGGTATGTTACTCTCCTTATTTTACTTATTCATACTTATTTTACTCTCCTTATTCATACTAATGCAATCTTATTGATTGTAGAGATTGACGCTTTTCAGTTAACACTTCAGAAATCTTCAACAAAGCTAGTAATACTAGACGAATTAGAAATCCTTCATCAGAGTGTGGATGTGATTTGAAAAAAAAAAAAACTCTTAAAAATGTTTCAACAACTAAATACAAAGGACACTAGGAACGTTTTGCAATACGACCTTATTTCTGATACAGAGCTCCTTCGTGGCTAAGCGGTTAGCGTACGCGCCTTTGGTGTGGGAGACCTGGGTTCGATTCCCGGCGGGAGCTCATGTGGTTCGGATTCCACGTTAATCAGTAGGTCCACGTCTCATATAGCCTCGCTGCTGAACGGGACGCTAAACTAAAATCAACTCAACTTATTTCTGATACTTTTTCAAAGTACTTTCCTCGTTACACATTTTACCAGTCTTCGAAACCAGTCATAGAAGAAACTCTGTCATCTTTCGGCAAAGATCTGGACACTCTCATCATCCTAACGTTTGGTAGGGCATTATCGCATGTAAAACGCCTTCCTTTCAGTCTGGTCCTCACAGATCTGGACTGTACGGAGGGTGCTCTAACAGTTTTATTCCAGTGCTGGTCAAATACTCTGAGCAAACTTTTGAGCGGTGCGCTGAAGCATTGGAGTGGTGAAAAAACCATTTGTCCATCCTTGAGTTTGGGCGCAGCTGTTTGAGAGCTGTAAGAACATTGGGCAGACATTTCTCGGTATACCACTTTCCTGTGACTGTCTTCTGTGTTTCTGAGACAACTCGCTCGACAATTCATCGCGCACTAAGAATAAAAGCACCATTCTCTTGTTCACTGATATGGACTTTCGGATATCCACTAGGGTCTCCTCATCTACGAACAACCACACTTAGTTTGGATTCTTGGTCGGGACGTCATAATAATACAGTTAAGTTTCGTCAATTGTCGCAATACTGTTCACAGAGGAAGATTTTCTATTTTTAATTTTTTAAACATTTCACTACACCATGAAACATAGTGTGCCATCTGCTCGTTCGTCAAGTCATATGGTACCCAAAAGGTACAAAGCTTTCTAACTCAAAGGTGATCGCGGAGAATAGCACGAACTTCTGTTGCATTAATCCTCAAGCACGCCTCTATTTGATGGTATGTAACCCGTGTATCTATCTGAAGCATTTTCCTTACTGCAGCAGTGTTTTGTTCAGTCACAGATGAAGATAGCCGACCTGATCTTAAAGCGTTCTCAAAGCAGAAATTTCCCTTTTGAATCTCTCGGTACCATCTAAACGTCGTTATACGATGAGGACAATCCTATGCAAGCACAGGAGAAATTTTCTCTAAACACTGATCAACGCTTAAACCACGTGCAAAATTGTAGCGCAAAATTGCCCGGTATTCAGTTTTTGACTAGGACGACATTTCCACCTCTCTCCACTAAAACAACTGAAAATCAACTGACAGTGAGACAATGACTAAAGCTTCTACAATGCAGGTTTGGACATGTCAAACCCGAGTTAAGTTGCAATCTCATGTGATGATCCGTTCTGTTGTTTTGCAAAACTTTCCAAGTGTTCTTTGTATTTCAGCTAAAATAAATGGCTCAACCTTCCTCTTTATAAAAGGCGAACTCCCGTCCATATCGCAAGCTTACAACTTCATAATAACATTTGTTAAAATAAGTTTTCGTTTGGGAACATTGGCAGACAAACAGTGAAAATCTTACCAAATCAGTTCTAGTACCATTAGTATTTAGAAATAATATTTATCTTTGTTGTAGTCTTTATGATTCACGATTTTTTTACGATTTGTTGAAACATATTAACTCGAGAAATAGGTCACGAAAGGACATAGAAACTTTTGTTGCATAATGTTAGAGTTTATTTTCGATTTCTAGAATGTGCATTTCAAGTTTGCCTCAAAGAATCCAGTAAGTGTTAAGTATGTAGCATCATCGTTTAGAAGGAAATAAATACTCACGTTCTGCATAAAGAACAATGGAGAACCACAATGTGTTACAGTATAAAACTCTCCCTTGCCACCATATTCTCGTGAGTTTCTCTCATACACAGATGTCTAGCAGTGCAACATATGTGGTTGGCCATTCATTGCATGGGAAACTAGAATTTCTTTGGTTTTGGAATTCAATTGCTTGAACATTGACATTACCGAGCGAAGGAGCTCCAGTGGTAGAGCGTTGGCTTCGCATTCGGGAGATCGTGGGTTCGATTCCCGCTGCCGACCATCCTGACTGGGGTTTTCCAGGGTTTTCCTCAGTTCTACCAGGCAAATTCCGGGATGGTACCTACTAAACAGGCCCTGGCCGATGCCTTCCCAAATCCTTTCCATTGTTGTTGTTGTTGTTAGATATCCAGTGTAAAATGGCCTCTGAGCTGTATCTGGTGGTTGTTAAATAAATAAATAAATAAAGTGTTAAGTTTCAGTCATAAAACTTTTTCGAAACCGTTATTGATTTGTTTTCTTATTTGGAAGTGACAATTGACTTTCGCATATTGGGATCGCAAGAACTATATAGTGCAAATAATGGTGAATGAAAAACTTAGTAAGATACAACGTCTGGTTGGCTAGTTTCAAATAAATGGCTGAGAAACCAACTCATAAAGGTGTTTCTGTGAAGTACAGTTCGGAACTATGAAATATGCAATGAAAAATGAGAAAAGAGCTTAGTGGCTATCAAATTATGAATCTGAAGAAGATAGGCCATATCCAGTTCGAACGGAAGATGATTATGATTTTTACTAACAGTATTTTAGTTAAAACTATGTTGAATATAATTACAAGTGAAATATACTCTATTTTGAAAATCAGCTCAGAAAGGGGTGTTTTGACGGATGTGACAAAGTGCAAAAAAAAAGGGGATCTTAACCCCAGACAATATATGTTGCACCAAAGAAAGAACATGGTATAAGGATAGTCTGGAAGACCCCTACTTATATTTATGATTCCCAACTGTTTTGAATTGGCATTACCTCATTTTCTTCACTTTTTACATCATTCATAACATTTGGAATCAAATCTCGTTTTACATTTACAACCGTAAAGTCTTATAAAATACAAAAAATGGGATAATTTGACGCTATAAAATTACATATTAATTAAGTACTAAACAATTGATATGTCGTAATTGCAAATAGACATTTACCACAATTTGCTAATAATTATGGTCTTCCGGTCCTTTATTCTAAGCTGTTAATGGCACTTCGCCTTTCAATTTTGTGAGCTAGTAATATTCGCCACACACTGACTCCTTAAAATTGTGTGTAACAACGCTTTATTTTCTGACTCAAATAGAATCATGTTGTCATTCGGAGAAAGGTATAAACTAGCAATCAGCAAATGTTCAGAGAGATCGTCATCATCATCATCATAAATATTCTGCCCTTATTGACAGGTCACTTGCAGCAGCTGAGAAGCTTCCATGCTCCACCGTCCTCTTCTAACCTCTTCGTCTTTACGTACAATCTTTCTGCTTTTATATCATCCATTAATTGTAGTCTCCTTCGCCCCCTCCCTCTCTTTCCTGCCAGCATACTCTCTAGGACGTCCTTCATGATAGAATTTCTTCTTAAGCAATGTCCCAACCAGTTTCTCTTCCTTTTCTTAATAATATCTAAAAGTGTTCTTTTCTCACCCATCATTTCTAACACTCTCTCATTCGTTTTCCGCTCGACCCAAATAATTTTTCCATTCTTCTCCACACCCACATTTCGAAGGCTTCCAGCCGTTTTTCATCACTTTTACGTAATGTCCACGTTTCCGCCCCATACAAATAAAACACTCCACATGAATAATTTTAGGAGCTCAGAGAGAAGTGTAATGTTGTGAATAACATTATTTCTTAACACGAGCACACACAACGTCTCAGTAAATTTTTTGTGGTCTTATACGCACCTCTCATACTGTGTAGATTTAATTAGGGCAAGAACATTGGCAGTGAATACTCTTAGAGAACGACAAGTTAGTACTCAAACACAGCCACCACGAACATATCAGTTTGATCAAAACTAATTGGATGTGTTTACCATGATCGACATGAACGTCTGAGAAAAATGAACCAGCAATTTTATATGCCTAGTTACTTGTTACTAAGGTTTTGAATATCGATGTTATTTTTCATTCAAATCCTGTTAATTTACGTGGGACATTTTTTTCTATTTTTTAAAAAATTAAATTAGCATATATCATATTACGTCTAAAAATGCCCCTTAGTTTTTCACAATGCATCCCGTTTGTGCATAATCATAATCGTTTATATTAAACTTGAACATTTAGCATTGTAATTATAACGTGCATACAACTAACTCGAAGGCTTATGGTTACGTAGGTTCCATGTGGCATTCACAAAAGCTCTCTAATGCATTTTATAATAAGCCAACGGAATTCAGTTGCTTATTTGTAGTCTATTTCAATAGCCTACGAAATATATTTTAATAGCATCCTTCTATATCAGCCTAGGTCTTAAAAACTGTACTCCAATTGGGTTTCCATTTAAAATTTTGAAAGCATTTCTACGTCTTTCTATTCTGTGCACATTACATGCTCGCCTAAACCTCCTAGGTTTAATGACTCTACCAATGTAGGTAAACTTTATAAACTATGGAGCTCTTCATCTTGACGTTTTCACCATTCCCTACTAATATCCATCTTGGTCCAAATATTCAGCATAGTTTTTTTTCTAAAATACTATTAGACTGCATTTCGGTTTTAAAAAGAATCATGTTTAGCTACCGTACAGAATAGTAAACATGATTATCTTATATACTTATATACTATATACTACAAGATTTACATTCTGCGACAAAATTCACGAAGACAAAATAATTTTGTTGGTTGAATACAGGATATTTTGCTTTTAGTCGTCATTCAATTTCTTCGTGGATTTGGTTTTGGTCTGTTAATATTGATCCTAGAAAACTGAAAGTATTCAGCTTGTAGAAAGTATTATTTGATATTTTAACTCATAACTGATACCCATAACTGATAGCGTTCCAGTTACAGCGAACTTTCATATCTTTAGTTTCTTTCTGCATCTAGTTCTAAACCAACGTCCATGCAAGGTTTAATTATATATATATATTTATATATATATAATTCACCATATAAACCAAGTGTCTAAAAGACAAAGATAGTGAGTATTAACACCGTTAAGTAATTAACATTTCTGGTGTTTAAGACTGAGTAAGAATGTAGTAGCCTATTGTAATTCTAATAAGTCAAAGTATAATTATATCACATATAATTTTATCAACCAATAATAAAGTCTTTTGCTTGCAACCCTTTAATTTGAAATTTCATGCAATCGTTTGTTTGAAATTATTATTCTTTCGTGGGACGTTCAGCGCTTACGGTAATTAAGTCAAATTATTAAGATTGTGAGAGAAAGAGACGCAAAGTTTGCACGGTACACTTAAGCACGAGCAAAAGTATTTTAGTCTACAACTTAGTTCCCGAGTGCATAGAATTTGCCACGTGCTCAGAAAAATTGAATACTATCACACGGTATCACAAGAAATAATATTTGTAGACTTTTTCATTACAGTATTCATATAGTAATCAGATGCCAAATATACTTTCACAGTACATTTCAATTTATGACTATAATAATAGTAATATGAAAAATAATTGCAATCGGAAAACTACTATTAGGAAGATCTAGCCGCAGATGTGAGGACATTAAGATTTATCTCGCAAAATAGGAATACAGAGTAGAACTAACTCTAACTAACTAACTCTATGGCCTATGGAACCCGGAGGTTCAATGCCGCGTTCACAAAAACTCTCCACTGACTTCTATCCTTAGCTAACTGCATCCAGTTTCTACTTTGTATTCCAATCTCTGCGAGATCCATCTTAATATTTTCCTCCTATCTGCGCCTAGGTCTTCCTAATGGTCGTTTTCCGATTGGTCTTCCAGTCAAGATTTTGAAAGCGTTTCTACCTTTTCCCATTCTAACTACATGACCCGCCCACCTAAGCCTCCTAGACTTGACGACCCTAACAATGTTGGGTAACCATATAAATTATGTAGTTCCTCGTTATGAAGTTTTCGCCATTCCCCATTCCCGTTCCTCTTGGGTCCGAATATTCGTCTCAGGATCTTGTTCTCAAATACTTTCAGTCTATGCTCTTCCCTCAGAGTAAGTGACCAGAGTAGAAAGTGGGCCCAATTGGCTAACGATAGAGGTCAGTAGGAAAGCTTTTGTGAAAGCGGCATTGAACCTCCGGGTTCCATAGGCTATAGAGTTAGTCAGTTAGCTAATAGCAGGAATAATGGAGAATTCAGTGGAAGGTATTCGGCCATTTATTTAAACAACCATTTCAGTTTTTATTTAGTAACATGTAAGATAATCTTAACAAAATTCAGTAATGTAAGAAACTACATTCGTTGATAGACAATTCCAATTGTGGGTAAAGTATAGTAACTAGTATTGTTCGCCAATTCGATATTGTTAATATAATTAAGAATGAATATCTCGTGATTCCCTTTCTTTATTATGGATCCGATCACTCGCGTAAATAACTTATTAGAATGAAAAACATTACGCTAAATTTTCGAACACAGTAATTCATTAAAATCATCAGGAGAAAGTTTTATCAAATTAAATAAAATTATATAGAAATAACATTGTATTCAGAGACGGATCTAGGATTGTCTGAGGGAGGGTGCGCCAAGAACTACCAAAATAATCAATCACACTGCAACTCTTTAAAGTGACATTTGACAATATACTTTACACCTGACAACACTGATGCATAGGACGGAGGAAAATATTTTAAAGAGGGTAGCAAGTGTTATGCAGGAAAAAATGTTCTTCTCTTCTCCTGGCTTTTCTCACCTACTTGACAAACACAGTATTGTTTTGCTGGGTGAATCCTTTTCTTTCAACCTCCTGACAATCGACTTGAACCATTGCTTTTGCGAAGCTCTCCTTTCTTAAAACCTAATCGCAGAAAGTTTCGGAAAGTGTAGGTACTTTCACTATAGCTTCTCATTTTAGATAGTGTATATTTACAACGAAGGGGGGTGCACGTGCACCTTTGCACCCCCTAAATCTGGCCCTGATTCTGTATATATATATATATATATATATATATATATATATATATATATATATATATATTCTTGAAAGTTTGATATTGTTCTTATGTTCCATGACGTCATCATTCATTTTGTTAAGGTTATAAGTTTTGGTGGAGTGTTCCCTGTTCATGGGTTTTTATATGATGTTCAGATTAGTTATATTTCAAGTTATATTAGTTATATAAACGATTTTAGAATTAAGCTATGCGTTTCAGTCACATTGCTTAGGTGCACTCATATTTGAACACATTGGGTGCAGTCACATTGGTGCATATTTCAGCCACATTTGCAAGACTTAATTTTCTTAGGTGCAGTTAAATTTTTAAGGTTTGTCTAATATTTATGTTTAGTGAGGTATTCCTCAGCAGGGGTTCTGAGTTTATTGAAATAGTCAAATTCAATGTGTTGCACCTTTTTGTTTACTGTTTAAGTTTTAATTGTATTCAAATATCATTGTATAATTATTTTTTTCCAGTTAACAGAGATAAAGTGTTCAAGAAAGATTTTTCAAAGTTAAGTGAACCAGGTAAGTTTAATAAACATTATCAAGGTATTCGAGCTTAATTATGTTTAACGAACGTTTTAGATAAATCAAAATCTTGTAAATTGACATAGTTGGAGAAGAAAAGTCAAAACAAAATCTGACATTCGAAAATAGCTTACCATAAAGCAAACGTTGTGTTCTGATTGTTTCACAAAGCTTCCTATCATTTTAACTAATGACAGTCGAAATTTTGACTTATAAGATAAGTATTCGTGTAAATTATTCAACAGATAATGGTAAATCAAATGACTTTTGTACAAACATGTTTTTGTTATTCTTTTCGAAATTACCACTATTTAATTATATATTCTTATACAGACAAAGAAAACATCAAATGCTTATAAGTCATTAACTGCTTGTGATAGAAGAGTGAAGCAAAAATGAGATATAAAAATATGAGAAAGCTTATATTTGTTGTCCTCACAAGGTCCTCAGATTCAGTGCTGGGAGAACTAACATCATTTTAAGTGAAAATGTATGGTATTTGAAGTATTGGTGAGAGGATCACGGTAAATAATTAATTCATGAAATAAATGCTTTCTCGTGTATATTAATGTTTCGGCAAGCCACCATTTTTAATTGTATGTTTTATAGACTATGAAACAATCCAGAATAAGAGTTTTGTTTTAAACTGCTTTCCGAAGGAACAACAATTTTTAGAAATGATCCAAAATACGAATCAAAAGATTGCGGCCTTGGCCAAAAATTTCTGGAATGGTCCAAAATATATGGCAAAAAATTGTAATCTTGGCAAATAATTACTTTTTAGATCAGGAGTCACAAAATGTTTGAACGGCTCTAAGTCGAATTTTCGTTTTTTGTTTCGGAATCAGGACATCATGTTCAGTTAAGTGATACTTTGGCTTTGGCTACATTATCCCTTTTGGGATCTTGTGTTTTTGGGCTATTTTTTAGACTTTCAGTCAAGCAGCTACTGCATCGTCACTATTTATGCTAGGATCATGGTTCATACCTCATTCTCTTCAGAATAAAGCTGGCTTTCAAATAGTACCACTTGCATGCTCATACCATATACCAGAAGCGGAAAAAGTGTCAAAGTAAAAATTTCGGAGGGAAAATATTTTGTCGAAATATGGCCCCCCTGGACCCCCCTGTGTGAACGTAGCCATCTAAGAAAAATCTGAGAAATAGTACTTGGCATACTGAATGTGTGTGTCAAATTTCAAGTTTCTATCTTGAGTAGTAAGGGCGGGAGAAATTTTATCAAAAATTTCCACAATGCCCCAAATTACCACAAAACACTATGATCTCAGGGGAAAAAAAATCCTGAGACATCCCTAATTATCCTAGGGTCATGTGTCGCCCATATTATCTTCTGAATAGAACTGTCTTTCAGGCGGTACCATTCACATGTCTCCATCATGCATCTAAGGGGGGAAATTCCAGAAAAAAGGGATTTTTTGGTCTAAATTTCCCTTTTTCAACTTTAACCCCTCTGGACCCCCCTGTTTTAACGCAGAAATCTGAAAAAAATCTGTTAAATACTACTCGGTGGACTGAATGTTTGTGCACAATTTCAATCTTCTAGGTGCAAAAGTAAGCCCGCCAGAAAAAAAAAATCAGAAATTTTCCCATGTTACCCTATACAGAAGTATATTTTGAAAAAAATCACTGAGACGTCCCTAATTACCCTAGAATAATAATTCGACCGTCATTCTCTTCAGAATGGAACTGCCTTTCAGACGGCATGACTCGTGTGTCTCCATCATGTATGTGAGGCGGGAAAATCGTGAAAAACGGGATTTTTTGGTCTAAAAATCTCTTTTTTCAATTTTTGCCCCTCTGAACCCCCCCTGTTTTAATGCAGAGATCTGAAAAAAATCTGATAAATACTACTAGGTAGGCTGAATGTTTGGGCACAATTTCAATCTTCTAGGTGCAAAAGTAAGCCCGCCAAAAAAAAATATACCGACCATGTCCCATTTTTCTCTATATAGAAGTATATTTTTCAAAAAATCCCTGAGATGTCCCTAATTACCCTAGAATAATGATTTGACCCTCATTCCCTTTAGAATGGAACTGCCTTTCAGACGGTATGACTCACGTGTCCCCATCATGTATGCGAAGCGGGAAAATCTTGAAAAACTGGATTTTGGGGTAAAAATATCCCTTTAAAATATCCCTGGTTCTCCCCTGTTTTAACACTGACATCGGAACAAAAAATCTGGTAAATACTACTTGGTGGGCTGAATGATTGCGCAAAATTTCAATCTTCTACGTGAACAAATAAGCCCGCCAAAAAATAATGAACATAGGCTTCATAAGGGAAAATTACTATTTCAAAATTATGACGTCATCACCTCCTATGTCTGGACGCAGGACGGTCTGAAACCATACGTAATGTCTTCTACAATGTATCTGGACTTGAAAAACAAAAAAAAAATCCCGGACAAAAAGCTCAAATAGAAGAGAAATAACGCAATGTACCATGAAAAATGCGAATCGTACAAAATGTACGATAAGATCCCCAAAGGGTTTTAAACGTTGTACTCTAGATATAAAGTGTACAAGAATTTTTCATTCAAATGTATTGGATCTTTTGATCTTAATATAAAACGGTTTCTTTCCACATTAGTTATAGGTTTTTCTATGAAACCTGTCAACATAGAGATGAACTTAGACATTATATAAGATTCTCCATACTTGTACATAGCACTGTGTGGCTGCCTGATGTTAATAAGGAAAATAGATCTATTTATATTATAGAAAAGTTAATGTTACTATCATTACGAAAATAATAACACTTTGCATATGAAAACTGTGATTAGCGATATAGTATAAAGCAACCAAATTCTCGGCCAACAGTTGATTAAAAATGAGGTCTATAATGAACCATGTAGCAGGCTTCTATCAGACCAACTTACAACAATTCAATTTCGGACCCCAAAATCGGTCTAGGTTACAAGCATTAAGGATTGATTAAAGTTCAAAGATAATAACCCCATATCACCTGTTAAATATATGTTTGCTTTTATTTTAAATCTCTGGAGGAACACTGATTATACCAGCAAGTAAAGTAACGTTTACATTCCATGTAATGGAGTTTGTGTATGCACAATTTGTCTCTCAAATTAATACCGTAATAGTTTAAGGAAAGTTTTTCTATAAAGAAAAATAATATGTTAAATTTCCATTTGTCTGAAATGTTAGTTGAAATTAAAACAAATTGCTGTTCTAGAATCCTCTTTATATTCTAGGAGACAACAAAAAGAAGCAAGGACGTACTGTGCCCGGTGGTGAGTCTGACCTTACGATTATTATGGTTCAGTGTTTGTTACTTATTACTTTCATGTGTCATTTACTCACATTTCAGCATATCTTCTTATATACATATGCATAAAGAAAGAATAAAAACATTCAATTCACACACTCACACACAAACACACACACACACACACACACACACACACATATATATATATATATATATATATATATATATATATATATATATCGGGTGTTACAAAACAACACTGACAACGTTTGGGAGGTGATTCCTGACACCAAGATAAGACCAAAAATATAGTCCAAACTGGGTGCACAAATGCTTCCTTTCGGAGTTATAGGCTGCCGAAAACATGAAAAAATGAAATTTAAAGGTCCATGGCTTCAAAACTACGGGACATACAATAGTCGAGTCAAGACTTCACTTAGGGACTAATATGTTCCCTATCCAAAAGAACATGTTTCAGAATCCTAAGGTGTTTAAGCAACAATTTTTATGGATACTGAGGGGGTACTGGTATACTGGTATATAATTTTTAGTACTCACCAACTACCTCAATATAAATCGTTGCGGAAGTATCACAGGATTCTGAAACTTGGATATATGGATAGGAAACATACTTGTTCCTAAATGAAGTCTGGACCCGAGTACGGTAAGTCTAATAGTTTTGGAGCTATGGGTCTTTACAATTCATTTTTTCATGTTTTCGACAGTCTATAACTCCAAAAGGAGTGCACCCAGATTGACCTATACTTTTTGTCTTATCTTGGTGTCAGGAATCACCTCCGAAACGTTGTCATTGTTGTTTTGAAACACCTGATATATATATATATATATATATATATACTACCCAGGTACACTGGGTGATCCATTTGAATATTTCCACGGAAATATTCAGGAAGCAGTTGAACATAAATGAACCGAACAGGAAATACAATGGGACAAATCGAATGGTGATGTCGCGATGCCACACCAGGCCGTCCTTCACGAGAAGCCGGGGCCCAACTTTAAAATTTGAAATGGAAACAAAAGTGATACCTCGTTCGATAGATCTTCAAGAGCTTAAAAGCATTGTGGTAAAAGATTTTTCATATTGGTTTCCGTATTCAAAATAACCGCCAAAGAGATGTTGCTTGTACCAGACAAAACGTCCAGTACCAGTAAAATGAAAACGGTTGAACATAAATGAAGCAAACAAAAACTCAAATAGGAAATCACAGAGGGTATTTACCATTCCACGGATCGAGAATAATGAACGGAGAAAAAGATTTTTAAAGTATAGTTGACATAATGCAAAGAAAAAAAATGCAATTCTTAGAAAATTATTTTTCCGATCTCACTCCGTAAATGCATGAAGCGGGAATGAATGATGAAATCTTAAATGAGAACCCCACTTTCATTTGCAATAGGTCTGAAACACTTGTGTGTATAAGTGACTGATACTGTAATGAATAAAGCTATGGTGAGATTCAAGTTTAACATCCCATAGCGAAGTGTGATTAGATAGGAAGAAAGAGCAACTGAAATGAGAAGCAAAGGTTTCAATAATACATTTGTGGAACTTGGAAACATTTTGCCCGCCCCTTCACCCTGATAATTTAACGCAATGTGTGAAAGATGTATAGCATACATGTGCATCAGTATGTACAGTTTGTCAGGAAAGTAAATATACAACAGTTTTTTGGGTCTGGCATCCCCGCGATCCAGCCATAGATAATATGAGAATTAAATCAATCAAATGTTTACTGAGAGGAAAGAAGAAAAGTCTAATCTGAATAAGACATTGCAGAGGGGCGCAAGCTGTGAATACAAATAGTGCATAATGTAAATGAAGAACGACACCGAAAGAGAAAGCCCGAGGCAGCTGTTAAACGGAGAAAAAAGAGTAAAAATTGTCGAAGTCGTAACAAAAAATACAAATACAAGCGAATACAAAAACTAAACGTTTATCAAGAAATGATTTTGGTGTAGTGGTTAAGGTGCTGGCTTACAAATGAATAGGACGTCAAGGAGAATACCCTGCAAGGAGATTTCTTAAATATTTTGTTAATAATGCATACAGCTCATGAGAGATGGTAAAAGAGCTCGTATTTAGTCTATCGTAGCAATTACTATTTGCAATGTTTAGTACTATTAATACTTTTTGTCTTTGCATATTGTTTTCATTCTTGTCTTCATTTCGAAAGAGAAGAATATCCGATCAAATGCTCAAAAATTTCTCTTATTTTAAACGTCATTTGTAATTAGTAAGGAACAAAAATTGAACGTTTCGACGTAGCTACAAAAAGTAGAAAAAATTGAAGTGGAGGAGTTGGAAACCATACTCATGGTCATCAAAAATACAATCACTATATGCCTTAAACCTCTCGACTACGATTTCTATGTTGAGTACTGGGAATCTTGTATTTAGGTTAGGCTGGTCAGTACGTTTTGCAAAGAGGCCCGGTTTAACTCTGACGCAGCAAGGGTGCGGGAAGGGAGAAGGGTGCGAGGCACTTTCGCTGATCACCACCCTCTGAGAAAAAAAACTACTTTCAGTTCGATAGTTTCTCTCTTTGTGTCTGTATATTTATATATCTGCATACATATAACGCTTTTTGTGAATGCAATAACTACCGAAATTTTCAGCGGATTGAAACCAAACATGGCACGAATATTAATTGTGGAAATATGTTGAACGACGTCGTTAGCCAGAATAATCAGCTGAAAATGTTCAAATTGGCGGCCCTTCAAACTCTTAAAAAATTCCAAGTGAACCAAATTTCGCCCATAAATGAGTATTCACAATGTTTGACTTTTTCTGGCGAGGAGTGATATTTGATTTGCTTTTTAGTAACACATTGCATTCCAAATGTCGACAACTTATATCGAGAGAAGAGGAGGTGATACTGGAATGGGACCAACGTTGGACACCGTGGACCCATAAGGCGCATCGAAAAAATATGCGGGGGCACCAGCCAGCCTTACTTATTTCCACATGATAATATAAAATTATATTTTGCGAAATATACGCACGAGTTAACTAGTAATATTTAATATCATTTTTGTTATTATCAACAGCTCCTTTTCATTACGTGTGCATGTTTGACATGAAACCAAAGAGAAGATCCAAATTCGTACAAAGAATAAGAATAGACTGTTACTTTAACTGTGAAGGACTACGAAAAATACGAAAAAAGTGACTACTTGTAGCGAAAAGAAACATTTTTTCTCTCAAGTGGATAAAAAATCAAGCCAAGATAGATTCGAATTTGGGTAGGCGGCAAGAAAAGCCAGTGCTTTGTCGACTCACACACTGCGTCGTTAGAGATTACAATCCCTGAATTAACAGCTATCACTTCCGTGGGTTGTATACTATGATCACGTTTTCCTTCTTTCCTGGAAGTCGACAATGTTCTTACATGTACTACTAAAACTTACATGTTATGTAATACATAAGGTATTTAGACCTTTATGCTCTCCATATAATGTAATAAAAGGGTCATGCTGGGAATAAGATACAGAACATTGCTTGGACAAAAGGAAAACTATTGGCATCAGAAGAAATATCTATTTACGAGGCATGCGCTGTAATATAATTCAGAATAGTTACTGCTTAGTTCAGTAAACGAAGAAAAGGGTATAGAAAGCAAACATGTCGCGTCAACGAGATTGACCAGAGTTGACAGAGGCGGAAGCAGATGTGTAGTAATACAACAACTTTGGTTAAATTGATCACAACTTTACGGGAGAGGAGAGAAAGATTTACTAACCCTATCATATAAAAAGCATTAATAACCCAATCATATAGACAGAAAATGATGTAACTGTGAGTACTACAACTTGGATATAACGAAAG
The DNA here is from genome assembly GCF_964235325.1 of Thermobia domestica. Taxonomy (NCBI): domain Eukaryota; kingdom Metazoa; phylum Arthropoda; class Insecta; order Zygentoma; family Lepismatidae; genus Thermobia; species Thermobia domestica. Next base: position 12,759,583 of record NC_137457.1, read on the forward strand.
TCCTTTAGACATTCAGTGGTTTGCAGAGATGTATATTCACTAAAAGATAAGACACAATACAATTCTTCATACCTCAGCTTCCAGAGCTAGATACATGCAATTTCTGGTTAGATAATGAAACTGCTGTCGGACTTTAATACATGACGTATTTCAGGATACAAAATGCTTTGCATTACTTGTTTGTTTGTAGACAGCTATTAGTTTAGTTTTCTGAAAGATTGTGTGTAAACTAGGGATGGCCAATTCCGGAATATTTAATTTGCGTACTTCGCAAAATTCCGGAATTCCCAAAAAATCCAGAATTCAACAAAATTCTGATTCCGTAAACATTCCGGAATTCGGCAAAAATCCGGAATTTCCGAATTCCGTAATTTTTCTGAATTCCGAATTCATTCCGAGTTAACGAATTTTTCTGAATTCCGGAATTTTACCGAATTTCATAATTTTTCGAAATCCGGAAAATGAATTTCTCTCGGTTAATATGTATCCTGGCGGACATATATCTTTGACCAAGTAATGGCGACTGCTTTGAACAATTGAAAAGTATGAGAATTAAATCTGTCATATCTGTAGTTTCGTGTGGAGAAGAAACAAACTTGTGAACCCAAGGTTTATGAGTAACTCAAATTATTAATATAAACTTTGCCGAAGATTAATCACTTATATCATCATAAAAGAAACACGAAAGACGTTTTGAATCGAAGAAATATAACATACAACTTTTCGAGCGGAGGCAAACAAACCTAACGTAACCAGACTAAAGACGAATCGTTTACCGCGTAATGATGGCGATTCAGCGGTCAAGGTCCTTAACCAGTAATCTGGAGTTTTTTGGTGCGAATCCGCGTCGGGCAATATCTTTTTTTTTTACTTTATGAGTTTTGATGGCTATTGATCGGCGATGACATACCATTTATTGCATTCAGATATTTGAATACTCGGATGTTTCAATGTTTCAGCTATCAAATCCTTAAGAATAATAATAGTAAAAATAATAAACTAATAATAATTATTATTATCTTGTTAAAGATTAAAAGCTAGAAACTAATTCTCGCACAGGTCATACCATTACATGCAGAAACGTGAAATTTGGAAAGAATACTTCGGTTTGGTTTAATGTTGCCCACGAGAAGAGGAATTTCTCATCTCCTTTCTAGATCAAACAAAATAACATGAGAATTAACATTTTACATTCGAGACGGGACAAGGCTAACTCAAATTTTCGTCTCGTTTTGGATATGAGAATCTAAACAAGACGAAAAGTATCGTAAACATTTCTCGTCTTGTTTCGATTCTCCAAATAGTGTATGTCCATTCCTTAAGTAACAATTGGACTGTAGACTGAACATTATAGGCTATTTTGTTACTTTGTATATCAGAGCCCATTGAATTATGGTCTTTGTAGGTATTCGTGTAGCAAAGCTATCATAATTATCTCTGCGTATCCTAAAGTTAGTTTATTATATGCCTTACTGTTGCGTAATATTCAGTTATTTTTATTACAGTTATTTTCCTTAAAACATATAGTAGACATACAGTATTTTACTTATAACATACTTTCTACATGAAACTTTAGTAGAACGGTTTAGTATAAAATTTGTGTAGTTGCAGAGGTGTGTCATGAAGGTACGGACCCAAATCGATTGATTGATTGATTTTGAGTTTTACGTCCCGTTCAGCAGCGAGGCTACATGAGACGTGGACCTACTGATAACGTGGAATCCGAACCACATGAGCTCCCGCCGGGGTACGGAACTAAAAATTTTAATATAACTATTATTATTATTATTATTATTATTATTATTATTATTATTATTATTATTATTATTATTATTATTATTAATAATAATAATAATAATAATAATATTGTTACTGAAGTCTTAATAATTGAGTGGTTTACCTGTACCCTGTCCCAACCAGCTTCTGCCTAGTAGGCATTGTGCTGCACAAACATCGTGTGTGTAGGTTTTCTCCGGTTTCCACTTCTTCCCACTTTCCTTATTCCAAAATTTCTTTCATTCTCATCATCGACATTTTCTGTAGCTTAGCCCGTATAACCATTACTTGTGAGTTCAGTAAACCCTACTTTCTATATGAAAAAAGCCTTTAAACATTCCGTTTAACATTTAGCTAGTTTTAGAGACGTATGCAGAGGGTATGTCCTGATGATTCTGACACTTCTCTCCAATCCCAACAATTTTGTAACTTTTGCCTAACGCTAGAGGTGATTTTGTAGATATTAATACAGTCTGCCCTCATGCGGAATTTATCCTCTATATTATTATTATTATTATTATTATTATTATTATTATTATTATTATTATTATTATTATTATTATTATTATTATTATTATTATTATTATTACTGAATATTTTAGATCTTAATATTACGTTCTATTAAAGTGCAAAGAAGCAAACTGAAGTTAAGAAAAATTAAAAGAATTTTTTGGATCCTCTGTAAGGATAAATTGCCTTACAACAGATACTTTGGAAGGAAAAGAAAGGAAAAAAGGTGTCATCTCCTGGACAATACGACAATCGAACCTTCGGATGCCTTAACAGAAACTAACTAGAATTTGTCTTCATCACGATACATAGTAACACCCTTTCTTTGGATAAAAGACTTTGGATTATGTATGCCTTGTATTTTTATTTTAACAAAATATGAATACAAATATAAAAAGAATAGTTCCTATTTACAAATTTTGGTTAAACATATATATGGAACGTGTTGGAAATGGCAAACGAAATTAATATTATTATTATTTCTAGTTAAAGTGGAAGAACTTAGAAACAGTTCCACAATGAAACAATAACGTTTCAGGCACATTTATGAGTCATACTCTATGTATTCATGATTTGTTTGTTAAACACGCTAAGTTTTCAGAGAGTAAGAACCGAGATTGTAGATTATGACGTCATGTTGTCAGTATTTCCCTTGTGAATTACGTCGTTTCAACTCTAACTTGTAAGAACGAGAGAAATTGACTATTTTTCATGTTAATATACGTCAGAAATATAGACATCATAAATGATGATTTTTTTTTTAATTTCCTAACAGGGAATCGATCAACGGACCACTAAGTTATTAAACGAATGCTCAAGGAACTACCTTAAGACGGCTTTGATCAGTAAGAGTCAAGAAACACTCGTCTATGTAGCAAATTACACACGTTTAAGATTCCAATATTTTACTAACGATGAAACACTGATTTCGGTCATGATAAAATACTATAGTACAGAGAATTCAGATTATAAAAGACTTAAAAACACGCAAAAACATGAAGGAGTAAGTGGTCTTAGTAGTACTTCGAATTCTTAACCTGTAGCATCAGACCACTCTTTTTTCTGATTCACCGAAAGTATCTCCGTACCTTATCTCTGTTATATTCCGTTATTCTCATTTTATAGTTATTATCAGTAACCTTGAACGACAGAGACACGAACAAAGATACATCAAGGACTGTTTATATTTCAGAGGCTCTCCCACCGTTAATCGAAACTGAGATCCCGCCTACTAAACTATGCGGTGGATGGGGTACTTGGTTCGTTCCCAAGGCAAGTAAGCTTAAAACGGAAAACATCGTGCTCGTAGGTTTTCTCGGGACGCTCCCACTTTCTCATTCCACCAATTCGTAAATCATAATTCAATTGGTTTAGTCATAGTCTTCCTCAAACTAGCAGGCATAATCGTTGGATATTAAATGTAAAGTTTACATTTTCAAGCTCTTAACCTAAACCAATCCAAACGGAAAACCAATTATATTTTCTATTGCTCTTTAACGGTTCTTCCACTTTAACTAGAAATAATGGGTGATATCAATAAAAATAAGTAACTACTCCTGAGAAGTCCTGCTCGAGAATCGGAGTAACTACACCTGGAGTAATCTCCTCCCTCAATTTCGTATCAACAAAACAAGCCACTACTCAGGTCTAGTCTGCTCCAGATTTATGAACGTTTACTCGCGCTTCCTCTGCACGTAGCACTGAGTCGTATAAATAAAAGAAGTGATTACTCATTTCTCCCATTCATCGCGCAGTCATTTCGTTTTTTTTACCCTATGGCGTAGTATCTCAAAAGCCATGAAACGGGCAAGTAGCAACGATAGCTTCAATCAAAGTGCATTTGTGGATATTCTAAAAGAGTTTCCGGTGGTACTTTCAAAGTCACAGCTACCAGAAAGTAGACGAAGGAAAGCCGAAACTTTGAAGGTAATTACAGTGAAATGCAACGAAATATCAAATACATCTACGATTGAGACACAAATTCAAAACAGAATCTTTAATATTCGAGCGAGAATAAAACAAAAATAAAAAAGAAGAAAAAATAAATAAAAAACGGGAAAGAAAAGAAAGTAATACTGAAACCATGGGAATGAACCTATTTGAGCTGATGGATGTTGATTGGAATCCAGCGATATCAAGATTAACACGACAAGCGCATATCACGTGTTGTCCAAGGTCTTTGTAGATTGTTTGGCTTTAGAACGAAATCATACACTTGGCTCCTTTGTTTTCTTTTTAAAAAAGTCCAGCCACCCACGTCATAAATCACGTCCATCTGATTGCGTTTTCCACACCATACGTGTCCCCTCTCGCCTTGACATAAACAAAATACATTCTCATGTATACACCCTTTCTATCAACGTTGAGTTGAGTTGATTACTAGTTTAACGTTCTTTTCAGTAGCGTGCCTATATGAGACAGAACCCACTGATTAACGTGGAATCCAAACCACATGAGCTCCTGCCGGGAATCGAACGCGGGTCTCCTATGCCAAAGGCATGTACGCTAACCACTTAGCCACGAAATAGCTCTTCCTATTAACGTATTACTCTCCAAGGCTTCATTAATGCCACTTGTGTATAGTCAAGTGCTCCGATAGCACCCGGAAATGTATATTGTTCTTGCCACTTTGCCTTTGCTGTTTGTATATTACGCACACTTCCGGAAACAATCCATTTTCAGGTAGTCATAGACAGTACTTTGAGCCACACCAGAATCCCCTGACATTCCGACCTGGAATCCCGGATCACTCACGTAACGCAAGAAAACCAAGGGCACCGATTTCTTTGTAAATTTGAGGGGGAGGGCATTCAGATGCAGAAGGTATATATATCAGGATTTTAAGACAAATTGCACTCTCATTATGCCAAATATTGTATATTCATAAATACAATAGGGGGCCCACATGAGCTTTGGGGGTCCGAGCCCCCTGGCCCCCACAGGATCGTCGCCCTTGAAGAAACCCCGCATCTTTTCATCATTACGTAGTCCACCACCCCGAATTTCGGTTGATTCTCCTTAAAAAATGTTGTGCTAATCACTACATTTTCTTTCATAAACTTATAATGCTTTTTGTAATCTCCATTTCCAACATTTCTATGCAGTTTATAAGTTTTTCTACGTAGTAAAACAATCATATACCCTGTCATATTTCGCACGGAGTCACCTATTTAGCTTGCTCCACAAATTAGGAGAAGTTACTAGCATCACAGGGGAGTCTTTGATTTTTATTGATATCAAACGCGTAGTAGTTACTCGGCTCGAGAATAGAGGTGTGGTTACTTCAAAAGGGCGGGGCTTCTCCGAGGTCAGCCGAGACGACTAGTGCTCAGTTCTCTTTTTATTGATACCAATGCGAGTAACTACTTCAAAATTGGGCATAATGAGTAACTTCTCCGTTTTATTGATATCACCCAATAATAATTTCGTTTGTCATTTCCAACACGTTTCATATATCTGTTCAACCAAAATTTGTAAATAGGAACTATGCTTTTTATATTTGTATTCATATTTTGTTAAAATATCAATATAAGGCATACATAATCCAAAGAAAGGGTGTTACTATGTATCGTGATAAAAACAAATTTTACTTAGTTTCTGTTAAGGCATCCGAAGGTTTGATTGTCGTATTGTCCAGGAGGTGACACCCTTTTTATCTTCTTTTACTTTCAAAGTATCTCTTATAAGACAATTCATCCTTACAGAGCGTCCAAAAATTTCTTATCATTTTTCTTAACTTCAATATGCTTATTTGCATTTTAATAGAACGTAATATTGAGGTCTATAATATTCACTAATAATAATAATAATAATAATAATAATAATAATAATAATAATAATAATAATAATAATAATAATAATATTTTAACTTTTTTTTTCTGCCACATGAGAGAAAACACCTGATCTTAAAGGAACTTTTTGCCGCTGAATTCGAATCTGCAATCCGTTTTTCTCTATCACGCGCAGTTTTCCCGTGACAGAGGGATTTTCGGGAAATCCCCCCCAAATTTCCCTTTTTCTTCATTTTGTACCTCTAGCTCGGGTAGCCTTAGGCATATAAACATACAAATTATATTCTAGGTTAGCTTGATTTATACTTAGTAAACCCTGTAAGTTTCATCTGAGTCGCATACCGTACTGCGTACCGTAAGAGTAAGCATAACCCTATCTTTCAATATGTCCTTCCACTTGTGAAAGTTTCAATGTGGTATTCGCCGAGGAGTTGGATAGCTTTCCTTGTCAGAGGGTGGTGATCAGCGAAAGTGCCACGAACCCTTCTCTCTTCTCGCACCCGCGCTGCGTCAGAGCTAACCCGGGCCTCTTTGCAAGACGTACTGACAAGCCTAACATAAACACAAGCCTCCCAGTACTCAAGGTAGAAATCGTAGTCGAGAGGTTTAAAGCATATAGTGATTGTATTTTTAATGACCGTGAGAATGGGTTCGAACCCCTCCACTATTTTTTTACTTTTTGTAGCTACATTCGAACGTTCAATTTTTATTCTTTAGTAAGTGCAAATGGCGTTTACAATCAAAATATAAGGAATTTTGGTGGCATTTGTTCGGATATTCTACTCTTTCGAAATGAAAACAAGAATAAAAGCAATACACAAAGACAAAAAGTATTATCAGTACTAAACATTACCAATAATAATTGCTACGAAAGACTAAATACGACCTCTTTTACCATCTCTCATGAGCTGTATGCATTATTAACAAAAAATTTTAAAAATCTTCTTGCAGAGTATTCGCAGTGACGTCCTTTTCATTTGTAAGCCAGAACCTTAACCACTGCACCAAGATCATTGCTTGGTAAAAATTTAGTTGTCGGCGTGTTTGCTTGTATTTGTATTTTATATTTCCACTTCGACAATTTTTACTCCTTTTTCTCCGTTTAGCAGCTGTTTCTGGCTTCCTCTTTTGGTTTCGTCCTTTATTTACACTATGCATTATTCGTATTTAAAGCTTGTGCCCCTCTGCAATGTCAGATTAGATTTTTCTTCTTGCTCCTCAGTAAACATTTGATTGATTTAATTCTCATATTTTCCATGGATTGAGCGAAGAAATTCCATATTAAAAAGACAGGTGTATATTTATTTTCCTGATAGACTGTACTGTTTCGTTACTGAGGATCAGAAGTGGGATTATCGCTGAAAGTTATTCGGGATGTAACTGTGGACAACATTTCAGTGAAGCTTGTATTCTGTCACATGCAAGAAGACATAGAGAAGAAATAATCGAACAAATATCGTGCAGGCGACTGTTGAACAATACCAACGTTTGAGCACATTGTACGAAAAATTTGTTTCGCATTTCAGTCGATTCATTTTCATCAAATCATTGATTGCAATCAAAGTGGAAGGTACCATTTAAGAATAATTTTACATACTTTATCGCATTACAGAGACATATATCTCTTGTACAAACCCATTTGAGATAACTTTGTTTCGTTGATACAATTTGCAAAAACTAAGGTTCTCATTTGCAATTTCACCGCTCCTTTCCCCTTCACCCACTTTCGGAGTGAGATTGGAGCGATAATTTTCTAGGAATTAGATTTCCTCCTTTGCATTATAGCACTTTCACTCTCATTATCTTTCCCTCTGTTGCAACATTCTCGAGCCGTGCAATGATAAATACCCTCTGTGATTTTCTATTCGAATTTTTGTTCTGGTGTTTTCGTAGTAGTGGTACTGGACGTTTTATCTGATAGATTTACCATGTCTTGTGGTCTTTTTAAAAACGGTGACCCATATGAACAATCTTTTGCCACAACGCTTTTTAGGTTTTAAAGATCTATCGAATGAAGTATCACTTGCTCCTTGTTTCTGTTTAAAATTTTAAAGTTGGGCCTAGAACCCACATGAAGGGCGACCCTGGGCATAACCGCGACATCACCATTCGATTTGCCCCATGGTGTTTCCTATTTAAGTTTTGTTCGGTTCATTTATTTTCAACCGTTTTCGAGATATTTTCGTGGAAAGATTAAATGGATCACCCTATATATATGTATGTGTCCGGTTCCTGTTGTTTCCGAATATTCGTTTTAGGATATTTTTCTCAAATAATTTCAGCCTACTTTCTTCCCTTAGACTAAGCGACCATGTTTCGTACCCTTACAGAACAACAATTGGAAATAGTCAATGACTGTTCGAAATGTATGTACAAATTTGACGTACCTTATGAATATAAACGTAAAGACAATCAGTCATATGTCATCAAAAAAATACATATTTCAGCAACTTGCAAGTGATGCAGTAAGGATTCTCTACCGGACATACGAACGAGACACGCTCTCAACAGGATTCTCAGATACGTTCTGATTTGGAGTTGAGGTAAATGAAGGCAAAAAGTAAGTTTGACAATAATGGACACTCAGTTCTTTGACGGGAGTTCTGAAGTGCCAGGCGTCAATAGTTGCATTGTCTCTTGTTCATAATAACGCGTGCTGTGATGTTACTAGTAACGGTACATTTCACTTTTCTTACATATAAGTGTGAAACAAAATATCACTGCACATAGTATTTCGAACATGGGAACACGGAGACTGTTTCACTATTGACAACTAACATTTCTATAGGCGGCCTCTACCGATTGCATTAGACGGTAAGTCAATTATTTAGTCTGAAATCTACAATGAAATTAATTAGTTAACATGTTCAAAGGTAACAGTTATTTCCGTTCATCCTTTACATCAAAGGTTTCTGTTAGTCACAAGTAATGTTGATGTTTCAACGCTAAAAAGGAGAAGATGAAGAAAGAAACAAGGAAAATATTTTGTAAATGACTTTATTTTGTTGTGAAGTCGTTATTAATAAAATACTGTGTAAGTCAGTAACTTTTACTTATTTCGAGAATATATTTAGCTTCTGTAATCCTAATTATGTTACTACTCATTTTAGGTGGAGCTAGTGGTGCTAACCCAGGCCATCCGCCCGCTGCTAACCCCCAACAGGCTGGTGGTGTTGAAGATAAAGTTCCAGATTTAGTTATTTATACGGATACCGGGAATCTCAAAAGTAAGGATCAACTATACTAAATAATTAATTAAAAAGCTGAAGCTTTAGTAAAAAATATTAATATACTGTGCAATTTTTATAGAGCGATATTGTAGAAAATTATGTTGATATTAACGTTATGCGGTTTTGTAATAAAATCTGTGCATGAAGTTGTACTTCGTCTTTCTTGTGTGCTGTATCTGAAAGGAATTTCTCTAACTTTATAATTTTTATGTCCACGCAATGCATACAGAATAGTTAACACTGGTGCACAGTCTGGAGTAATTTATCTCTTCGACCAAACAATAGATGAAGTGACATCTTGGGCGAAATTGGAATTTGGGGCCGCGGTGGCTCAGTGGTAGAGCGTTCACTTCTGGTGCTTGGGGTCCCGGGTTCGATTCCGGCCACTGCCAAGTGAACTTTGTGGTTGACAAACACCGTGTGCGTGGGTTTTCTAGGGATTCTCCCGTTTCCTCCCACTTTCTTCATTCCACCATTTCATTCATTACTCATCATCACCGTCTCCTTTAGCCTAAACGGCATAACCGTTGGACGTAAAACTCACAGATTTCATTTCATTTCATTTCGAAATTGGAATTTTCATTGAAGCGTATAGATTTTAGAGATTTGAAGCCAACGCCAAAGATCAAACGAGACTGTCATATTAGAGAGACGAAACACAGTATGTAAACTCTTCTTGCACAATGATTAACCACAAGGTCCAATGTTTCTTCTTTATGTGGAAGAAGAGCGGACCAATACCCAAATTATATTAATTTCCAACTTTGAATTCATAAGATAAGCAGGAAAAGGGAATGTTTCAACAGATTGAAATGTACTTTTGAACGTAGTTGGCACCTGGATTGGTAACGGCATTTATTATTTCTTCTTCTGTAAAATATGTTTCCTAAACTAGAAATGAGTTGTTACATTTCTTAGAAAATAATTCTCTTAACGTCACATCCCGTGAGAAAACATTCTCCCAATTGTTTCTGAACGTAAGTTAAAAATTACAAAACTGACTCATCAAAATGCACTTTTAACATCGAAATACATATTCCAGTTTCCTGCTGATTGTATGAAGAAGTAAATTATTATCCAAAATCAAATATAGAGTAATTCGGGGAGAAGTGAACATGAAAGTGATAAAATCTTACACAGAAATGGCAGCACGGCTGACTAACAATTATATATGAATAGGACAGACCTTCTACATTCTGAAAATACAAGTATGGTGCATATCGTGTCTCAACTAACTTGTATAGATAGAAATGAATCATACAAGGTAATGGGGTGAAGCGAATATACATTTAGGGTGAAGTGATGAGAAATAATATCCTGGCATTATGTATATAACAAGATATGAACTGCTAAATAATGAGTATACAGCTAACAAATAATACCTACAAGATGTAAAGGTACATATGCTACTGTTGTATAAATGCTTAGGAAGCAGTTACACATACCAACCCGAGATCGTGTCCAAAGTACCGTCTCGGGTGCATTGAGTTGTTTGACCTTACAAGAAAAAGCACAATATTTGAGTTTCCAATAGGTCTTGACCCAGATTTCTTCTATACGAGACTGTGATCTCGAGGACAGACATGAAATAATGATATCTAAATATGTTTTTGGTCCATATTGTATACATGGAATGATTAACACCCATCTCCCAGAAACATATTAGTCACTTCACCCCACCTCGTCGTCTTTTTTTTTTTTCAAAACATGTTTTTCATCCTTATATTCGCAACATATTGATAGACATCAATATACATGCGTACGTAATAATAGCCTCATGCTGCTGTGGAAGTATTGGGTACAACACGGTAACTTCAGGAAAGAATTTCCCTAGTTTCGTACCATACTACAATAGAAGTAAAAATGGCTACAGATCTGCTCACCTTCCCTGCTGTCCGTGCTTGCTGCATACAATAATTCTCTTCTATCCTCTGTACACTACCTTCTCCTTCAGCCGCAGACTCAATACTACTCAGGGTGTTTGCAAGATCAGAGTCGATCATGCTTTGTTGCAACATATCTTTAACTCTATTCACTTTACTCCTATGGTCACTTCTCCCGAATAACTCTATCTCTAAAATTAAGCTCTCATACGTAGAAAATTTTGAAATGTAAAGAAGAGAAACAGAAGAACATCGACAGGTTTTGCAAAATTGTTTTTAAATATGTGAATTGAAATAATAGGGATATGCTAATTCATTATTATAGTTCTACGTGTTAATAATAATATAATAAGCAGTATATCTACATTTCAAATATAATGTAATATTTCGAGTTTCATTTTTTTCAACTTGCAGTTTATGCATTCATGATTTGTTATAGCCAATAGTAATGCACATAATACTGAATTTTACTTTCAGAGGGACGAGGCATTATAGACGTTTTGGGTAAGATCATTTTGTCAATCTTCACGTATTGTTAAAAAGCATTAAAATCCTATTGTATAAAATGAAACAATTTGATGATAGACAGACACGAAATTATCTTACTTTAACACAGACACATTTATATCTAAAATTTGTATTTTATGGAAGATGGTTTGAAGAAATGAAGGATGTTCTAGGAGATTAAAATGTTTTAATGAGATAGGAGCAGGGTGCACAGAGGTATAACGCTATTCCTTTGCCTAATATAGCCCCTAGTCTAAGTTCGATGTTAGTTTGTGGTGGACACCATTATGTGTGTGTGTGTGTAAGTTTACAGAGATTTCTCCAATTTTATGTAAACGTACGAGTAAGGTCGTTATTTATGTGTTATTATAACGTAATTCAGGTTAAGCAGGTAAAGGTGAATAAATACTTAAGCTTTCTGTAAACACATAAACAAGTTTAGTTTCCTGTTCTGTACATTGGATTTTTACAGCACGAAATGTTCAAAGGTATGAGGAGTTTCTACTAGTAAAATCTTCTGTTTATGAGATTACTGTTTAGTGTTTGGTCGAGCTAAGATGTTGTATACACTAAAGGTTGTGTGGAAAACATAGTGCATTGAGGACCTTACTCATATTGAGAGATTTAACTTTACTACTGAAAAATATTGCTCTAATTAACGTAGTACACTTTCATAACAAGTAAAAATGCATGACACTCATTTTTGGTAATTTTGTGTTGTTAACGGTATAATATTATAGTAAATGAAAAGAACTAATGTTTACTTATAGATTAATAATTTCCTGGGCTATATATTTCAAATTACAATATCATAGGTGACCATAAAGGTAACAGTATATATGATTTCCTAATTGCGAATATAAAAACAACTAATGTTGATATTTACTTCTTTTAATTAACAGGTGTTGGTAAAGACGAGAACTACATCTATTACATTTACGATTATGAAGGTAGGTCGTTTAGTCATATTTGTATTCGAAAACTTAAGATCTACAAATGTATCTCAACTTCAATACAAATATACGAACACTATTCTTCTTCAAGAGTAGTGTAGTCTAGTTATTTGTCTAGGAACCAGTCACCCTGGTTTTATATACGAAAGAGTCTGGATCTAATTCTTCTTCGTATATGTCCTTAGTTCTACCTAGTGTCTACAAAATATACAATTAGAAATGTTTGCATAAAACAAGGCCAAACTCTAGTGCTGGATCTATTACTTCCAATACTATCGAAATCTCGAACTATACATTATAATGATAGCAATAAATTATAAATAAAATTTACGTGATAGTACTGGATTTCAAAAACATAACGCAATGAAGAGGTAGATATGTTGAGACTATAGGCGTTTGTTAATGTTGTATTAATGTCATCCTTATCTGCGTACTTACAAGGGAGGGTCACGCAGTGCCTCCGCTGAGATCCGAACGAGACAATTGTGTTTGCATTTGATTGGTTATAATTAGACGAATCCCAAAGTTATACCTGCCACCGGGTGGAATATCGTGAGTTACAACATATTTTGTAATGCAAAAGCTATTAGCTGGAAGAGTAGTTTCAAACGAGTCATTTGTTCAGAAACGGATGGGTAAATGGAAAGCTCGGCCAACACGTATCCCATCATTTTCAAGGACAAACTTCACGGATAAAAAAGTTTGCCCTACGGTCCCCTGTAGGGTCCCAGACGGTGACCAATTCAAAATTTTCAAATGACAAGCTGACTAAAGTGACACCGTTTGGAAGCTGTTGTAAAATGAAAGAAAATGGAGGAAGTCTCGACTCTCTACGACAACCGTGTGCAAAATGGAGCGAGTCAAAATGTAAAAAAAAAGCTTAATTGAAAATCTATGGCCACCTTGAATCCAAGATGGCCGCTTAAAACCTATGTCATTGAAGACTAAAGAACAATTGAATTTCAATTCACTTCAACTATTATTTCATTCCGTAACAACACATATATGTTATGTTCCTAATGCATCTTTATCACGGTTCTCTCGATATCATTTACTTGAATATAACGAATATGCGATGAGCACACTATTCTGACTTCCTACTCATACTGCTAAAGAAAAATAGAATACCTTCTGATATTTTTCTAACTTTGTCATACGTAGTTCATTCATAAAGTACTTGTTGCACCAGTCAGGTTAGGGGCTCTGTTGTAACGTATTCGTTATGTTTACATTTGTATGTCATTCGCTGGTTGGATAGCAATATTTCAAACAATACCAAATATAAGAAAAAGAAAAAAACATACATTTAGAAGATTGGCGAGCAGTACTAAACCACGTGTAAGTCATTTCAGTACATTGATCTGCGTAAAACTTCGTTGGTTTCTCCACAGTATTCCAAGAAATAGCATATTTATATACAAACTCATTTTTCAAACTGGCAGCCATATTGGATTACAGATTATACTGTTTGATCTTTTGTGAATATCTACTATTAACCATAAACGTAAATGTCACATTTCGCTTCTCCAACAACAGTGGTTTGAGCTGGACATGCGTTCGATACATAGTGAGGCATTTTGAATTCAAGATGTCGCATTTTTAAACTTTTCGCACATTTTCGTCACCTACTAATCAAAAATGCCAAATTTGGTTTTCCTGGCTTCAGTAGTTTGATATGCTTATGCTTCCAATATAGGTTTTAAGCAGCCATCTTGGATTCAAGGTGGCCCTAGATTTTCGATTAAGCTTTTGTTTACATTTTGACTCGCCGCCATTTTGCACAGGATTGTCGTAGAAAGTCGAGACGTTTCCCATCTTCTTTCACTTAACAACAGCTATCAAACGATGCGCTACGTAACTCCTCTTACCATTTGAAACATTTTACTGTAGTTGGACTCCACCTGGGACCCTGTGGGGGCCCTGGGACAATACATTTTTACTTATATCATTGTAATTTGAAAATAATGCCACACTTCCTTTCCTGTTCTCACAGTTGTCTCACTGTTTCGGATGTATAAGGGTGGACTTTTCAATTCAGTTTTTGTTTACAATTTGACCCGCCGTCATTTTTCATAGGGTTGTCGTAGAGAGTCGAGACATGCTCCATTTTCTTTCATTTGAGAACAGCTTTCAAGCGATGTGCCGCTTAATCCAACTTGTCTTTTGAAAATTTTGAGTTGGATCCGGTCTGGGAACCTGCGGTGGACCCTGGGGCAAAGTTCTTTACCCCAACAAGTTTGTCCTTGAAAATGATGGGCTATATGTTGGCCGAGATTTCCCATTTACCCAACCGTTTCCGAACATATGACTCAGTTCTAACTATTCTACCAGGTATTTTTTTGTAGCATTTACATTACAAAATATGTAACTCACGATATTCCGCCCGGTGGCACGTATATCTTTGGGATTCGTCTAGTAATAACCAATCAAATGCAAACACAATTGTCTCGTTCGGATCTCAGCGGAGCCACTGCGTGACCCTTTCTTGTTAGCGTTTTATTCTCGATAGTTCAGACATACATAGGCATACTTATCAACAAATCACAAATAATAACTTTAACAAAAAAAAATTATATAAAAAGTTTTCTTTAAGTATACCGACAACATCTAAGATTTCTCATATCAAAAAAGATTAAGAGTTACGTTCGATGTCACTAAACGTTCTCACACCAATTCACTAAACTAAATTATATTATAGTGGCCCACGTAGCGTAGTAACTAACGTAGTAGTAATAGCGTAGTAGCTCTCGTTTTAGGTGTGAGCGGTAGCGGGTTCGATTTCTAGTGCAGCATTTGGTCGCAAAAGTCCAGAAAGGTTCTTTAGGGCAGCCATTATGAATGAGGTTTCTCTCAATCACACAAGGCAAACAGGGTCTAATTCCTCTTCCTTCCTTTTCCAATTCCTTCTTCCTTCCTTTCCTCCGGATAGTGTACCGTAAAACGTGATCCCTCATGCTTGATGGGCTTAGGTACCAAAAGCTCAGAAATCTAAAAACCGCAGTTATTAATCAAGCATGAAGTTTTGTTGTGAAAAAAAAAGACAAAATTCTAAGGCGTTTTCTGAAAACCATAAAAGAAAACTGATATCTAAAAGTAAACTAAATGTTACAGATTTTTTTTCCATAAGAAGTGACTTATACGGTATGCTAGGGTCATTAGTAAAATATTTTTTTGTAAACTAACAAAATCACATTAATGGTAGTTTGGAAAACTTGTTAAAGGAGGAACTCTCTTAAGCGTAAACCCTAACCCTTTCTCATAAGTAATAACTTACACAATGTTATAAAGTTATTAATGACGTACTCTCTTATGAAGTATGAAACAAAATGACATAATTGGTAACTGAGAAAATCGTCCAATGAAACTCACTCCGAGAACGAAGTGTTTCACGCAGATTGTTTTCATTGTAATGAGTTATGGTATATTGTTATGTTATTAAAGACATATTTTTTAAAAAAAACGAAATATGGACTATTTTCCTAGAGAAATTTGTCCAAAGAAGCACCACCAAGAGTACACTGCTCCTCGTAGATTTTTCAAAACAAATGAATAAATTATAATATCAAGTTACTAATGAAATATTTATTTATGAAGTTTAAAGCAAATGACATGAGTCGTTCTTGAGAAAATTGTTCAAAGAACTAATTGCTAAGAATAAACTACTGTTTGCAAATTATTTCAGGTCAGACAAGTTCTGCCATATTGCCATGTCATTTCTGAAATATGTATTTATGAAAGTTAAACAAAATGATGTACTCATTTTTCAGAAAACCGTCCGAAAAAACTCACCCTCAACAATGAACTACCCTTCATATCATTTTAGGACAAATGATTTAAACTATATTACCATACAATTCATGAAATATTTATTTATGAAATACACATGCGTAATCTATAGAGATAATATACATATATAACTGTTAGATATTAAGTGCACTATACACACGATGTATGTATACTACCCTAATCAAAATGTTCCCGAAATCACCACCGTGTGGCGCTCTCAGTCCTTTGACCTGATTTGACCTATTCTTTTTCTTTGGGTTGCCACAACTGTCACCCAATATTCCTTTCCAATTTGAACATCCTACCTTACCATTTCTGTAAGTCACGCAGTGTTGAGTATATCTGTTTGGCTGCATGTTTTTATTTTTGCAATAGAGTTAATTGTGCAACAACGAATGTGTATTAAATTTTGTGTTAGGAACGAATTCAATGGTGCAAAGACCTTGTAAATGTTGGAAAAGTGTTTCGACATTGATGCTGCAAACGAAACAGTGGTTTACCGGTAGCGAGCACCCAAAGACCGAAAAAACACATCGTTTTCGGTCGATAAATGAGATGCTGACTATTTCCATGCATTACAACAGTGTTGTACATCACGAATGTCTGCCAGAAAGTCAGACATTCAACGTGAAGTATTATTTGGGCGTCATGAAGCGTTTGCGTGAAGCAATCCGCCTAAACACAAAAGTTATCTGGAAACACAACTCGTGGATTTTTCACCATGACAACGAAACGTCAACCACTTTTATCTTATCCGCGAGCTTCTCACCAAAAACGTGACGAATACCATTCCGCAGCCACCGAATTCACCGGATTTACCTCTCGAAGATGCTGTGTTGGACATACCGAATAATGAATACCACATGTTTTGAGAACTGGATCAAGCACTGGCATAAGTGCATTGCAGTTGATGAAGATTACTTCGAAGAGGAGAAAATACTTTTTTTTTAAGGAATAAAGTTGTATTTTTAATTTGGTGAGTGAATCCGGGGAAATTTTATCAATGTGGTATGTGCTGTGTGGGTATAGTGTGTAATATAACTAAATGAACAGATATAAATCTAAATAAAGATTAATGAGGTATTGCACAACGAAATTGTAGTGTGTATCGAGTGCAATAAAAATATATTGAAAAGTTAAAAATTTCAATAAAATCACATTACTAAGGGAATGGAATAATTACCGTGTTCTCGGGCTCTTTAGTTGTGATTAATGGCAAAAGGATTGGCTGGTACCTTATGTTTACAGCGAATTTTAAATTATGCGGTTGCATTCTTTTAAGTCCCGGGGCTGTGATGTAAATTTGCTAATTGTGTACTGGTATTCGTGTGAATTATTCTCTTCAGCGATGATAATACATTCAAAATCACGATTGATAAATTTCTTAATTTCTTCTTTTCTGTTTTTAAGGTCTTACCATTATTGATATCCGCAGCACAGAATTCCCTCTTTATTCATCTATATCATAACATATTTCATTATACTTCCAGCAATTCAACAACGTAAAAGAAAAATATTAGGCTTCTATTATACCAACATACTTAACGTTTCATTACTTGCGAGTGAGAGTGGTGATCTCCTTTGCACGTTGTTTTGTTAAGGAGCTGCAAATGTTGTATTTGATCATGTCCTCCAATCTACCCCCCGTGGGACGTATTATTGATAATGTGGAGTAATTGTGTTTCACGTTAGAGATGTCATTGTTGATTAAGTGATTGTTTCGTAAAACAATGTTGATGCGGTGAGAACCACGGATACCCGTGAATAACAGCTTTCCTTGTGCACCCTTTCCGATATCGATAAAAGGAAACAGCAAGTTCAACAGTACATTTTGGAGGTTACATATGTATTCGACAAGGAGCAGCTGCGTACAGATACATAAAAGCAAAGGCAACGGAACATTACCGGAGAATGAAAATAGTGATCACGACAACGCTAGTAAGCTATCAGCTTTAAAACTACTGAGATATTAACTGGAGAATAGAATAAGATTACAATCAATGTGCCAGAAAGCTACGGTTGTGAGAATGCTACATTGTAGAATGTTCATAATTGCTGAAGTTACGCAACGTTTTAGGAATATTGATTAAATAGTTACAGGTATTTATGAATAGTTACAGGTATTTCTATTACTATATTATCTTGCACCAGGCAACAGCTTTCGAATCTCGGAAGAAGCTCAAGTTCTTTGGATCCCACGTTGAGTTTTGTGTCTAGCTCACGTCTGAAATAGAGCCACTGCTCAAAGGAACGCTAAACTCTACTTAACCAACTATTATCTTCTGAGACACCTTGCCGTTGAAGGGAGAAAAATGTAGTTATCCACCATCCAGACATCAAAGCAAAAGCTTAGGATGCAAAAACCAGAATGTTTGGAGGTATATTTTCCCGAAAACGTGATTGAGGAATCATATGCATATATTAAAATAAATTGGTTAAAGGAAAACAAATTACTGCTGGCTAAAGATAGCTTAGTTAGACACTAATCTCATTGATGTCAACTCTGTCTCTGGTCCCCTCTGGTTAGCTTGTTGCATGAAGTCTTCAAAATCTGCAGGAAGTATATGGGACCATACCAGAGTGGAAGAGAAAACATATCAGGACCAATTAGTTCGTCTTAAGCCTACTTTTATAGCTTTGAGCATTTGAGTATTTGAAACATGGTGCAACTTTCTAAGTGTCTGAAATTGACGAAATGCTTCGGGAATTTCATGGATGATCTTCTTTGAAGCAGCGTTATGCAGAATAAACCTAACAAGTACAAAGCCAGATATTTTACTAACCAAAACCATATATTGCACATATAATATGTAAATATATTCAAGAACCATTTGCACTTAACATCTCATCCAGTAGCTGTGAAGTAAAATCACTTAAACAACCAATTATAGGCAGGAGTGTAATATCAATGGAGAAACGTATTTTCTCAGATGACCGTGTGTATGAATTTGCAATAAAACAAAAACGTACTGTTGTTGCAATTATCTCTAAGAATAAAAGAGAAATCCCATCAGTTGCTACAATCTTCTTACTCTGGACTCTGGATTTTATTTAGTCTGCCATCGATATTGCAAACATTAATTCACTTCTAATTTACAACCAAATCATCGATAATGCTATGTTCCATGGACTCTTCCTGAAAAGATTAGGTTTGTTGTTACATGACTTTCATTCAAAAAGAACTCCTCCAACAGAAATTCATTCAGTTCTTCGCTTAACGTAATGGAACTGGAACATGATGAACTGTCTTCGCTTGCTGGAACAAGAGCTAACTACAGTTTTGTCCAAAGACGAGAAGCCGGAAAACGACTACAAGGCAAGATAAATATCTGAAGTTGATAAGGTTACATTTGCGTAACGTGTCACAAGGGATGTAACTATAACATTGTCGAGCAACGTGGTAACTACAATTGGAAATTAAACAAATTAAATTTTTCAGTTTAACTTCTCATGATTATGCTTTTTAGGCTCAGGGAAATGTATGATTAACGAAAGTGAATGATGGAATATTTAGAGTGAGAGAGAGGGTGGAAACGGGTGACCCCGAGAAAACCCAAGTGCATGATATCGTCCACCAGAAACCTCCTTTCATCGAGAAGGAACTACAACTGAATACGGTACTCTTGTTCGTACTTGTGACTGAAAACATTTCAGTTTAACCATGTCGGTCCCGGCGTACCCCACAGGGGACATAAATTATGACAATATTACTCTTTCTTTACAACTTTGAAACCAGACTGGCAACATTGAAAACTGTTACAGGGAATGATCCATTTATGATCATCCTGCTGTAAACAGTTTTCAATGTTGCAAGTCTGATTTTAAAGTTGTAAAGAAAGAATAATATCGCCTTATTTTATGTCACCTGTGGGTGATGCCGGGATAGACATGGTTAACAGAAGTAAAAATATATACGTATATGACTTACGTTGTTATTCGAAAATGTTGGAAATTTTTTGCATGCTATTCTTTCAAATCTCAGTTTCTGTTGAGAATATTATTGAAAACCAAGTACGAAGGTAATTGCAAAACGAATATTTAGGGCTACGCACTAAATATTTGAATGAAATTGTTTCAAGTATTTTAGTTTGATGTTTTAAGTATTTTTCAGGTATGCTAATAAATTAGAAAAGTTTAATCAATATTGTAGTATTTAGACCGAACCGTAATATAAACAATGCTGAAATTATATATTTTTATACAAATGTTTTCTTAGATGTAGTTCGTAAATATGTATGAAAAATCCGTACATAGAAATTATCTCTTGGTACAATATTTAAAACGAATCATATACCCAACTTGTAGAATGAGAAAGAATCATAAAGAGGGAGTGAAGTGAATGTATCGCTTATCGACGAGTAATGATTTTATTTAAAGAAGGTGAGAAGCAAGAGGTTAATTATTACATAAGTTGCCTTTCTAAAGTTTGCATATTCTTTGCATTTCGGTTGTTAATATAGATGTTATTTGCCGATCAATTGAAATGTTATGTTATTAATTACGATGAACTATATATTTATCTGTATTTCTTAATTTAAGGAAAAATGTTAATTTTCTTCTACAATAGGCATAAACGATAAGTAGTTTAATTTTCAATTAATGTGTGTAAGTGTAACGATAGCTATAACATTTATTTAACAATTCTTGTTGTTTGTACGAATGTAGTTAATACTCAGAATTATATGTACATACAATAGACTCAATTACCGAATAACATAAAAGATAACTGTATTTGAAACACGCTCCTTTTTGTAATTGCAAAAATGTGGTTTCTTTTGTTCTTAATTATTTTATAGAAAACACTTAGAGTGCAAGTAAAGAATAAGAGTTGTATGGAAGAGTAGAATTTTCTGATTGTTGTATATAGTTTATTATCCATTGTATATCGTTTGACGGTCGTCCAGAAAGTAAACAACGTTTTGACATGGTTAAATAAAAAAAAAGGACATCAGCACAAGACTTCATTTACAAAGCCACTGAACCTTACTCTAATTTTCTATGTAATTGCCATAGTTGTGAAGACACTTGTTATAACGTGGGACCAGTTTTTCAATGCCGATGTTATTCTCATCTGCCACTGAAAATTTGAACCAGGCTGTCATTACTTGTTTGAGTTCCTAATCGTTTTAGAACTATTTTCCACTCAAAAATTCCTTAAGTTCTGGGAATTAGTGAAAATTAGCTGGTACCAAATCTGGGTTTTCCTGATTTTTCTTCGACTTTTTCCTTCAATTCTTGCTTACAAGTGATGGTTTTTCACTCCAATTTTCATCATCTACGATGTTTCTTCCTTGATTAAACATAATTATTTTCCTCAAATATTACTTGTTCATTGCACTATCATCATAAACATTCTTTATTTGCCTATAAATTTCAATAGGCTTAACTTTTTGCGCGTTCAGAAAATCAATGACACTCCGTACTACGCATTTGGTCCGATTTTCGATTGTCACCGCCACTTTGAATCTTTGCACACACACACACAAAACAAGTAGCTTGACCGCACAGCATTGAGACTGGGCTTACACTGAGGTGAAGGAAGAAGCTACCTGCTACGCACACGATCGTACTGGTTGGGGTCTGCGCCGCACGTGATGCGCAATCGTTTTTTACTTTCTGGACGGGTATATTGCAATATATATGGTCATGAAATATTAATTTTGCAGATTATGCAGATGGTAGCGATGCAGATGCTGGCAACCCATTTGAAGGTTTAGAAGGAAAACCAGCGGAGGAAGGCGGGAGTGAAAGCGCTGGAGGTGGAGCCAAAGCAGGTGAGACACCTGCAGAAGAAGGTGCTCCTCAAGAAGACGAAGCAGGTTAGGCATCCTCAAAATACAACTAATACATATTTTCTTTACTATTTCCTTTGCTGCGAGTTCAAAGTTCCATCTTGGTACCAAAGCTAGATGATATGTGAAAAACAAATCATATATAGCCAGAAGAGAATTAAACTTAATTCAAGTACTGTATGTCAAACACGCTAAATTTATATAGTTATAAATAATTCAAATATGTTAAACATGCTAAATTTAGACATTTAGAAAAATGTAGCTGAATTGTAGTTTTCCCATTATTTTCTGTTCAGACAAAATAGGAAATGAAACCCTAAGTAATACAATCTTTAGATGCGCAGTCTATGAAAAGGCATGGCGAAGAAATATTTCCCTATTGAAATAAATCCAAGGAACAAGGTATTTAAAAATCTTATACGATCCATGGTATATTTTCGTACCAAAACACAGTGTTGTCTTTAACCGCTTATTTAGGTCCTATAACTGGCATTTGAGACGTTTTTTTTTTAATTGGTCAAGTCAGACAAGGACAAAGAACACCCCAAATTGATTTGAGAACCAGATCGTCAACTTGGTGCCAGGGTGTCGTGATATCACATCTATTTTCTTGAGACAATTTACAAAAATAATCCCTCCCTTAATTTTCAAGATATCACATTGAAATTTTGCGTATGCACTGTATATACCGCTATCAATTTATCAATTTTTTGAGATTTCTACGTCAATCTGGGCCCGGGCTCAAAGCTTCCAAGAATAGTATTTTATCGGCAAATTGCCCAGATTTCCCTAATTGCCAGTTTCTGGTGTATGATATGTGCAGACAACTGGTACCTAATAAAGGTTGCTTTATTCTAAAGAGAATGAGTGGATAAATGTCGTGTGCGTGGATTTCCTCCGGATTCTTCTGTTTCCTAACATTTTCTTCATTCCACCATTTAATTCATTTCCCATCATCTCCGTCTCGCTTAGCCTAGCCGGCATAAAGGGTGAAACGCAAAACTCAAAGAGTTTCAAAAGATAATGAGATATGAAACATGATAAAGGGATAAATAGACTTGTTTGAGAAAATTTTTACATCAAATCGTGTATATATAAGATTGTTCACCTTGAACTTTCATAAAAGTCCTCCCCTTAATTTTCAAGATATCATATTGAAATTTTGCACACGTATTGTGTACATAACTACGTATTCTCCCAGTGATACTGAGATTTCTACATAAACTCAGGCCTGGGCCAGAGGTTCTAAAATTATTTGAAAAGTAATTTACGAGAAAGCTCCAGATTTTCCCATTTCAGATGTATGATACCGAGACGCGATTGGTGCCGTTGAAAAGGCTCCTCTATTGTAAAACAATGAGGCATGAACCATGATCCTACAATAAACAACAATGAAGTAATGCCTGGTTGACTGGAAGTGCAAAATTTACGTCAAAAACCGAAGATCGTAAAAGAGTATTTGGGCTGCATATTATTCACAGAAAGGATTATGTAAAGAAATTAAAGGTAACAGTAGAGTGACCTTTCTCCTGTTTTGTACTCCAGAGACTACATTTTAACCATACCGCTATCGGATCACTTTAACCGTTACCGTACGTATTCGCAAAGTTGAATGTATTATGCTTCGTTCAAAATGTCCTAATACCTTCTATAATACACTTCCAAAGAGAGTAAAGTACAAAGCATATCTACTAGTCATGCTTACTGGTAGACGTAACTATCTTCTGCCGTCAGAACCTACTGGGATATTTAGAGTCGTGATCACAAAGACAAGGCAAGTTAAAATCTTCGTTTTTGTTCTAGTAGGTGACTCAGTAACAATAGGTATAGCTTCTTACTACAAGATCGCACCCCAATATATGTTAATCCCTTAAAATGAGGGAACTACAATTTCAATCGGACTGGTTCAGATTACTTCTTGTATCTTCCGTCCTCTACCGAAACATATAACTCGTGTAATATGTTCGTTCAGAGCTAAGATAAATATCTCTTTATCCGAAGTTTTTCCTTTCATGTATGATCACTCTTGCTTTTTGAGAACACGAAATACATTGCCAAAAATGAATTTAGTTTTAACGCGCAATGTACGTATTGTTTTAACTTTATAGAAGTAACATATTTTTTTCTAAAGAACAACAAAATTAATCATTTTAACAGCAAAAGATGAAGAAATAATTTATTTGCTTTTTTTATTCAATCAGAATGGATTAATGTATCCAGTTGAAAAAAATCTGAAACAGGAGACGTATGTAGAATGTCAAACTCGAACCATTGAGATGATATCAAGAAATACGATTATCTAAATTCATAGAAAAATAGGGACAATGAACGGGAGCCGAAAATGAAATTGCTATACATCAGAAAAAAGGGTATATAAGACACAAATTTAACACTTTAAAACCAATCAGAGTCAACAGAAAATTTACCTATTTCATGTACCCACCATCAGTTGGCTGAAAAGCAGGAAAGAATGTATTTTGGATATGTAATTACACAGTAATCGCTCTAGCAGTGTTCTAAACCTAACAAAACCACAAGTATACACATTCACTCATATACAAATTGATATAGAGCATTGTAGTGTCAATTCGTTTTTGTATCCCATAGTTTTGTCTAACATTATAATTTGGATATATATATGTATATATCACTGAGCTCTAAATTGATCTATATTACAAATTAAAATATTATTTAAATCGAATTAGTGAAATATTAATACATACACAACGTCAAATATTCATGTTATATATCATTTAATGTAATTACTTTAAATTCAAAGCACCAATGCTAGTGCAGATTTCTATACAAACATTATAGTGATGTATCATACACTGTATGCATCAATAAACATCATCATAGGCATTCTGCTATTATTGGTAGGTCACTTCTTGCAACTAAGATGCTTCGATGATCCACGGTCTTCCGCTAACCTCTTCGTCTTCACTTACGATTTATCTGTTTAGAGATCGTCCACTAATTCTAGACCCGTTAGCCCCTACCTCTTTTTTCTGCCACCATCCCGTTTAACATATTCCTTATGATACAACAACTTCTTACCCAACGTCTCAACCAGTTTCTCTTTCTCTTTTCAGTAAAATCGTTATTTTCTTTCCTATCATTTCTAACACTCTATAATTCATTTTCCGCTCGACCAAGCAATTTTTCAGTTCTCCTCCACACCCATATTTCGAAAACTTCCAATTGTCTTTCATTTTTGCGTGATATCCATACTTCCGACCCATACAGCACAATACTTCACACGAAACATTTTATAAACCTTTTCCTAAACTCTTTTTTCAAGGTCAAACGAAATCGTTTTTCTTCCTCCTCAAGGAATCTTTCACCATTCGTATGTGACTATAAAGGATCAAAATAATGAAGTTATCAAATGGACGACAAGAGGAACACAAACAGGATTTATTCAAAATTGTTGAAAAACATTAATAATATATCAAATTTCTTTGAGACAGATCAAGGCTAAGAGTAAAAATAAACGAGAATTTCTACTTCTCATATGGGTATTGGTCCTTTTGAGGAATGCATGTGCAAAAGTCACGTCATTTTGATTTCTTGGTTTTAAATTGAATGGTCATCTTTTAATGTAAACCTCCTAAATGGATGAAAGATATTAATTTCCAGGAATGTATAACAATTTTGTCCAAGTGTTATCTTATTGGGTGATATCAATAAAAATAACTAACTAATCCTGAGAAGTCCTGCTCGAGAATCGGAGTAACTACACCTGGAGTAATCTCCCTCCTCAATTTCGTATCAATAAAATAAGCTACTTCTCAGGTCTAGACTGCTCCAGATTTATGAACGTTCACTTGCATTTCCTGTGCGCGTAGCAGTGAGTCGTGTCAATAAAGGGAATGATTACTCATTTCTCCCATCATTCGCGCGGTCATTTTGTTGTGGGTAACCTATGGCGCATTATCCTAAACGTCATGGAAGGGGCAAGTAGCAACGACAGTTTCAATCAAAGTGCATTTGTGGATATTATAAAAGGGTATCCAGTGGCACTTTCAAAGTCACAGCTACAAGAAAGTAAACGAAGGAAAGAAAAAAGCTTTGAAGGTAATTACAGTGAAATGCAACGAAATATCAAATTATACATGTTGTCCAAGGTCTTTGTAGATTGTTTGGCTTTAAGAACGAAATCAGACTGGCCCCTTTGTTTACTTTTTTAAAAAGAAGTCTAGCCAGTCACGCCTTAAAGCACGTCCATCTGATTGCGTTTTCCACACCATACGTGTCCCCTTTCATCTTGACATAAACAAAATACATTCACACACCCTTCCTATCAACGTTAAGTTGAGTCTATTTTGAGTATAACATCCCTTCCAGTAGCGAGGCTATATGAGACGGGACCTACTGATTAACGTGGAATCCGAACCACATGACCTTCCCGCCGGAATCGAACACGGGTCTCCCACGCCAATGGCAATTACGCTAACCGCTTAGCCACGAAGGAGCTCTTCCTATTAACGTATTCGTCTATAAAATATTAAGTTTCTTCATTGCCACGTGTGTATAGTAAAGTGCTACGATAGCATCCGGGAATGTATACTGTTCTTCCGACGCTGCCTTTGTTGTTTGCATACTTGCTGGAAACAATCCAGTTTTCAGATTTCACAATAATCGCATCCATTACCCTTGTAGTAGTCATAGGCACAATAATTTGAGCCACACCAGAACCTTCTGACACTCCGACTTGGAATCCCAGATCAGTCACGTAACGCAAGAAAACCCACATCTTTTCGTCATTACGTAGTGAGCCACCCCGACTTTCGATTGATTCTCCTAATCAATCTTGTGCTAATAACTCTACATTTTCTTTCGTGAACCTATAATGTTTTTTGTAATCTCCATTTGCAACATTTCTATGCAGCTTATAAGTTTTTCTACGCTACAAAACAATCATATACTCTGCCATATTTCACACAGAGTCACCTACTGAGCTTGCTCCACAAATTTGAAGAAATTACTTGCCTCACAGAGGAGTCTCTAATTTTTATTGATGTCAAACGCGGAGTAGTTATTCGGCTCGAGAATACAGGTGTGGTTTCTGCAAAGGGGCGCGGCTTCTCCGAGGTCAGCCAAGACGAGTAACTTCTCCGTTTTATTGATATCACCCATTATCTACTTACGTGTCGATTAATGTTGCATATTGAAGGTTTCAGTATATTGAAGGCTTCAACATAATTTCGTTCTGACGATTCAGTTTCAAAAATTAAAAAATTATAAACATGAGTGGATAGAGGTAAGATAATAATATACGAATTTTTCTTAGCTCTCAAGTAAACTTAAAAACATTTAATACTCCCTTCCTATTTAGAGATACATTCTCCAACTTAAGCTACCTACATATATTTTTTTATGTAATCCCAACCCATTCTATTTAATCAGTCAATTTTTTGTAATGGCGTGGGAAGCTCGGGTTTGATTCCCGGTGGGAGCTCATGTGGTTCGGATTCCACGTTAATCAGTAGGTCTACGTCTCATATAGCCTCGCTGCTAAACGGAACGTTAAACTCAAACTTAGCTCATTTTTCTGTAAGTCCTGCTTACTATTGTTTTCCCGGAGCCACCAATACGTCAAAAAATTGATTTGAAAAATTGAAATACTGGTACATAGAAGTACTACAAGCTTTATGATACTATGATATATATAGATTGATCAATAATTGAGTTTTAAAAAATAATAAAATGTAGCTGCTCTAAATTAATGTATCATATAAGTCTCTTGGATCTTAGGTGCATAAGTCTAAAAGTGGAAACATTGGATAGTGTAGTACTCTATACGTACCTGTTTACAGTGCCTTTTGTAGTGAGTTACCAGA
This sequence comes from Thermobia domestica, assembly GCF_964235325.1. Lineage (NCBI taxonomy): Eukaryota > Metazoa > Arthropoda > Insecta > Zygentoma > Lepismatidae > Thermobia > Thermobia domestica. The sequence continues at coordinate 12,787,654 of NC_137457.1, forward strand.
ACGCGACCTTTATATTTATTATTTCGGTGGTCAACAAATAAATTTTTATGAGGTACTGAATATCTCATTTGTTTTCTAGGAATTTTCGTTTTTGTAGTTAGACCATTTGTATCCAAGCTACCGATATTTAGTCAGTTATAATGATTAAAGTCAGTTAGTCACTAAGAATAATTAAAATTTATTTTGCGCAATACAAATTGATTAATTAATTGAGTGGTAAAAAACAGTTATGATAGATAAACATTGTTCTACCTCCTAAAAATCTCTACTTGAGTGCCGTTATAGTTTGGATAAACATACTGAAATTAAATGTGGCCAGAGAGTGCGGAAATACGTTAAATTCATCAGAAAACTACAGTCTTCGCGACTTTCGAAAATTGCAAGCTAAGGTTTACGAATATATAGGAGACCTGTACTTAGTATCATGCAAGTAAATACTGTCAAATTAAAGTTGAGACTGTTTACATTTCTATTTTATGTACGAACGAAGAACAATTGTTTCGATGACTACAGTATTTTATTGTATTTACATTCGTTTCATTACTGGACCTAGATAACTCTAAAATTACGCGAGGAACAATTGCCAAAACGAAGTTACAAACTGTGTTTTACTTAGAGTAATGTGTGGTAAAGGTTACAGACCAAACAGGGTAACAATAATAAAGTAGAAATTAAGATCAAACCTTTATAATAAATGGGTCATATCGTCAAATGTTGAATGTTTGTTATGTGTACAATATTCATAAAATTCACACATATTTTAACACGATGAAATACTAGATATAATTGCCAACAACGGTATATTCTTGTGCGTTTTGAGCAGTTATATTACTAATAATGTAGTTTTTAAATTTATTTTAATTCAAAATAAATACTAAAAAGTAAACAATTATTCATGTTTAAGTTGAAATGATAAGTTTTATTACAAGAAACGAATAATGAATTCATTTGAAATGTTAATAGGATCATGCTTTGCAAAATGTTTCTTTGAGGGAGATTTTTATGTATGATTTAGCATCCTCAATTATATTGTCATACTAAGAGAGATGACGACAATTATGATTAGAGCAACCCAAGAGCATAAAAAGCTTTAAAATTATAATATCAATTTACACATATGGTTAGTACCTTGAACATAGTTATGGGTGCTTAAAGGTCCAGAAGAAACTAATTTTAAGAGCATAATAAAGAATAATTTTAGAAAATAAAGCATAATTTAAAATATATAGCAAAATTCTTGGAAAATTTGATTTAACTGCAAGTTTAGCACGTACTATATTAATATTTTTTAAACCAATATTTACAATGCAAAATCATTGACAACATAACAATGCAACAATGAAAATCTTATTTTTATTTCTAAAAAATTTTGTGTAATCCTTTGATGTGGAGAAAAGAAAAAATGAATAGTACACATGAACTCCACACTATATTGTTATGTGTACCTGTTGAACTTGAGCACTTTCTGTACATTTTGGTGACATCTTTTACTTTTTCTTTCTGTATGTCTGCATCTCTAAGGCGCACACAAGTGTTAGAAAAAACTGACTCGAGTAAAGCGCATCTCTTTACAGTGCATTAAGTAGAAAGTTCATTAAATATGAAAGAAATTGCTTGCATAAAATATTAATAAATAGATCATGATATTTAGATTATTTAATGTATAGTAAATATTATACATTATACACGATTAATGTAAAACAATGATTGAATTTAACAATAAAGCATAATAAAGCATAATTTGAAAAATAAAGCATAATGTGGGTTGCTCTAATTATAATAAACGGATTATTGGAATTAACGAATCTATTCAATTGTAACATATGCTGACGTATCGTGTCTGACAATATTTGCAGGATATCATATTCTCTTTGCCTCCAGTGACTTATTCTTAACGGAGTGTACGAGGTGTGTTCCTAAAGTATCGAACATTATTCCGCGTAAACCAATGTGACGTGGCAGACTTTTCTTCACTGTAGATGTAGAGGGCACACTCATACACAATCATGACTTGTTTCCCGCCCGCAGAGTGTGTCAGTCGCTGGCAGTCGGCCAACGAGTGAAGATATGTAGTGCGAGATCGTCTGACTTCAGTTTTTAAGTAAAATAACAGAAAAGCTTCAGCAACGATATTGCATCAAATTTTGTCAAAAGCTTGGTAATACCCAAACGGAAACCTTTAAATCGGATAAGTATATTTAATTTTGAACAAGAATTTGGATATGAGGAGACTGTCCGCGAAATATGGTTAAGGTTTCATTGCCAAACAGGTTTCATTTCTGTGTGTCGTCAGGCTTCCTACTCACACGTTATGGCTCCATGTGAGTTTTGCTTATTTCCCAAGCCAAAAATGCCAGTGAAAGGGACCCGACTTCAGTTAGAAGAATACATCATACAGAATCTGTTGGCACGGTTGTCCATTATAACCGCTTTCCGGGGTCCGTCCTTCGTTGTCCTGTCAATGACTATTTTCCGGAGACCTGGACTTACCTGGGTAAGACGTTGAAGAACATCTCCAAGAATGGATTACAGAATTGTTCCCAAATTACCCGCCTGTCACCATAACGAGCTGAGCATTAGGCACCGAGAGATTCGGATGTCTCGTCTCGGAAACCTCACGGACAATCAAACGGTTACTCAGACAACAACGCACACAAACATCACTCATACGTGTACTAAAAAACACACTGGATTAAACGACACTATGCTTTTTTATTAAAATACTATAAAAAATGACGTAGTAAAAAAACAATCACAACACTCAACACTGATTATGTATAATTATTTTCATTAATAAAATCACACTTCGCTTTTTCACTACCTTTTTCACTACCTACCCATAGACCTTTATCACTTTTATATGCTAGAATGGAAGATTATGCTTAAGATTGTACTATAGATACTTTTCTCACACCGTTAGTGCACATGGGGTGTTAGCACTGTGGGAGTAATATCGTGATAATTCCACGAAGTAATATCGTTGCTGCTCCAAAAAATCCTTGGAGGTTGACGTTAGTCTTCAGCATAAGTATATAGACAATCACGAAAATGCAATGAGAATGTCGGAGGGCGCGTTTATACCAAATACGCACTAGGTATGTGAGCCTGGGATTTCACTGATTAGGGCTAGCCATAACTAGGTCCTTGACTGGCTAATACCGTATGCCCCTTAGCACAACATTATGCTCGATGCCACTGACGTGGTGTCTACTTCGATGTACGGAGTAACACTCCTCGAACTTAGAGGTTAGAGATACGAGCTGCATGGACCGATTAGTAAATGTTGACATTTCATTCCAAAAAAAAAAAAAAAAAAAAAAAACACTCAGGTTAAATCACATGTATGTACATGCAAATGAAATATAAAAAGAATTAACGTTAATTTTAGTCCACTGGCCACGAAGCACAAGACATTGCGATAACTTGGATGTTATTTCAGTGCAATTAGACCAAAAAAGGCAAAACCCGGACATTCAAAAGAACAAGCCGAAACCTTTTCTGAAATGATCATGATACTCAATTCGGTAACTCAGTGAATGTCTTATAATATCCCACGTTGGGTTTGGTCACCATGGCCGCCATATTGAATAGCCTATTTTCAATGCCGGAAGTTAACGTGGAAATCATAACATTCACTTTAACTGACTATAATAGAGGTTGAAAGCACAGTAGAGATATAAACCATACCCCATTGAAAATATACTTAATTGGTTGTTCTTACTGTGTAAAAATTGAGGAAATATACATTTTCCTGAAAGGAAAGAAAGGAAAATTCTACAAAATATCTCAGAACAAAAGTAAAACATTGAGTTCTGGGACGTTTTTATCATAACATTGTAGGGGAAAAAACAAAAAACAATCCGAAAACTTTTCTAAAATGATCATGATACTCTCTTCAGTAACTCAGAGAAAGTCCAAAAAAATCCCGCGTAGGGTTTAATCACTATGGACGCCATATTGGGTAGCCTATTTTCAACGTCGAAAGTTTTTGTGGAAATCATAGCATTTACTATAACTGACTATAATACAGGTTGTAAATACAACAGAGATATAAAACTACACTTCATTGAAAATCTATTTTACTTGTTGCTCTTATTGTATAAAAATTGAGGAATTTTTCTATTTTACTAGAGGTATAAAAGGAAAATTCCACAATCTTTCTCAGGAGAGAGGTGAAAAATTTTATTTTTCTTAATCCTTATTGCAATACCGTAGGTAGAAGAAACATAAAATATGGGCAACTTATTGGCTAAACCTTTCTCAGTAGAACGATAAATATTAACATCTTCTGAAGGTGGGATTTTCAACTTAGATTCACGCAATGCGATAAAATCTTTCGTGTCCAAATATTATTAAATTTTCGCATATTCATCCACAAGTTTTGAGTGAAGTTATAGGCATTGGAAAATGTTCAATATCTCTTAGAAACCCCGATTTTGATGTTTTTGGGAAGGGAAAAACGAAAAATACCAAAATTTGAGGGATAATTGACAAATTGCTCTATTCTTAGCAAGCCAAATTTGTCGGATGAATTTGACATGTATAAAAAATTGTTGAAAAAAGGTTATATTTAGTAACGAATAAAAATTCATACTGTTTAAGTTAGGAAAAGGCCTAGAAAGTAATTCTTTACTATGTAAACTCAGGCAAATTTGAACTTAGAAAATTTTTATTTGAAAGTAAATTACGTTTTCTTGGATATATTCCAGACAAGAATGTTCGGCATCTAGAAATGTGTCTTCTACGATATCCTTTTCGGGAACTAGCAAATCTCCATCCATTTCCACTTCACCTTCTATGTTTCTGTTGGTTCATTCGTGCAATGCGCAGTACTCTGTACTTCCTTCCTGGTCGTCGGTGCAGGAACAACACAAAAGATGTAGTAAGTCTTCAGGAGCGGAGGACATTGAAGTTTGTATGGGACGTAGATAACTAAATTGACGAAACTTAATCGCATCCTGTGAAGCCGTGTACAATTATAAGAAAATCCTTCATATCACCTATATCATCTTCAATAATTCCAATATGATTAATCTTGTCTGGGCAAGTCTACGTTCCTGGCATCATCATTTTCAAATATACGTCATGTGAAGCAAGGACAACTAGAAGAACTAATAAATTTTTGTCTTTGCCAATCAAAGTAACTCTAAGGCCTTTCTTGGCCTCTGTAATAACCGTGGTTGCAAGCAGCTATCAACATCTGTGTTGGCCTGGAGTACCTTTCATCCTGATTTCTGGATATTCTTACTCCAAAGATGGCAGAATCTCATTTCTTTGCTTTAATTTAGGAGAAGTTCAGTCTGCCCTAAAGTAACAGTAATATTATCTTCCAATTCTATGTCTACGTGGCAAGTCTTTCCAGTACGTCACAGATTCTTCTCATCTTTTGTCCGTATACCTTTGTTATGTCCATCGAAAACGACGAGATTTTTTCCGTAATGTGCAACAACGTATGCTGTATATTGCTGACATATTTCTTTGAACGTGGCTGGACACTGCCATACAACACGATGCAAGAGACGTCCATAATCAACTATGTACAATACGTCCTGGTTTGCGGCACTACTTATTGTTTTCTGAATCCAAGTTCAAAACAAACGGAATATTGTCGATGATTTTGTATCTTTCCTCATTAGACTTCCTTTGTCAAATAAGGAGGGAGTACACACAGTTCGTTTGAAGATTTCAGACAACTGTTCTTCAGAGCTAACTGTGCATACCATGCAGTGCAGAAATTAGTTTGGGTTTACACAGATTGCTTCATTATGCACAGTTATTGATATTGTCAAGCTGCCCAAAGACTTCACACTTGACTTTTTTAAAGATTAATTTCACTGAATTGAATTTCCTCAATCGTCTTCAATATAGTAATGCTAACTTCTAATGCTTTGTCTCAATTTGCATTTTCATCAGCTAAAAATCAGTTCCCATAGAAGAAAGAACTTATTTGCGTCGCAGAATAAAGTATAAATCGAAAAATAATTACGAAATATACAGAGCGTCCACAAAAAATACTCCTATAACCTGGTGACGGTTATAACATCAATCTAAAAACTATGTTCCAAAAGTGTTTCCAACAATGAAGGGAGCGCTAAGAGAAGTGTGTGTTTACCAAGGAGACTAGTTCAGAAAGGATTAATATTTCGGATTCCCAAATAAATAGATGTATTTTAGCCAATCAGAGGTTTGATACTTCCTGAGCATACCTCGTATATCCTCCATTATAATCTTTATTGTTGCCTGGCACTTCGTTGTATTAATTTCTTTGTCGGTTTTGACTGCAATTATCTCATCTATAGACAGTTTTTATGGAATTTTTCTTTGATGCGTAAAATTTGTTTAGGCGTCTAGTCCATATTTCACAGTTTCCTCTTCTTTCAGAATTTCATCTTCTTTCACAATATCCACCACATACCACTCGTCTTTAGCATATGGACTGATACTGTTCCCAATCTAGTTAACGACGAAACAATATGAAGTCTGTACACTCCACGATTGTTTTCTGGATTAGTCACAACCGTCCAGTAATTAAGCATCATCATTTCCCACTGGTGCAAGTAAGCATAATGCTCAAAGTCATAGTTTCACAAAAATAGTTTAAAACAAACTGTTATTTTTCTATTAGGTACTGTCACTTCTTTCTATACTTTCTGTCTGTTACACCGACTGATCCCAATTACCAAATCAGAAGAGAACCAATTTAATATTACAGTCGGGCATCAGATCTAGTGATATCTCAAACCACTTAAAGAATATATTCAGTAGTAGAAAACTTTGAAGCATGATGACCATTAAAAGTTCCACTTTTATATACCTTAATTGTATATACAACAATGTCCTGAAGGCTAGTTGTGTTTCATAGCGTATGTAACTAAATGTAACCTGTGAGTTATTTTCCTGTATGAGTACAAGGGGATAAATCTTGGTTGTGAATTATTTGTTTAATCTACTCAAACATAATCTGAATGTCTGGATATGTTTGTGTGCCTGAAACTTCTGTCGGTACAAAATTGCATAAACGCGATCATGTTAATATATTTTCGGCCTCTTAGTGTGGAAAATAGGTCCATAAATATATTGATTGCATGGTATTTCAGACTAATAAATGAAGAGAAGACTTAGTATATGAAAGTTTGTTGGGATTGAAATACAGCAAATCACAAATGAGCTAAAATATAAAACAAGAAAAAACTACTTTTGACGAAATGGAAACTTTCAAATATCTATGATCAATATTAAGAGACAGAAACCAGGTTCAGAAGAAATCAAAATGTCGACTGAAATATGGGAAGTCGTGTTATTATTCAGTTCAAATTCCTTTGTCGCCTCGAATTCTGTCGACAAATTTGAAGTTAAAATGTATAAAAATTTAATCATGCCTTTTTTTCTGTATGGTTGCGAAATATGGTCGCTTACTCTGAGGGAAGGACGTAGATTGAACGAATTTGATAACAACATCTGAGGCGAATATTCTTACCCGATGTGAACGGGAATGGGAAATAGCGGAAACTTTATAACGAGAAACTACCTAATTTATCCCGTTCATCAAACATTGTTAGGATAATCAAATCTAGGAGGCTATGGTAAGCAGGTCATGTAGCCAGGATGGAAGAAAGTAGGAACACTTTGAAAGTTTTAACTGGAAATTCAATCGGAAAATGACCATTAGGAAGACTTAGGCGAAGATGGGAGGATAATATTAAAATTGATCTCGCAGAAATAGGAATACAAATTAAAAACTGGATACAATTTGGTAAGGACAGGAGTCAATGGAAAGCTTTTGTGAAAGCGCCATTAAGCCTCCGTGTTCCCTAGGCCATATAGTTAGCTAGTTTGGTTATGCCAGACTAGATTAACAGTATTTTAAATATTAATATATAATTTAAGCAATGTTGTTGTTATCATTAACAGTATGCGCCTATGAATTTTTTGTCCATCTACCAAAGAAAGATATTACTACCGTTTCATTGACGTTAATGTATTGCTATTTGAAAAATCAAATTTGAAGTAGTTTAAACTTTTCAAACGATATATAAAGTTCACACACCCATATTATGATTCACGAAAGATTACTATACCATATGCAGAATTATATTCTCAAACAGCACTATATTTTTCAATGAAATAGTGATTTGTGATGACGCGAAGATAAAACACGTATGAACTTGTTTTCACACACTCTGAATGGCCCATTTAAAGCTTTCCTAAATTATAACTTATAAATAGTATATTATGAAAGTTAGATGGCACTTAATGCCACGATAAAAAAAAATGTTTAACTTTCTGAAACATACGCTGAATTCAGTTTAACTACGAAGTTGGTGAAGTTATTTTGAATTTAAAAAATTAGGTATAATGAATGTAGGTTTTGTATGAGTAGCATTCGGAATAAATTGATTCATTTTTATTAAAACTTTTGGTTGAAATTTCAATTTAAATTATTAATATCAATTGTATTGAAACATATGCTTAAATGTACCAGTAGAACATAGCTAAAAAAGTAAATATGAAGTTGGAAAAATAAATTCTGATCTCCGTGTAATTATAAAGACTGATATGCGTCGTTTCCAAATGTGATAATGTAATGAACAGAAGGATGTGATGTAATTTAATATCAAAGAATAATTACCTTCGCAAATAATCCTCCAGGTGGTAAAGAGGTGGTAGTCACTAGTATGCAACACTTGCGCGAACTGAGAGCATTGATTGATTGAGCTACGTCAGGTGAGTGGGTCACGTGATACCAAATAATATCGACCAGTAATCTCTTGATTTTGACAAAAAGTCATTTCATCAAAGCTCAAATTTTGGGAGATGTATAGGAACACCATCCTAAGTTGTGGAAATTGCCAAATTTTAAAATTTCGTATGTTGTTATAAAATTGTATTATGTGCTTCTGTAAGTTTGAGTGGTCCATCTCCTTTCCCTTCATGGAAAAATACCGAAAGTGTAAATTTGGCAGCATCTTGACATATTCTATCTCATTTGTTAGGGTTATGCGATTGAGTATATGGTCCATTTTTTCATAAGACGTATGTATATTATCTAGCTTTTGTAAATTTTCAGGATCGGCACATTAGCTTACCCCTTAATTTTGGGAATTGTCAATGTTCTATGGATCGTTAAAAATGAGTAAATGTTGCATGGAGCCTTTTTACATAGAGAAATTTGTAATTGCGGTTGCTCCTTCACATTCTCTTTTACCCATAAGTTAAAAATGCAAAACGTTCATGGTTTCTGATCTATTATATCTTTTAGGATTAAGCAAATTGTAGTATATATTTATATAGATGAATAGAGGCGTCAATTCTCTTTTATATAACAATAGAACATTATTGGTTTCCTGTTTTTCTGATTATTGATGTCCTATTGTAAGCTTTGGACAAGGTATTGATTTAAAATAATCGGACAAAGTATTGAGAGTTTAAATAACACGTTAATAGCGTTAGTATGTTATGTTGATTATATGTATTAAGTTGTTGACAGTGAAACCATTATTCAAGTTAGGATTTCAGCCATTAGTGGCTGATGTGATTTAAAGGAATAAGAGCCCAAAGTGGCTGAGGTTAAGCTAAAATATAAATTGCTGGGTCAAATGTGGAAGTTTTGAAATATTTTTTTTACAACAAATAAGACTGTACAAGGGTATATGTATGCTATTGAACCTTAGTAGTTGTGATAAAGTACAGAGGTAAATGTGGATATTATGGCGGAGAGACAGAGAATTGAAGTTTTATATTCATTAGTAGCCGCTTGTAAAGTGAACTGGTTAATTAATAACAGTCAGCGTTTAAGTGCACGGCGTAGGTCTTGAATAACCCAACAAAGTGGCGCAGTCTCACGGAATGAATTCTACGCAGATAGATATACAACAAGATATGAAAGACCTAACTGAAAAAAATCTTCAGATTTGGAGTTTGGAAGAATTAAGGAAACGTGACATTGCGATTAGTCAGTTACAAGAAGAAACTAAGCAGCTGAACACAGGACAAAATCATACTATTTATATCTCACGTAGTCTAAAATCACAAAAAGAAAGGAATCACCAATTTAGGTGTTTATCGTCCTTTGATTCGATCAGTCAGAACAAGGAGCAACATATTAGATGTAATAAGTGTCAGAAATCGCATATGAAGACAGTTTGCCCAGCTTATGTTAAAGGTTGTTTACGATACACTGGGTTACATCATTTTGCATCAGCTTGCATACTGAGGTCGATAAATTTAGAGGTGAAGCGATTAAAGAGAAGAGACCTAGAAAAAAGTAGACCTGCGTCAAGGATGAAAGAGTGACTGAGCCTTTTTCTACTTTTACTATGGGCACAAGAAATTGCCAGTCTGAGGAAGACGTCGATGACATCAACTAAGCAGCAAAAGGAGATTCACTAAATTGAAAAACGGAGGTCAAAGATTGTGGTGTAGTATTCTGCCACAGGCAATTAAGCAAGGAAACCTATTCTAAAGTGCACACAATATTGTCACATAGTAAATGTGAGAAAATGAAAAAGTCTGGTGATAAAATAAAACGGTTCTCAGCTCAAGAAGGAGACGAAGTTATTAATGATCAGACACAGAGCAGGAACAAAGTATTTAGGAGTATTAAACGAAATGAAGAGAAAGGATAGGAGCAGATATTTAACCAAAAACAGGAAGTGTTATATTGTATGTTCCTAGAGTTCATGTCTAGAGATAAAGAGATCCAAGAGATGAATGACAAGATTACGAAAACGGAATACCGGTTGGGAAGCCTAGAGGAGAAAAGAAACCTGCAGAGAAAAAGAAGAAAGAAATCTAGGTAGAGACAGTAAAGCCATATTGAAGTTTAACCTTAGGACTTCTTTCTTTTTTTGGTAATGCCCGGGAGGATGTTGGGGTTCGTAAGCTTTCGACAAGAAATTAATTGAAAATAATTGCACAAAGTGTTAAGAGTTTAAATAACGTATGAATAGCGTTACTATGTTATGTTGATTACACTAGTTAACAAATTTAAACTTTTTTGTTTGTTACATGAGAAAAATCACCTGATCTTAAAGGAACTTTTTGCGCTGAATTCGAATATGCACTCGGTTTCTCTCCATCACGTACAGTTTTCCCGTAACAGAAGGATTTTCGGGAAATTCCCTCAAAAATTTCCCTTTTTCAGATATTTTATTCCCCTAGCTCCTGTCCCCTTACATATAGTAACATAGCAATCATACCTAAGTATACCTTGATTTATATTTAATAAACCCTAAAAGTTTCGTAAAAATCGCTTTGTTCTTTCTGGAGAAATAAATATATTTGTATGTATACTGTGTGCACTGTTTATTGCACCTGATAGTAATGCTTTCAGATCTCCTGAGTTGGGGTAAAAACGATTTGCTTTATTACTACAAACACAGACATAAAAATGAATATTTACAATAGTCAACAACACACTTGTATTGCTCTCTGTAAATTAGAAACGTGTATAAAAATAGAATGTACTTCCAACGTATATTTTTTTAACGTACAGTATATGTATATCTTAATACATATATATACAATTCTCCAAGTTTTTTCGTTTTGTTCATGAAATGGTTATCAATATTTGTTATCAAATGTAACAGAATGCAAAAGAAAGAAAGAATGGAATACAGACTCATTGTTGACAACAATGAACTAATGCAGTCTGAATTTTCCACTACGGTATCGTTTCCCCCCTCCCCCCGCGCATTTCTTTCTTTCTTGTGTTCTTCACACCTGGTGAGGGAGTTTTGTACATTTTTATATTGACGTGTGGTTTAACACTACTTCACTTTCAAAGTTGTCTTTGCTGCTAAGAGTGCTTTCATGTTTGATCTTAACGGCATTATACCCAACTAAGACCAGAAGTTTAGTTTGTGATCAGTACAATGGCGTCAAGAGGACGGCGTTCGTGTGTTAACTCACCAAATAGCTTTTGTTATGTGTGTGGCCAGTTTGTAGTTACAGGACAGTGTAGATACATTACGCCATCGGTGAAACTAGCATATTATATATATTTCGGATGTCGTGTGGAAGATCAGGACAAAACTTGGGCACCCAACATAATTTGTGCGTCGTGCTACGTCACTTTACTTGCATGGGCAAAGGGAAACGGAGGTTCATGAAATTTGCTGTACCAATGGTGTGGAGAGAACCCACCAACCATCTGGATGATTGTTATTTTTGTCTCACAGTAGTTAAGGGACATTCTAAAAAAAGCAAATACACAATAAGTTATCCCAACGTTAAATCCGCAATTAGACCTATTCCGCACTTGGATGAACTTCCACTTCCCGAGCCCCCTACCAACTGGGAAGAGATATGGCCAAAAGACTCTGATGATGATCATGACCTTGATGAACCATCGACATCAACATGTACATCCAAGGATCCAACGTTCATCCCTGACTGTGTTCGCGAGCCACATTTCATCCGGCAATGTGAACTTAATGACCTAGTCCGTGATTTGCACCTGACAAAATAAGAAGCGGAACTTCTGGGATCAAGACTCCAGCAGTGGAACTTATTGGATGCAGAAACAAACATATCAGTGTACAGGAAAAGGCATGTTCAATTTTCAAGCTATTTCTCAATGCAAGATAATGTGTGCGTATGTACGGATATAAATGGGTTGATGGCGGAGCTAGGAATTCCTTACGTTCCAGAAGAATGGAGGTTATTTATCGACGCGTCAAAGGTCAGCCTTAAAGCTGTCCTTTTACATAATGGAAATAAAAAACCTTCTATACCACTTGCGCACTCAGTGAAGATTAAGGAATCCTATGACACCATGTCAACTTTGCTAAATCTTATAAATTACAAGGACCATTGTTGGCAAATATGTTGTGATCTCAAGGTAGTTGGTATTTTATTAGGACTGCAGTGCGGTTACACGAAGTACCAATGTTTTTTATGTTTATGGGATAGCCGCGCTGATGACATACATTATGAAGTGAAGGAATGGGAACCTAGAGTGAATTACGTACCTGGAGAATGCAACATCAAATACGCTCCTTTGGTAGATCCTAATAAGATATTACTACCGCCACTTCATATCAAGTTAGGACTTATGAAAAACTTTGTCAAAGCCATGGACACATCTGGTGAAGGTTTTAAGTATTTGCGAGATAAGTTCCCTAACCTGAGTGATGCTAAGATTTCAGCGGGAGTGTTTATTGGTCCCCAAATTAGGAAATTAATGCTTGATGATAGCTTTGACAGCAAGTTAAACAGTGCTGAGCTAGCTGCCTGGTCAGCATTTAAGTGTGTTGTGCGCAACTTTCTGGGCAATAACAAAGCTGAGAGTTACACAGAAATCGTAGAAGACATGATACAGAAATACAAAGAGTTGGGTTGTAGGATGTCTTTAAAAATCCACTTTTTGCACTCCCATCCCAGCTTCTTTCCTGCTAACCTAGGTGCTCTCAGCGACAAACAGGGGGAAAGATTCCACCAAGATATAATGGCAATGGAGAAAAGGTACCAGGGACGATGGGATCCTTCAATGATGGGGGACTATTGTTGGGGTCTTGTTAGAGAATGCAACATTTCTTACAAAAGAAGGAAGTAGTGTACGTTTTTGTAACCCAATGGAAGTTTCATATATTGTGATAGTTTTGATTGTCTTTTCATGACCTTTTGGTACATTTGTATTATTGTTTATTGTAAATTGTCACACTTGTAAATTATATTGTATTATATTTTATATATGTGTTTGTGGTAATAAAGCAAAACGTTTTACCTCAACTTAAGAGATCTGAAAGCGTTACTATAAGGTGCAATAAACAGTACACACAGTATACATACAAACATATTTATTTCTCTAGAAAGAATAAAGCGATTATTACGAAACTTGGAGGGTTTGTTAATTATGAATCAAAGTATACTTAGGTATAATTTCTATGTTAGTATATGCAAGGGGACAAGATCTTGGGGTGTAAAATAAACGAAAAGGGAAATTTTTGAAGGGTTTTCCCGAAAATCCCTCTGTTACGGGAAAATCGTACGTGATGGAGAAAAACCGAGTGCATATTCGAATTCAGCGCAAAAAGTTCCTTTAATAACAGGTATTTCCTTTTATGTAACAAAACCTTTGTTAACTAGTGTTATAACAGTGTGTTATGTATTAAGTTGTTGACAGTGAAACCATTCTTCAAGTTAGGATTTGAGCCAGTAGTGGCTGATGTGTTTTAAAGGAATAAGAGCCCAAAGTGGCTGAGCTTAAGTTAAAATATTAATTGCTGGGTTAAATGTGCAAGTTTTGGAACATTTGTTTTACAACAAATAAGATTGTAGAAGAGTATATGTGTGTTACTGAAACTTTATTGATTGCGATAATGTACAGCTAGGTACAGGAGGCAATTGTGGATATTAAAGGCGGAGAGATAGAGAATTGAAGTTTTATATTGATTAGCAGTCGCTTGTAAAGTGAACTGGTTAATTAATAATAATCAGCATTTAAGTGCATAGCGTAGGTCTTGAATAACCCAACATTTCCTTTCGAAATTTGTGAGGGGTACATTGACCCATCTTTTAAGATTTCGAATTGTCAAAAATATATATTGTTATAAACTTGAATGTTAATTTGTGTAGGATTTGTTGGTTCTGCTTATCCACATCAATAAATACAAAATTGTAAAAATACATTACGACGAAAATGATAGTTTCTATTTAGTGGTAATTTTAAATTTTGGAAGGAGGACTAAATTTGCATGAGGAGGGAATATTGTGCTAAATGTTCACTAACAAGGGCTTAATGCGAACCGTGACAGCTAGATATTGATGAAAATTGGTACCCTGACTAATTGTGGTACACTAATAATTGTAGTGATGGTCACTAGGTGCGGAAATGTCTTGTTTATCCACTATACGTAATGCATATACGAAACCGTGACCGATTTATACCCCAAAAACGTCGGAAAAAGACAGAAAATCAAAACTGTGTGCAGGTACCCGGACACCTACAGAAGAAGGACACTTTATCAAGAATAGGGCAGTACTAACACATAAGCAGTGTTGTCCTCCCAACATAAACTTTTAGTTTTTTTTTTTAAGTACAACTTATATCATTTTATGACATTAAAACAATTGACATAAAACGTGAAAGAAAATAAGCAAAGGTGAGTTACCAATGGGGCCAAATAAGGTAGATATGAGGCTCTAAAATTGAGAAATTATGGGGTCCGTACAATGAAACGAACAAATGTACAACAACAAGAATGCAGAAGAAACAAATTTACAGTAGGGAGTACACTACAGCATGAACAATATCCAGTGACGAATGGGTTTGATACAGGATTCACCCAAAAAGGGCACATGTTAGAGTAGCCGTACAAAGAAGTAGTTCCATGTGACAACATGCGGAACAGTGAACAGCAAGTATTCCTGTAGCCCAGCAATTCCAAAGGCGTTTGTGTGGAATCGATTACTCGAACAGTTTCCGAGAGCTATAAACGAACTGTCTTTGGGTTGCAACACTGCATAAAATCCTTCATGCATTATAAACCACAGAAATGATGTCGTAGTGTCTCTAAAGATTACAGGGAAGCTGTGGCATGAAACGTACAAAATCTGATATTTCAACGATATGACATTTCAAGCCCGTTGTTCACTAGGCACTGTGCATACTGTAGTTTATTACCTACTGTACATTTATTCCTTCTGCAGTCATGTTGTTATTGTACATTTTTTGTTTCATTGTACGGAACCCATAATTTCTTAATTTTAGAGCCTCATATCTTCCTTATTTGGCACCAGTGATAACCCATCTTTTGAAACGTGATTTCCTCTCACGTTTTATACGAATTGTTTAAATACCATGTCGTCTTCTTGATCCCATGTCCCCCTCCTGTAGGTATCAGGTTACCTGTACATATTTTTCATTTTCTGCCTTTTTTCGGCGTTTTCGAGGTACTCGGCACATCCTCACTCGGTCACTGCTTGGTATATATATATTATACATAGTGCGTAAATAAGGTATTTCCGCATCGAGTGACTATCATTACGATATTTAGCGATACGCAGTTAGTCAGTGTACCAATTTTCATAAATATCCAGGTGTCAGGGTTCGCATAAATCCCTTCTAAGACGAACTGTATCATGTGATCATGTGGATTAATACAATCACCGATTGTCTTTCATCCGGATGGATGAATACAAATACTTTAAAAAATTCTATATAAAATTCTTGAGCAGATTTAGCTCATTCTAAAGGTTTGTAATAGTCAAAGAAATTATAGTTGATCTATAGTAATCGATAAATATGGATGATTTAACGTCTGACCTTCTATGGGTAAAAGATGTCAACATTTAAATTTGAGGATTTTGTTGTTATGTATCATCTTAGCACTTTGAAACATATAGAAAACAATAGCCTAAAGTCCAATATATTTGATGGATCTATCCTTCTAATTCACAATCTCAGATTTTGAAACTTAAGGATTTTCTCCTAATTCATTCAAGGAAATTTATGTTTAGTGTAATTGAATTGTTCGTAATTTGATTGTTAGATTACTATCTCTGATAATATAAATTTTAAATTGGCAATGGAAAGTTAGGTTATAAACTTAGAAAAGCAAAGAATAAAATTGAATTATATAAAATAATGTTTCTTTTCACACTTTGAATGTTAGGGTTTGTAACCATTATATGTACATAGTCTAAGGTCATTGGTGGAAGGTTTCCAGTGAAACTCGATTCTTTGATCCTTGCTACAATCTTCAAGTTTTGGGCTTCAAACTTAGTAGATAATTATTTTAACCTATTGATATATACATAACAACTTCACACCTTGAAACCTAAGATTGTATTTGTAACTCATTGTCAAAAGTGATTTATGATACAATTTATGCCTTGATACCTGATATGTGATTATTAAAATCGATTGATTTGTAACAACAACGATTTCACAATTTCAACTTTAGAAACATATCACTGGCTAAGGTTATTAGTGAAAACTTATTCTGATTTAACTGGTTGATTGCTGAAAAGATATTGTTGATGCAAAACGAATGGTTGATCTCTTTCAAAACTTTTTTTTAATGTTTCATTTTTTCTTATTTTCTTTCGATTCTTGTCTCAAAATTTAATTTTAAAAATTTATATTGAAGCTTAAGATAATAAAATGAAATGAAATGAAATATTTCAGTGTTACGTTCCACCTGTATGCCTGCTACATTAAAAGATACGGTGAGAATAAAAAATGAATGAAATAGTGAAATGAAGAAAGTAAGAGAAAACGGGAGAACCCAGTGAATACCCATGCATTGGTGTTTTCCCATCACAGAGTGCACTTGGCGCAAGCTGCGATCGAACCAAGAACCCCATGCATCAGAGGTGAACGCTACCACTAAGCCACCGCGGTCCCACTTAAGATAATAGTTACGACTCATATTAGTATAAAGCCCTTGTTCGAAAGTTATTCATGCACATTGATCGTTGATCACAAGAATTACATCTTTCATGCAAAATAATTGGCCGACAATTTTCAAAACTTTAATAAAACTTTTAAAAGTTTTCAAAACTTTCCTTCATATTTTTCGATCAACTTAGGTATTTAAACTTTTAGTTTAGAAATTTTGGTTTAAAAGTGTTCATCTGTATTTAGGTTTGAAAACATTTAAGCTTTAAAATGATTAGTGTGGATATTTTGGCTTGAAAATCATTGGTTTCAAGTTTGGTTTGGAAATTTTGGTTTCTTATTTGATCGCTGTTCTCTTTTTCTGTTTTCTTTAACACCTTTCTTTAGGTTATATAATATGGAGAGGTTTTGTCCTCTTTAAGAGTACCTTTTATTTTTGATTAAAACGTTTGATTTGAAAATTGTATTTAAAACGTTCTCTTTATCTGAAAAATTGCAACTCACTGCAGAAAATTACAAAGTAATTAAAAATCGAAACTCTTAAGCTTAAAGAAGGCTGGCAACACTATACGCAAGCATTTAATCACCATGATGCAATCATGTATGCCAGATTAAGTTACGTCTCATCCGTTTACAATTCATTTTTGATACCTTTTGGTAATACGTAAAATGAAAACAATAAATTAATTAAAATTATACTTGAGTTTCCCTCTTTATAAATGCATGTACACTGACTGCTTTTTGTTATTCTTATCTGCATATGCACGTGTCAGATAAAGGATTTGAGTAGTTCTTTGCACTTCAACACCATTTAGAATATATTTTTCATTTAAACTGATCTCTTCTGAAATCGAATCTTTGAGTTCTAAAACCGGTCATCTCTATCGAAGCTAATTTGAGACGAATGACAAACGAAACTAAATTAGTCAATATGCATCTACCATATAAAACTGTTTTCATTTTCGAACCGTCTTTGACGCGGGAGACCCGGGTTCGATTCCCGGCAGGAGCTCATGTGGTTCGGATTCCACGTTAATCAGTAGGTCCACGTCTCACATAACCTCGCTGCTGAATGGGACGCTAAACTGAAATTCAACTCAACTCAACTCATTTTCGAACCGTAGAACTGACATTTTTCTACTTTCCAAAAATGAAAATAACCGCGCCACTTTTGTTTGGCACAAACTATATGTGGAAAATATTGTCACAATATGCATTTCGTTGTATTATCTATTACATTTCCCTTTAGAAGAAAATAATTTATATAAATTCTCAAAATTCTATGGAGTCAAATGCACCTATTTCGCTTTAATATTTTATAGCCTCGCTGCTGAACGGGCAGTTAAATCTAAAATCAACTCAACCACATTGAGCTCATCATAAAGCTGTCAAGATTATTATTATTATTATTATTATTATTATTATTATTATTATTATTATTATTATTATTATTATTATTAATAATAATAATAATAATAATAATAATAATAATAATAATAATAATAATAATAATAATAAATGAATTCTGAACTGAACCTTCTAATATTTCTGATTAGAACATTATACATCTATAATTTTGAAGTCTGTCATAGTTTTTGAACGGAAAATAAATTAATTTATTGTACGACAATTGACAGCTTCCCTCAATAGTTGTCAGTATTTCACGTTAATTGTGCCAATACAAATGAACTTTGCGGAACTTTTCTTTTATTTACATACAAAAAGTCCGGGAACCCCTCATCTTCAGGTAAGAATAGGGCAATAATTATTTTTAGTTAACTACTAATGCTATGAAAATCTAAAGAATAATGTATTTGTTTTTAATATAAAATATTTTAAAATAATCAATCTATGTTATTTTTTCAATAACGTTAGTACAGATAGCAACAAATAAATTGAATTTCTCAGGCAAAAACTAGACGCAATCCTTATTATCAAGAGTACAAAAGGAAATGTTATGCTAATCCCATGTTAATGATATGTTATGTTATTTTCTTTAGATACGCATAGTATTGTTCTGAATTATTAGCTTACAAAGTGGAGAAACTTAATTTCACTGTTTGATTTACGATAGAATTTTAATGATATCATGTACCGATAAATGTTGATATCTACATCTTTTGTTTATTATTGTTACCGATATTTTATACTTTTTAAATTTAGAGCAGGAATGCTTTATGGGATAAACTGTTACCTTTATTTTGTAGATATAATTACGTAATCGTGCTGGTATATTATGGATTTTATACAAAGTTGACAAAAGCAAAGTAATATGTGTATATTCAGATAGCAACGAATATCAATATAATAAATGAAACTGTTTCGGAAAAATGTGATTTAGGAGAGTTCAGTAGAGATAATGTCAAATTACTTCACTTCAAATTACGTAAATTTATATTTCAATAAATGTTAAGACTGGCTATATCCTTTGTATACTACTGCACCCTTGTATACTATATCCCTTGTATTCTGTATAATCCTTGTGTGTTTGTTGGTAATTAAAGAGAGTATTACAAATCGAGAGAAAGTTTCACAGAAATTTACATTTATTACAAAGTCAATCTATTTATCTTGATACAGAGCTGTACACTATTGCCATTTCTCTTCTTAAGTCGTTGTTGCTAGCAACAGACCTAAGTATATCAGATTGAGTTTCATATTTTAAGCCACAGGGTAAACATTCTCTAGATAGTATGTTGGAATGTCGTATAAGTCCTCCTACACACTATGAGATAAATCCTAGGACATATCTTAGGATTTATCTTACGAAAAATGCTGTGAAGTGTCTCGTTAGAAATTCAACCCTTTCAACCCTTTTGTAAAGTATTTTCCTCTTTTACTTCCTCCAAAGAGATGCCAGATCTCACAACGGTTACTCGGCCAGGAATGATTTCCAATGTCTTCTGCCTTGCATATCTGTTGTGATAGAGCGGTTACTTTGTATTATATCTATATAAAATTTATGCTCCTGGTGTACCCAATAAGTACGTAAATAGCATCTTTGTTGGCGGGGAGAAAACAAATTTGTTTCCACTTTTCTTCACCTGATGTCGCTTAAATCGAAATCTTAAGATTTTTTTTTTTTAAATGGAGCGTGCTCTAAACAAGAGAAATCTCATACGATCGTCCGACATACGAAATGACATGCGATCTGATGTTGTGATTTTTACCCTGGGAAAAATCGTAAGAGATTGCTAGGATCTACCCTATAATGTATGTCAGGCGTAAGTGCGTGAGTTTTCAACCTCTATTGTACATAGCAAAAATCCAGTATCTCTTTGATTGTTTCCTTCATTTCATTCCGGCTTTTCTATAAACGCTATACGCTATATGTTTCAACATTATGTATGTTACATTCTATGTGTGTTGTAATAGCTTTGACCTACATGATTGATTTAACTTGACAACACTGTGCATTATATCTGACTAAAGTAGTGTCGTCCTCATTACGAGATAAAATATTGCGTTAAGATAAAGCATTTTAATGAATCAACAACAGAACAAGCGTACTATATCTATTCATTGAGTGAATCCTTTTGAGTTGAGTTGATTTTGAGTTTAACGTCCCGTTCAACTGCAAGGCTATATCAGACTTGGACTTACCGATTAACGGGGAATCTGAACCACATGAGCTCCCGCCGGGAATCGAACCCGGATCTCCCGCGTCAAAGACGGGTACGCTAACCGCTTAGCCACGAAAGAGCTCCCAATCGTTTTAAGTTTATTTTACTTGTAATTATAGTCTTCAGTTTTCAGATTAGAACTTATGGCATATTAGAAATTACAAAGAAGAATTACATAAGAAAAACTGTTTCTGAGAACAATTATTTCAAACCTATATTACTAGAGTCTAACATAAATTAAGTATTAACAAGAGTATTAAAAATGGACCTTAGATTAAAGATGCAGATGCAAAAATAATAAATTATATAACATCGGGAATGTTGCAATACTAATATGTGCTATAAACGCTTTTAAAAAAATCTTTTCTTTTTAATTATAGGCGGAGCCAAAAGTGGCAAAAACTCAACAGGTAAATACGTGCTATTTCATTCAGATTTAGTCAATGTATTTCTTTTTACACTGTGATTGTTTTCTATACAATTTTCAATTAAGGTTTCTTAATACCCTGAATGCCATACTATTCTTTCTTTTAAAGAGTAACATAATATAATCTTGAAATTATCTAATAATTCTTAATAATGCAAATATCGTAAGAAGTGGGGTTAAAATTCATAGTGCTCGTTTGCGAAAACTATTAAAATTTACAATGGTATTACTTTGAATAAAAATATGTACCTACAGTATATATTTGCAAAGAAATATTACTGATATTGCGTTACTAATAATTGAAGTGTATTATTGTAGCTCTTCTTCTTTTCAGATTCCGACGATAAAGGAGAAAGTGTTCGTTCCGGAACCAACACCAGAATGTTTAATGGTATAAAACTATTTATTTATATCTTATCGATTTTCTAATGAATACAAAAAAACTCTATACATATAAGACACTTACCATTTCATACAAAATATGAGTAAGAAATTTTTACTTTACCAACATACAACGTACTGATTATTGCATGTACTACCATGAGCAAAATAAATGACGCGTCTCTTTATTTTGAAGTTTTTTGAAAATATCTCAGTTTTCTTTATATGTTCGAAATTTCGGAAGGTTTCCCCAGCAGGACAGGTTAATAACAAACCCGTTTTTAATATTTGTGTTAGATATTAGCTTAAAATAAAGAAATTAGAAGCAAAAAACATTAAATCGACAGAAATCTCGAGAATTACCAACTCTGCTAAAGTGGGAAATTTTCAAGAACGCGAGGGAATTCTGCAGTTCAACACGAAGCAGCGACATCTATGTCATTGAGAGAAGCGTGGATTAGATCTACAAACGAAATATTTCTAGTATGTCTTATTATATGCATTATCAGCGAACTTCAAATATATGAATCTATGCTAAGTATTAACGTATAGATAGTGCAAATAGTGGAAATTACCTATGGAAAAAGACGAATTGTTAGCCCGATCGTAATGAAAAATCGCCTTTACTGTAGAACAGGTTCAGCTTACGTAAGAGAGCAAATAGCTCAGTTAGGTAAAGCAACGAGTTTGTATACCGAAGGTCGACGGTTCGAATCCCGTAGAAGTACTGTTGTCATTTTTATCACTAAGGTTATTTTATTTATTTTTTATTTGGGAAAGAATCAAATTGTAACATATGTGTAAAACTCATGACGATACCAAAAAAAAAAGAAAGAGAAAATATCGTCGCATTTGCATTAGTGTCTCTAATTTTTGTTTGCAAACAGATTCGTAATTATTTCCCCTGTGCTCACTGATGCATAACGAATGTTTTCCAGTAAATGTTAATTCTAATTTGGAGAATTTTAAAGTTTCACAATGTTTCTCACTACATAGTCTTCTATCTACGTGTTTGGATATTTTGATAACAGATTTCCCTATTAAATGTTTAATTTTCTCTATAAATATTTGTCTTAAATTGAAATTGTTTTGAATTTACTACATAAGCGAAGTTGCCCGAAGGAGGGAAGCTCAAGTAATAGATATTCTACGTAAAAGCAACCTATTGTAGAATGATGATGCTTCTTACCTTCAGCACATAATTTTAACGTTAGAGAGTCAGAGAGAGAAAAATCCTGGTTTTTCCTCCTCTATGACCACCCATCTTAAACCTCTACATGTCATTGTTCGTCTCACATAATTTCGGCTCTCCAAAGACATTCATATTTATTATTATTATTATTATTATTATTATTATTATTATTATTATTATTATTATTATTATTATTATTATTATTATTATTATTAATGAATATGCCACCCTTACATAATGTTGTAACTTTGCACATCTTAGTTTAAAGTGCTTTCTTTACTAATAATTTGAGCAACCACGTCACAAAATTTAAAATGTATGAGGGGGCACGACGTTTTATTTCCCCTCCTCTCTTTTCAGCACCCTCCAACAGAAGGTATATAATTTCTGAGAAGCAGGGCAGACAAAATGAATAAGAAATATATTTAGAGCATCCTTTCCTCCTTCGTGAATGTAATATCACGTAGCATTTTTTATTCTACTGAAGACGACCCTAGGCCGTTATGGTTAGGTAACAAAAGAAATACCTAATATATTTATAGCGCCCCTTATCTGTAATATTACCTCTTCTTTATTTGTTCGAGGCTTCCTTACACAACCAAGGGTGACAAAAAGAATAGGAAAAGTGTCTAAAGATTACAAAAGACTTTATATTTTGTCAGAAACAAGGCAGTATATACACAACATTGCTTTCGTTAACAAGTGTTTCACCCTTGAGTCGCTTATAAAATTATGCAGAATAACTTTTGCCGATCATTGTTCTAGAGGGATTTGTCCAGGATGGTTTGGTGTCGAGCTAATAACGATAAGTATATTTATTTACATCACTGTTAAAGAAATAGCAAACTTTCTGAAAGGAACTTACTTAGGAAACAGATCTTCCTTCTACTTAGCCAGAGCCCACTCTGAAAAATTGCATCTGGCATTCTGAGTGAAAGTTCTATGAGACTATTAGAAAAATATATTCCCGTTTTCACGCTGATGGTAGAATTTCTTAAACAGTTATTGAATTACGTTCGAAGGGTAGGCGTAAATAGCGCCCCCGCAACAATGTGGCGTGGGGACCGCACAAGCTGCAAGACCAAAAAATATACAGAAAGTAGGCAGGGGCGGAGCAGGCCAAATTTTCACACGGGCAAAGTGACTTTTTGGCGCCCTTCCCCTAGTAGTAGCCTATATTTTACATTTTATCATAGTGTTTTTAATAGTTTAAACCAGGAGCGTCACTTCAGATTTTGCTTTGGGGGGGGGGGGAAAGACCTCTTGATATAAGTAAAATTTCGCGTTTTTCACTGATTTACTACTATTCTAATGATAAAATCTATATACATCTCAAACTCAGGGGGGACAAATGCCCCTCCCTGCCCTCCCTAAATGACGCCCCTGTTTTAAACGCATTTTCAAAAAGAAATCCATTACCTAGGAAAAGTTCACAAAGAATATGGCCCGCTATAAACAATACCAACTCCACCCCCCCTGGTCTAGTGGCTAGCACGCCTGCCTTCTGTGGTACCGGGTCCAATTCCCGGTGGATTACTGTTGAACGATAAAAGTGGTTCGGATTCCACTATAATTAGTATCCACATCTCCCTTGCCCATTAAGGCATAACCGTGGAACGCTAAACTCAAGCAAACAAACAAACAATACTTAATTCCCGGCACTCTTTATTCTACATGCCATCTCTCAATTTTTCGATACAGCCCCCTTAGTACTATGAAACTCTCTTCTTCCATAGTGAAATGGAAAAAGATCATATAATTGCCACTACTTTACAAGAATATAAACCAAAAACGTCAGTAGAAAGCACATTATAAAATTTACTTTTTGAGGCTCGTTTTGGTGCCCCTCTTTCTCTGGCGCCCCGGGCAGTCGCCCGGACCTTAGTCCGCCCTTGAAAGTACGGACGCATAACTAAGGACTGCGGAGGAGAGGTTAACCTTCATGTTATGCCACTGGTTTGACGTGTTTGAAATGTTCAGTAAGTGATCAGTTGGTGAAATAATTTCGACGGTTACTGATGTTAAAGTTTAGCTAAGACAAAGCTACCTAATCAAATACATTTGATATCGCGATGTCACAATTTGATTTTTCCTCACATAAAAAAGATAAAAACAATAGTAATAAAAACCCTTACTCGTACTGGGCTTTTAACTAACTAACAACCTAATTCTTACAGACTAGTTGCTCTGACCAACTGAGTTTCGATTTCTTACGCGAAAGAAGTCTGTTATATTAAGAGGCATGCTTTTCATTATCAAAACTGTTCGAAGTAATACGAACATGGCTTAAGAACAGAGACGGAACTGAATTACCACTCGATTGACCTTGAGGGCAAATCACCAAAGCGTAGCTATAAACGTAAGTTCAGCATGCATTTCTCTGGAGTTGTGTTCAGTATTCCTATCTGCCAGTCATGCTTGTTCGTAGGAGTAATATGTTACAAACCTAACCTTTCGATAGAGCACAATGACAGAGAATCAAAATTAATGAATTCTTGCCCTTGTGAACTTGGGATACCACCATGTGCAATAAAACTGTCGCGTCCTCTGAAGTGATATTTTATCGAAAATAACTCGTTTTCCTTTATATATCCGAAGTTTTTGAGGGTTTCAAAATGATGAAACGTTACTGACAAACAAGGACGCATTTAGGGGTGGGTCCAGGTGGTCCGGACTCCCCTCTGAAATCCCAACTTCTCTGTAAATTTAGCCTAAATTTAAGGATTATCTTTTAAATTTTATTATAATTTATCCTAATATTGAAGTCGGACTTCTCCCAAAATAAATTACTGCATACGTGCCTGCTGACAATTTTCAATATATTCCTTAAATAAGTAAAATAACTAAATTAGGAGCAAAAAGCTTCAACACGGGCTAACTTTTGTCCACTGCCAATATTGTTAGAAGGGATATTAATAGCAAAAACTGCTAGGCAATGCTGAACCTTGGAACTTCACTCCGAACAGCAAGCTTATTATTGAGAACTACATATGAAATATTTTATCAAAACTTATCTACCTTTTACCTGGCATGAAATTATTATATACACCAAAATTCACTCTCCTAAAATGTGTATCTAAACATTGCTCTACGTATCTACGAAGCAATGAAAATTATTTATCGAAATATGTGAGCAGGGAATTCTAAGAGCCAGCCATTTTATTTAAATTGTAGTAAACCCTGTAACCGGGCGTTAACGTGAAGACAAAACTTGGTCCATTGGTAAAGTGTTGGAAGAATATAAACTCAATGATCGTAGGTTCGAATCTATCCACTCACCATAACATTTTGTTCTTATGTGTAACGATGAAATAAGAAAGAAAAAAATGTATAACCGTTAAGACAAAACTTCAACCAAGTCTGAAGAGAACAATACTAAAATAGTAATACAATGACGTCAACCAAAAATTATTTCATGTAGCGTTTGGACGAAATTACAGCTGTTAACAATTGCAGAAATAAAAACAGGCTGTAATGCAGTCTAGACTTCTGAATGCATTTACTTCCTGAAAACTTCCGTCTCGTCTTTGGTATGCCGCTAATCATTGTAAAACCTTTCAATTGGAAGTGAAATGACACAAACTAAAACAGTTTTAAATCAATAAATGTCTATGTGTAAAAGTAGGTGTCTTTTATCTGTAGTTCTGAGTTCCTTTTACTTTGAAGTGACAAATGAGAGAAGAAAGTATGGTGTTCGAAAAAAAATCAAATTTGAGATTTCAACGAATTTACACGTATTATAGCCCCTAACACCGAAAAAGTTATTTTTCGATACATGTCCATCAGTTCGTCCGTCCGTTCGCTACACTTTTCTGTGCACTCGCCTAGAAGCCATACATGAAGCCATACCTCGCCTAGAAGCCATACTTGAACGGAAATTTACGGTATGTTCAACTTATCTGCACCAAATTTTAGTTTAAGATTTTCATAGTATTTCCTATAGTTTTTTTTATTTCCCTCCTACTCCCAAAACAAGGGTAGTTTCCTGTACGATGAAAATAAAAAAAAAAGATATTTTCTCATAACTGGCTCTAACGATCTTGTTTTCTTTCTTTTTTTATAAATCAATATTTAATTAGCAACCCTATTTTGTGTTATAAGGCATTTATCTGAGAAAAATCTACAAGGGGTAGTTTATACTAAGGGGGTGAGTTTTTTCTCAGTGATTTTCTCAAAATGGACTCAAATGTTTTCGTTCATATTTCATAAATAAAGATTTCATTAATAACTTATCAATATGGCATAACTCGTTTGTCCTAAAAAAAATGCGAGGGGTAGTTTATTCTTGGTGGAGTGTTGTCTGGGCGATTTTCTCAAAAACGACTCAAAAGAGTTTATTCATATTTCAAAGATAAATATTTCGTTAATAACCGAACAATATGGCTAAACTCGTTTGTCCTGAAAAAATATGCGAGGGGTAGTTTACTCTTGGGGGTGTTTTTCCTCCACGGTTTTCTCAAAAATGAGTCAAGCAATTTTGTTCGTACTCAGAAATAAATATTTCATTAAAAACCTAGTAATATGGAATAACTCGCTTACCCTGAAAGAATCCTCAAGAGATAGTTTCTTCGGGGAGTTATTTTTCCCTCACGATTTTCTCAAAAATTACTCGGACAATTTTATTGATAATTCATAAATAAGTATTTCATTAATAACCCTATATTTTAGTATAAGTCATTTCTATGAAAAACAATTACAACGGATAGTTTATTTTTGGCGTCAAGGTTTTTTCTCCGACAATTTTCTCGAACGACAGGCGATTTTGTTCAAATTTCGCAAATAAATATTTCATTAATAACCAAAAGTATATCTTAACTCATTGTTCGAAACAATTCACAAGAGGTAGGTTACTCCTGACGTGTTCTTTTTGAACGACTTTCCCAAAGTGACTCATTTGATTTTTTTCATATTTCATAAACAATGATTGCATTAATTGGTCTATTATATGTCTAATGAAAATGTGCTCAAAGTGTGAGTTAGTTTTGTAGTGTGGATTTTCTTCAATCGAAGTTTTTTATTCGATAATCTGACATTCGATGTATTTGAATAATACGATAATTTTATTCGTATTATCCAAGTACACACTTCAGTAACAACTGCGGCCTAACACAGTTAAGAAATTGAATTGAAAACGTTTAGTGCGGTGGCCCTGTAATTGAATATTTTTTGAGAAACTCCCTAGCTTTTTGTGGTAAACTCAGGCTTTTCTTTTTCGAGCGACAAAAGAGAGAAGAAAATATAGTGATTGTGAAAATAATATCAAATTCAGATTTCAACGGATTTACATGTTTCATGGCGTCTACATACCGAAAATGTGACTTTTCGACACCCGTCCTTCCGGTCCGTCCGTTCGGCACACTTTTATATGCACTCTCCTAGAGGCCATACCGTTCAACTTATCTACACCAAATTTTAAACTTAGGGTTTACTTAGTATTCTTACAGGAGCTTTTCCATTTTTTCCTACCACCTAAAATAAGTGTGGTTTACAAACAGCCGAAAATCGAAAAACGCTATTTTCTCAAAAATGGTTTTAACAATTTTGTTTATTTTTCATTAATCAATATTTAATTAACAACTCTATATTGCAGTATCAGATATTTCTCTTAGAAAAATTTACGAGGGGTAGTTTATTCTTGGAGGTGACTTTTTCTCGACGATTTTCTCAGAAAAGACCCTGGCGAATTTTGTACACACTTCATAAATAAATATTTGACCTTACAACATGGTATAAGTCAATTGACCTGAAAAATATATGAGTAGTAGTTTATTCTTGGACTTGAATTTATTCCCAGTGAGTTTCTCAAACACGACCAGTTGGCAACCCTGTATCTCGACAACGAAGCTGAATTCGAAAACTGCAAGAGAACCATTTGTCTCCTTTTGATGTCACGAATCACCTCCTGAAGTTTGTGGACATCTTTCAGGTTCACCCTTAATGAAGCTTCTTTTCGAAAAGTTAACTATTAACTTTAGGCATTGTTTATCTTTTTTTAAATCACAAATGTCGTTATTAATTTTAAGGCAGAGAACTACTTCTGAGAGAATAGATCTTGAAAAATAATTTTAAAACTTAGACTTTTGTTTTCGAGACATTCCAGACAAGACGAGACATTTTACAAGCTATCTCGTGTCCAAAACATTTGCCTCGTATTATCTTGGATGTCACAAAGCGCGTCTTGTCTCTTTCTCGAGACATGTCTTATCTCGTGCGCATTTGTTAACACTTGGGAAGGATTATCTTTCTACTCAAAGCGTTGTTTTTATAATGGTTGCATATTTATGATAATTGCTGTCCACATAAATTACAGTCCTTTCAGTTGAATTAATTTTTATTATTATTATTATTGAAATTGCAATATCTAGTTTAACGTTGGACGATTATGCACCTACGCTAAGGGAGAATGATGATGAATGAAATGGTGAAATGAAGAAAGTGGGAGGAAAATGGAAAATCTCAAGAAAACACATACCCATGCACACGGTATTTGTCCACCTCAAATTTCACTTGGCACGAAGTGGAATCGAGCCACGGACCCCAAAGGTCCCTGCAATGCTTTATTATTATTATTATTATTATTATTATTAATAATAATAATAATAATAATAATAATAATAATAATAATAATAATAATAATAATAATAATAATAATAATAATAATAATTGAAGCGAGCTTAACGAGTTTCAACCGTACGACTCAACCAACGTTTGGGTACCTGTTCGTTCGTCTGCTCCTCTCATAAAAGAAATTTCATTTTAATGAAACTAGTAAGTGCCTTCTTTTAGCTCTGCGAAGTAACTATTGCTTGGAATATGAATCTGCAAAACATAGGTGAAATTAACCAAATGGTGCAAGTTTCCACTTATATATATAAAAACAATTTTGCAATATCAACTACGTGAATCTTGTCCCATAAAGAAGCCGAAACCCCTACACCGAAGAGCCCTCCGAGATTTGATCATTGTCCACACGGACTGAAATTGTCATTTGAAGCCAAAACTTTAATATGAAGCCAATAATTTCTTTAAAATAGACGGAAAATTCGGAAGTTATAAGCATTTTCATATTTTTGCCTTTTCCCATAAGGGAGCCGTAGCCCCCTATACTGAAGACCCCCCCCGGGATTTGATCATTGTCCACTCGGACTGAGTTTGTCATTTGGAACCAACGCTTTAATACGAAGCAAAATATTTCTTTAAAATAGACGAAAAATTCGAAAGTTATAAACATGTTAATAATTTTGCCTTTTCTCATAAGGGGGCCGTATTAGCCTACACTGAAGAGCCCCACGAGATTTGATCATTGACCACTGGGACTGAAATTCTCATTTGAAACCAAAACTTTAATATGAATCCAAAAATTAAACTTTTACATCAATTTAAACTGACTGGGTTCCAGTTCCCCCCACTATTGTTTAGTTTAGTTAAGTGGTAATTTGTGACAGCTTCACATCATCAAAAGAATGTTTCACTTCCCCTCCCCTCCCCCAGGAGTTCGTGCTGGATCCACCACTGGAATCAATAGACACTCTTCCTATTCTTTTTGTCACCCTTGATTGTGTAGGGGCTCCCTCGTACAAATAAAGAAGCGGTAATATTACAATCAAGGGGCGCTATATATTAGGTATTTTTTTAGTTACCTACCCCTAACCGCACAGGGCCATCTTTCGTAGAATAAAAAATATTACGTGATATTCCAATCATGAAAGGGGAAAGGATGCTGTAAATATATTTCTTATTCATTTTGTCTGTCCTGCTTATCAAAAATTACTTTTTGTTGGAAGGCTACTGAAATGAGAGGGGCAAAATAAAAAGTCGTACCCCCTCCTACATGGTTGCTCAAATAAGTACTAAAGAAAGCATTTTAAACTAAGATATTTAAGATTTAAACTAGGAATCTAAGATATCCTACATTATGTAAGGATGGCATATTCAGGATTATTATTATTATTATTATTATTATTATTATTATTATTATTATTATTATTATTATTATTATTATTATTATTATTATTATTTGAATGTTTTTGGAGCACCGACATTTTGTGAGACGAACAATGATATGTAGAGGTTTAAGATGGGTGGTCATAGAGGAGGAAAAACCAAGATTTTTCTCTGTCTGACTCTAACGTAAAGATTATGTGCTGAAGGTAAGAAGCATCATCATTCTACAATAGGTTGCTTTTACGTAGAATATCAATTACTTGAGTTCTCCTCCTTCGGTCTACTTACCTTATGTAGTAAATTCAAAACGATTTCAATTGAATACAAATACATTGTAAAACTTTTCCCTAATTAAACATCTAGGGAAAATTAAACATTTAATAGGGAAATCTGTTATCAAAATATCCAAACACTTAGAAGACTATCTAGTGAGAAATATTGTGAAACTTTATAAAATTCTCCAAATTAGAATTAACATTTACTGGGAAACATTCGTTATGCGCCAGCGAGCATATGGTGAGCAGTGAGCACAGGGGAAATAATTACGGAAGTGTTTGCAAACAAAATTAGGGACGCTAATGCAAGTGCGACAACAGCATTTTTTCTTTTTTTGGTATTGTCATGAGTTTTACACATACGTTACAATTTGATTCTTTCCCAAATAAAAAAATAAAAAAAAACAACCGTAGTGTAGTGATAAAAATAATAACGGCACTTCCACGGGATCGAACCCGCTACCTTCAGCATACAAACTCGTTGCTTTAACTAACTGAGCTATTTGTCTTTTTACGTGAACTGAGCCTGTTCCGGTAAAGACGATATTTCATTACGATCGTCCTACCAATTCGTCCTTTTCCATAGATAATTTCCACTATTTGCTCTATCTTTATGTTAATACTTAGCATATATTCATATATTTGGAGTTTGCAGATAATGCATATAATAAGACATACTAGAAATATTCGTTAAAAGTTTAGTTTGTAGATTTAATCCACATTTCTCTCAATGACATAGATGTCGCTGCTTCGTGTTGAAATGCAGAATTCCCTCGTGTTCTTGAAAATTTCCCACTTTAGCAGAGTTGGTAATTCTCGAGATTTCTGTCGATTTAATGTTTTTTGCTTCTAATTTCTTTATTTTAAGCTAATATCTAACACAAATATTAAAAACGGGTTTGTTATTAACCTGTCCTGCTGGGGAAACCTTTCGAAATTTCGAACATATAAAGAAAACGGAGATATTTTCAAAAAAACTTCAAAATAAAGAGACGCGTCATTAATTTTGCTCATGGTAGTACATCAACATACATCGTGTAACAAAAAGGTCAGGACAGTGGAATATCTGGACAAATACAATTGCGATTCACAAATTTCGAAACACGTGTCCAATATGTTTAAAAGATCTATTCAACTAAAATAAATTGAAGTTGTCCTACCCTTTCCCAAGGGGGAACTACAGGAAAACTTTAAAATTTCAAATTGAAACCCCTTAATTTTATTGAACATTAGGAATCACCAACCGAAAATTAGGAAGTTGTACTTGAAGCACATTTTCCCTTATACTACTAGTTAGCGCTGTAATTGTAAGAAAATGGAATATCGTCGTACGTCACCTCAGGTTGACAATAAACTAAATATCTCGAGAAATATAATTCCAATTTAAGAGATCACGATATACGTCCGCTGTATTATAAAAAGATCAACAAAAATAAAATGAAGTTGCCCCCTCCTCCGTAAGGGGAAGAAAGGGACAATTTTAAAATTTTAAATGAAAACCACCCACTTTTGTTATAAATTCGGATTATGTGACCGAAAATACTCAATTTTTACTTTAAGTGCGTATTCGATATTCTCATAGATGGCGCTGTAATAGGAGAAAAATGAATATCGTATTGATAATATCGAAATTGATAATAACCGCACATTTATACCTTGGTGAAGTCTTGCACCATGTTGCTGGAACCATGTGTGGGCGAAATTGTCTTTCAGAGTATCTCTAATTGCTGGAACTACTTGCTTTCGAACCATATCATCATACCCTTCTGAAGGGAAATTGTCATAAATAAAAAGGGAACCAATTATTGTATTATTCAATACTGCCGCAGAGATATTCAAGTTTTTGGGATGAAGAGTACATGTTTCCAAGGAGCAACGACCATTACTGTTAAATCAAAATCTGTAATTATGTCTGTTGACAAGTTAGGTTGAATACGGCATCATGAGGGAGCACAATGGTGGTAAGAAAAGTAGGTTCATCATTAACACTTTCCTTCATATCTTTACAAAATTCTACACGCCGATCAAAGCCATCTTCATTCAGCTGGCGTATCAGACGAATTTTGTATGGATGGAATGTCATACAATTATCATGTTGTTCAGTAGTTTAACGACTGCTAAGGTGAGGGCTTTCTACAAATATCTGCAACATCAAGCTGTTTGTTTTTAACTGTCTTCGCTTTTGATAGGCCAGGAATGTTTCGATCTTTTATAGTTACCGATTCTTCACTGTACCTTGCCGTGAACTCAACAGTGTATCCTGAAATGGGATTATGGATAGCAAAACGTTTCGTTAAATATTACCCTTATTTCAACAGATCCTTTGTGATCGTAATATCCTCAAATCATCACAATATATGAATAGATATCCTATCTTGTTCAGAGAGGATGAGCATTATTACTTCTTTGCCAATCTACTTCATTAAGTAAAGAGAACTTTATAAATTTAATTTTAGAGCTCTGATACAAATAAGTTGAAACACTTGAGCCTGAGTGTTCAGAGGTTTTCTGTAATAGTGATTACTACTATCAATATCTAATGGCTTCTATTAGATCCGTGATTCATGAATTTTGAATCGCAACTGTATTTTTGAAGGTGTTCCATTGCCCCAACCTTTTCCATGGTATATACTTATAAAATATAGTAATTGTTAGTTAAATAATCAATACTTTTGAGACATATATTTTGTGACATAAAATTAAAATAAGTAGCAAGAGTTTCAATAACTTAACTTGATCAGACGGTAAGCTATTGAAACTGTTACTACTTATTTTACTTTTAATAAATAAGTATAAAACTTCGTCAGAAAAGTATTAACTATTTAAGTAATAGTTCCAGAGTCAAAATGGATGAAGTTAATTGTTCGTGTATTTTTGTGGTGCAATCTAGTCTATGTCAAAATACCCATAGAAGTAAACAAAATGAATCATGTGACTAGTGTTTCTGTTTTATAATAACTATTATTTGGGAACAAATGAGTAACAAACAAACAAACAAATAAAAGTAATGCAAATAATAATAATAATAATAATAATAATATGATGATAAAGTAGAAAAAGAACAGAAAAGTAAGAAAACAAAGGAGAAGCCATCTTGTTACAAACAATACAGCACTTTTTGAACGTCAATTGTGTTCCGTTTTGTATTTATTACACAGGAGAAACACACGTGTTTGAAATCAAGAGATAAACAACGAAAATAAGCTTTGGAAATGTAAGTGTGAACTAATAGAGATAAAACGACCTCTAGGTAATATCATACCGCCTTATGCAGAGAAGTTTTGACGTATGATTAGCATCATACTAAATGTTTGACTACTGCAGGAAACAAATGTTAGTCAAACTCTTTAGTATGGTAGTAATCACGCGTCAGAAAGACTCTGCATAAGGCCCATATTTATTATCTTTTTCTCTGACTTTTCAAATAATCGACATTCGGGCAAATGTACTTTTGCACACTTGGAAACATGGTCAAGTGTGGAAGTTCGTAGTGTCATAGTATTATTGCATTTAGAAGATACCTCACGAGCAACCATTTACCAAAAAGTTGTTGAGATTTACTGTATGGTGATGGAAGAATATCACAGAATCTATTGTATGTCTGGCACACTGAGTTCAATAAGCACAAAATATACGTGAATCATGATTAAGAAACTGGTCAAGCAAGCATGGAAGCAGAGTACAAATTTTAGAGTGGTCTCGGTCAATTGAAGAAACCTGACCTTCAGAACCGGTCAGAATGGTTTACTATCACGTCATGAATTCAGTGATCTGACACATACTGTATTTGTGCAATGTATGAGTGTTGAGTATGTGTAATGCATATGTTGAAACACAACACTTGCAACAGTGTAATATTTCTTATTTCTGCTGGGAAACCAAAGTGTGTTCACGGTTGCTCCTGGTACCTTATTTGTGTATGACTTTCGAACAAAGAATAACAGAAACATTTGAAAGAATACTTCCGAAATAATTTGCATTTTGACTGAAATGATGGAAAATACAGTTGAAAGAGAAGCATGATATGGCGGAAAAGCTTCTATTTACTAAGAGGCAATAAAGATGCCTAAGCTCTTCTCAAGATGAAGATGCAAGGTGAGAAGATGAAATATATTTTTTAAGCACAGATTGGCCTACTAGTGACGTCACTGTGAAACCACTTGCAAAATATATATTTCCTGGCCTAACTCCTATGGCTATCTTTTACTTTTGGAATGAAGTGCTAGGGGCATAGCAGTACTGCATGCCGATCTTTCACAGTGTGAGGCTTTTGGGCACAAAGAATAAAGTTGGCAATATATCAGACCATGATAGGGGCGAGATTATGATGGCAAATGACTGGGAACGAGAATCTCGGAAATGAACGACTTGCCTAGTATTCGTGACCTACTGGTGAGTGCCTTCCAAAGGTGAGTAAAGAACAATAAACCTACAAGATATCAAACGGCTGCACCTTCAGGAGAAGTCATAAAATTCGAGAGTGGTAACATGATGGGTGCAAACTATTTCAAAATTAACCCAAAAGTTCAATAGTGTGTTTGAGAACATGAAAAACACTGTTTGATATAGGCCTCCTCAATCAACCTCCCACATGTTCATGAATTTTGCCACATATTATCACTAATTACAACTGAAGTGAGTACCTGCGCATTGTCATTGGACCGTAGAGCAACTACACAACGATATGTGCTTCGATGAATCTCAATATGCCCTTCATCAAATTAATGACCGGGTCAAAATCTGTTCTTCCAGGAGAACAGATACTCGGTCGTACACAGCGGGATCATAAGAAGCCATTAGTAGATCCATTATGATATGTTGGACATTCACATGAACATCCATAATCCCATTAGTATCAGTGCAGGGCATCATCGTGGTTTCTACCTATTAGTAAATTATTACTTATCACTTATACCCATTATGTCGCCCATATTCCAGATTGAGATTTCTATCTGTCAAAAGACAACACTTCTTGTTATAAGGACGAACTTGCGCTGAGTGGTTTGAGGAATACAGTGTTCTACTCCTCAAACCACAAGAAATTTCTCTACCTGCAACTGCCCCCAAACACACCCAATCTTACTCGTGTTAGATCAAGATATCATTAAATATGAAATCCGAGCTCACCTACCTCAGCCACGAAATTTATAGAAATAAAGTAATATGTGAGTTTTCAGGTGTGTTGCACTATGATTCTAGTGAGTTATAAACGATCCTTTCTTCCATGCCAAACTGAATTCTTGCTATCTTCGGAGTCAGACTTAAATAAGTCGAATATTACATATGCTAGAATATTACATATTATGTTCTGACTGGTCAATGTACTTCTGGAATGTGATATTGTAATAACCTCTAGCGTTATGACATTACTTTCTGTTGGACTTATTTCTATCGTTTATTATACATTTCATTTCATTGCATTACCATCGATTCTTGTGACAAGTTAGAATATCAAACTGAAGAATAAATTTGAATATAAAAGAAATGTGAATATGATCTTTCTTATCTTCCTGGTACAACTTCAATGATAAATGTTATTAAACCACCATATAATGGGACAAGAAATATTTAAATGGTGTGGCCTTAATATGTATTAAGCAATGTAGGTATAACAAGCACTCACTAATCTTCCTCTTTAAAATACTCCAACTAGAAGATGAAGAAAATAATGTTTGTAGGTAAGGCGGAAGCACGTAAAGAGGAATATACATGCATATATATATATATATATATATATATATATATATATATATATATATATATATATATACTAACAACATTATAACTGCAATTGAGTGACACAATATGAAATTATGACGCACTTGCACTCCAAATATTCTTCATAAATTAGTAAAGTATTTTTAGCAGCTTTACCTTTACTTACACCAAATATCTACAATTATGTGAAATTTTAAGTCCTTGGTTAGAGGGAATATTTTATTGTATGTGTTTCAATTATTATTTCCGAGTGATTCACATCTAAACATTACCATTTTTACAGGATGGGTGGTATAAATTTATAATCTTCCACACCCTTAATATTAATGTATGATTTGTCCCTTGCCACTTAACTTCCAAAACCATAGACAAAAATTTCTATTTCTTTTTTTTACATTTTTTACTGCACTGGGAGCTTACGTACTTCATTTGAGCTAAATTTAAAACTAGCATGTTTAGATGACATTCTATGAAGCTTTGGAATCCTTTTCTAGAGTAGCATTATAATGAGTACTTTCTCACTTTCACCAACAAGTTTCCTCCATGGAGGAGGTAATTTTTCGTCCTCGGACGTTTCAATTTACTTCTGTCGCGAAATCTACATTTGTACAAAGTGTCAAGTTCCCATTCCTGAAGGAAATTTCTACGTCTGCGAAAAACTATCCATAAACTACGAATTATTGACAGCTAGTTAGTTTTGACCCTAGAGTCCCGTTCAACAGTGAGGCTGTACGGCATGTGGACCTTTAGCTTAATGTGGCATGTGAACCACATGAAATTCCGCTGTCATTTAAATCCGTGGCACCAGTGCCAAAGACGCTTACCCTATCAGTTCATTAACCAATTTCATAACGAAAGTACAAATATGTAACATGATCCCTTTATTTTTTTTTAAGTTTCTAAATGCTTTCCTTTTCTTGTCCGATAAATCGTACATTAATGCCAAGAGTGCAAATCGAATCGTCGTTGAGTATCTTCCCTCGAAATGTAGGTGTTAATGCATTTAGTACATGCCAAACAAACCAAATCAATTACATTTTATGTACTAGCCGATACAAAGGTCAGATATACGTATATTGAAAGCAAACTCGTACTGCTTATAAGAAGAAATCCCCACAGGAAAATCAAGTAGGAAAACATCTAATTATGAAGATTATTGAACCATTCAAAGAGAAATGACATAAGATTACAACTAGTATCTTGTATTACGTCTCTGAAATATGATCATAATCTAAACATGTGAAAGTAGTAGAAATATTGGAACTGGAACTGTAAAGATGGAAAGAAAAAGGATTCCAGTTATCCCAGGGATGTTTGCAACGCCCTTCACACAACATAAATTTACAACACCGATTATTTCAGTTTTACGCAATATGAAGAATATGACTCAAAGAAATTTACTTTCCAAACTACGCTTCAAATTGTGTCAAAATTCAAGAAAATGTCGAATAGAAATCCAAAAACAATATTTTACAACCACTCAAAAGTTTATGTTAATGTTATTGATATAATAACACATTGTTCCAGCTGGTACCAGAAGTTGATATGATTATCTGTTCTAAAACATTCCGACGAATATTCATTGTCAAAGTACCAGGGTAATCAGCTGTTCCCAAGGAACGAATCACTGTTAAGTTTAGCATATCTGTTGATCAGAAAAAATAATTCAACAAAACATGAAGCCAGATTGGGACGTACAACGAGAACTGAAACATTAAAATAAGCACGGATTGTAAATTGTTTATTTGTGGACGTTATGTTAATGGGGACATATCGTATTGTATATTAGTGTTCAAATGTCGAGCACAATGTTTGGAATTTTTTTCGCAGGATAGGAATATTAATTTCAACAGGATATCAGCATTGTGGATTGCTTTTTTCATTTATTCCTAAATACAAAATAATTTATTTCTACAACTAAACATTATTGCATTATAATGTGATGTCTGCTGCTCAGTTTTTGTAGTCTTTATTATTCTCAGTTTGTTCACTACAAATATACATTCGATGTCTAGATTTTCGATTGTTTTATGAGAACATTTACTCATTAGTGTAAGAACCAATGCAAACAAGTAAAAGACTGGTGATATAGTTGTAATAGAAGAAGTTGAGAAAGTAAGGTAAATTTTAAATAAAGAGTGGGGCCTGATAAAAGACAGTTACTGGAGTTCAACAGGAGTACGATTTATCCGTCCATAGATTAACAATTTACAGTGAAAGAAGATAAGACCGTACCTAACCCTAGAGCTAACGTCAAATCAAATATCAAATGTTAACATTTCCTTCATAAATAGGCAAATAAAACGTTATCACAACTGTTAGCAAACCAAAGTATACAATACAATAATCATCATGCTGAGTAGATCAAAGTTTAATTGACAATGTAGGTATATTCCATGTGGAGGAGGTAAATAATACATTTATGACTGTTTTTAAACACATTTCTAACTAAGATAATACTATAAGATTACTGTAACACTTTGTAGCAAAAGGATCTGGGAACAATGCAACTGGCGGAAGGCCCAGCCGTAGAATGCTCAGAAGTGCATATTATGATGACCTGCAATCTTTTGCACCTCCTCAGCCTTATGCAGGTAAAATTATATTGTTATCTTTTATAATTTTAAACCACTTATAACTTAATACGTAAAACAATATTTCTTGTATATGTTTAAGGATATGGTTCTCATGAAAGATATAAGTGCCTCCTTCATATAGGATAAGTTGTCCACCAGTATTTAACGTAAACTAATGTAGAACTATAAACTCCATAACTAGTAGAATTATTTCAGATTTTGCTTAAGATAGATTCCCGGGCGACATAATAATTTAAATTTTATTAGTTTCCATACTATATAATTGATTAAAATATATACATACATAAATACACACACACACACACACACACACACATATATATATATATATATATATATATATATATATATATATATATATATATATATATATATATATATATATTGTTAGAGTTTATTTGTGTCGGTGTGATTCTGATTGATTGAGGATGACGAGGTCCACCGGTTGTAATCCGGCAGCCGATCACTAAGTCTTTGAGGGCTCCACCGTGTTTTATAGGTGTGATAAAAATCATACAGTTTGTGTTGATGGCAAAGTAGGAAGCACACACTATTCCATTTAAGACAATTTTCATCATAGAATTTTGCCTTGTATGGATTTGAAATTCGTTCTCTCTCTTTCTGTTCTTGCAGCCAGAGGGGGCTGTAATTTGTTATCATCCCATATTTAATCTCAGATACACCTATCCTCTTTTATTTGCTGGTATGAAGTGAAGCTGAAAGAGGAATGCATAGAAGTCATAGCTCAGTTGTTTGTTACCTCTACCTAGATCTTAGCAGTACCAGTTTTACTATAACTTGCCCGGTAGGGGAAGTTCAATGAGGAGAGAAATTTCAGAATAAAAGATTTTATTGCTATGAAACTTTTTTTTCTATTTTTCCATAATTTATTAATGTGCATTTTGGTATGAGCATGATAGTTTGTCCAGGTACATGTGACGTTTCTATTGATGCGTCTCTTACCTCCGGCAAATGTTTTAACTAATCAGAAATTATTTACCAATTAGTTATACTTTCACGTTATATGCCAATAACTGTACCATATATCTTTCTGTGTCTTGCATCATAATAAAGAGCTTAGTAAGGTTGTAAGAGTCATTTTTTATCCGTTGTTACAGATACACTAAGTTTAACCAAAAGGTAACATAACATCACAATAAATGTTCCTTCTTGTTCATTTAATTTATTTATTTTCTAATCCTCTTAATAATTATTATTACCTATTATTGTTATGCAAATAGCTTAAAATAGGTTAATATAACTAGGTAAGAAAATATATTTTCAATGATCATAAATTTACTAAAAATGGGATATTTGGTTAATATATATTTAAATAGCAGGAAAGAAATGTGTATGGAAAACTATGCCTGGTACATAGCTTCTTCCTTTTCGTAAAAATATCGCTACAAAATGTATTTCTTTAATAAGTGGAATACTTTGTAAAGCAATAATTCGTATTATTATCTAGCGTACGTTGAAATATGTTGAAATAAGGCTGAAATTACATTTAAAAATTCATAAGTCTTCAAGTTCAGTGCAGATTGGTATTGCTTTGTGAACTACTATATTGTAGCCTAAAATAACTAGGTTAAAGTTCTTACAAGTAAGTCTTTGACATGCGAGAATCTAATTGTAATTGAAATTGAAATTGATATGAAATCGATATGGAATTGATATGAAACATTGAATTAACATGTTCTAAATGTACAATTAAGTATCAACTTTAGTCTCTTATGTTATGTTGTTCTGTAATGTGAATCTAATGGGAGGAGTTACAATTATCTATCTCATATTCATAAACGTGCTATAAGACTTATCTTATTTAGTAATGGTATGATTGTGTCATGAATGACCTATTAATTTCTTTATACTGTTGTTACAATATTAAGCAATACTTTCTTACTCAGATGGTGTAATATGTTTCTGCGCGTTATTAACATAGAAAGGAACAATATTGTATACGTTTTATGTTTTATCAGTGAGAAACAAGTTAGTAAGATCCTCGTTAGTTAATCGTGTGTGCTAGTAATCGATTTTAGACTGGGTAATAGACAATGATTACTATATCTCATAAAACAACAGAAATATGTTTAGTAAAAGTTTGTGCTCTCGAAGCTGGATTAATAGCCATTTGTGCTGCTCTGTCTGCGTCATCAATTAAATTCTTTGTAAACATGGAATGTGCCGCAAAATGCAGAATATTCACAAGGCTCTTGGGTTACCGATATACCATCGAACATCTTAAAATGCCTTCTGTGTGAGAATTTTACACCTGATAATATTGTTAGATAAAATGACGTCCCTATCCAACAGCGTAACAAAAGAGGCGAGTTCAAATGGTGTATTTCATTATGAGTTTTATGTTAGTAAGTAACATGATTCTATGACAGTATCTACTTATAGGTTTACATAGATGATTATTTTCCCGTTTACAAAGGTTTACACTCACGAGTATCAGATTGTTCATCAAAATAACAATCTATTGATTGATATATATGGATCATTTCTCTTGATATGTTCTTGCAACCTTGAACTAGGAGACAAAATATTCTGTTTTTATACCATGAAAATATTGGAGATAGTTCATTGTTTGGTATACTGCATAATACGACCAGGATTGTTACCAATCTAACATAAAGTCATTTTTTAAAATGGGAGTGAGTCATTTTACTACCTATTCCAAATTCATCTACAAGACAAAAACTTACACTAGCACTTATTTTGCAGTGTTCCAAATTAAGGTTCATACAATATCACAAAACATCCAAATTTGGATGGCCTCTATACCAGTAATAACGTAAGTGATACGGACGGGGCAATACATGCCGAATGTATAGTAATATTGAATATACGACATAGGTAATATGGTCAATTTCGAATAAGTAGAAGAAATGAGTCACAGGATTGGAAATTTAACTTTTCAAAACAACTTTTATTTTTTTAAAATAAAATAGCTTAGGTACATACATAGTAAACTTGCCTGGAAGTCTTTCAATAAATGTGAAGACATTAATATCGTTTACTGCAATTTTATATCTCGAACAGTTTGGAGAAATGTTTAATACTAGAAAATTTTACAACAATTATGCTTGAAATTATGTAATATGTTCCGTGTGCAAGATTTGTTTAGTAGATTTAGATCTAATTGAAACTACCGCTGAGGAAACAATACATTTAGTGTAAAAATTAATAACCCGTAATACTTTCGTCACGTTATTAATTTTAAGTTAACAGTTGGCGAAACTGTTGCACGTTATTATTAATTTTTACATAAACTTATTGTTTTGCATAGCAAATAGTTTTAATCGGATTTAAAATGCGTATTTCCAAGAACGGAGACATAAACAAGTAATATTGTACTGTAAAGAAAGAATTGTTTTAAGTTTGAGAACGTTTCCCCAAATACGTTATTTAAGCAACATATGAAATTCAAAATTTTCATATCTCTAAAATGATTTCAGATATCAAGTTCTTATAAAAGACATTATTATCTCTATAGCTGGTTTCCAAAATATCTACACAATTGGATTTAATATTTATTTAATCATGTTCTCGAAATAATGTCCATAGAAGAAAGTAAAAATTTTAATTCCTTCTACCTTTCTTCCTACTTGTTTCAAAAATGTCAAATGACTGTGGTATTTGACGCCAAGTTACTTTGAATGTTCTTTACCCTGTCAATATTACTATCGTTACTTCTATTATGAAACCTCAGAATTTGGTTGTCTTTCGATATCCGTGATACCGTTCCGATCTTAGTTTGCAACACTGCAAATCAAGTGTGACATTGTAAGTTTTATTTTTTATATTATTTGAAATGTGTAAAAACATGTCGTAGTATCATTTGAAATACTTCAACTTGAGTATTGTCAACGCCGTTAACTTGCTTCTATTGCAGAATATTCAGATAATATCCGTTATTGATACTTACATGAGACAAAATTTTAGCGCTTTGCATTTATTAGTTTAAAAGTTACAATGGCGTTTCAAGATTATTTTGAAACATCATACTAAAATTCAAGTTCGAATTATTGTTGCAATTAACAAAAGAATACGAAAAACGCTGAAATGAAACATTTATATTGGTTAGCGAGTAAATAAGCATAAGATTCTGGGAAGACACAAGATACTTCCATCAAATTAAAAAGTAGATTGTAACCCCAAAATATCGGTTTATTTTCAGTATTCAATTCTTGAAAATCAAAGATAATTTAAAAGCTATATACTTATTCCAACTTATTTCTTCATCATTAGTGGCTTGACTCTGAGAGGAGACATGATATTATCTGCAATACGTAAAAGCTGTGTATTTTTCGGTACATCTATTGGTTTTGTAATGTTTTAATTTTGGAGAGGAAAATAACGCTTTCCTTAATGTTTAGAAGCTACATATGTCTTCCTGCTTATATTGTATATTTTTATTGTCTCGAAATTAAGATAATACTTAAGTTAACGCTGGAAAGCTCCGTATCCGTAAATGTTTATCAGCAGTCAAACGGTTCTGGAAAGTCAGAACGTATTGAATCCTGATTCTGTTTATGTTTAATTTATTGATTGTGGAAATCGCAATAAGGATTGCCCTAATAATTGAAGCTGCTTGTAGTTTTGCTTATTATCAAAGCCTTAATACTGTAACGGAAGACAAAGTTTTTCTACTTTCTAAAAAATGCATAGTTCTCCCCACTTATAAGTTCACCATAACGTCTTTAATTCCGCAACCCAAGATAACATTTTTTGTTAATTGTCTGATTTTAAATTCTAAAAAATGATATGTTATTTTTCTTCCGGGTAAAAATTACAGAATCATTATTGTTACTAGGCGCATCTAGAAAGTAACTTTCTCATGCGTCCCATAGATAGAAAACAGAATGTTGTTCGAAGTGACTGTGCATGTGAGAGAGTAAGGGCCTAGTATACCGCATGCGCCAGTGGAACTTCCTTGGAGCTCTTAGTAGCGTCGTGGTAGAGATTGGAGATGGATGTTCCTATTCCAGCTTGCAACGCTTGTGAAGTGAGAGCAGTTGTAAAATTTGTTTAATTAATTGGGTATAGTACCGATTGAAACCTACACTAGAACATTATTCTTTCAAGTGCACGCAGTCGCTTCGCACAACATGCTGTTTCCTGGAACGCTTCGCACAACATGGGCGCGTGACAAAGTTACTTTCTGGATGCACGTCGTACTTCTCAATCATAACAACATATTCTAAAAGGAACAGTACTAAGATAGGTACTCGTCCAGTCT
Organism: Thermobia domestica; assembly: GCF_964235325.1. Classification (NCBI taxonomy): domain Eukaryota; kingdom Metazoa; phylum Arthropoda; class Insecta; order Zygentoma; family Lepismatidae; genus Thermobia; species Thermobia domestica. The sequence goes on from NC_137457.1 coordinate 12,832,400, forward strand.
TTCGGATTTTAGCTGTTAAAGATTAGTCCATTTCTTTCAGATAATAAGATTATACATGCTTTTTAGTAGCCAATCAGTCTCTGTGACTTAGTTGTTGGTCATAAGTTTATTTACTGTGGAAAATAATACAACATTTTTCTTGCTGTTTTCAGACTATGGATTTATTCCTTTCGTTTTATTACCTCTTTAATTTAACCCTTTCTTTAATATTATTTTATGTTGTACCCTTAGAACTTGAATACATGAAGACATGATAATCAAACTGTATTGTTGCAAAATATGTACTTGTTCATTGAGTGGAACTAAATCACATTTTTAAAATCCTTTGCAGGAAGAATGAGATATGATGTTCCATATTCTTATCCACATATTCAACCTGATCAATTCGAAAGATAGAAAAGACGTTTGATGATACAAGATAAAAAACTTATCGGAAAGTTTTTAAGAAGATAAACTCTGTAAATAAGTTCTTTTATACATTTCTTTACATTGTTAACGTAGTGTAATAAACTATATTAACATAGCGTTTTGTTTTATTTACAATGCTCACCAACGCACATCCTCCAGAATCTTGTATTGTCTCAAACAGGATTTATAATATTTGGTGGTTTTAGACTCCGAATTTAACTTAGCGTGCTTACTTAGTATTTATAATATTTTTAGTTCCTAGAAACGATTTCATGCATAAACACCAAAAGTTTTATTTATAAAACAGATTCTATCGTAGCGCCGACGTTCATGATTTGCGTTTATTTAATGATTATTACAAGATGTTACATTCAAAGTTTTAGATTGCCTCTCAAATTTTTATATTTTTTATTTACGAAAATAATAATCTTAGACAAAAAGTAATCAAAATTAAATAAATCAATTATATATTTAAATAGAAACATAACATTATGTTGCTACTAATGGCATGTCTGCTTTACCGTCTAGTAGGAAACTCCTTTAGTACCCGTCTACAGTAATGGATTACTGTCAGGAGTCTAAAGACACAAAAACTCTATACGTACAAGAAAGTGACTGAGGCACTCAGACATTACAAAGGCAATGTGTTGCTGAACATGTTGTACAAAAGTACAGCGTAGAGGTTCCGTTAGATTCCTGATTTCAAACAGGAACGTTCAACAGGATGAATTTTTGACAATTCGTGTGTCAAAGGAATTCTACAATTATTCTTCAAAATGTCTTTCCATTGACACTGTTGCAAATTATACAGCCCAATTTGCAGCGATCAAACTTTTGTACACATGAACTCCATAAGAAAACCATGTAAGTAGATCTTTGAGATTGATCATGCAATTTCAGGCGAGATAGACTTACATAGTCACTATCGATTGGGTGCTCAATAAGTTGACACTGGAAAACAAGAATCAAAGTCTATAATGTAATTTCTCTGAATGTAAGTAATAAAACGGAATGTCTCCTGCATCGGATGCTAACCACACATGACAGATTGGTCCCCTACGACGAACGTAATCGGTTGCCAATCATTTGATCATGATCAACGCAACAGGACATCATTACTAAATCACTACTATTTACACACAAAATGTGTTGTTACTATTATTGCGGTCTATCGTGAGAATGAGCACTTTTGTCTTTTCCAGGCTAGGTTAATCAGGCAATGTAAATCATCTAAATATTTAACTCTATCAAATGCAAATCGCAATTCTGATCGGCAAGAACCCATCAACTTTCAACTAGACATGGTTCCTACATGTTGCGGAACAACGCTGTAGAGCAAATGATGGTGCAGGCTCATTGTTTTCTGAAGTATGAAATCACTTTCATTCCCCATATTCTCCTTTATATATATATCTGCTTTTGACTATCATTTCTTTCAGCGTGTTATTCATTTATTTAGATGGAAGATCTTCCCTGATATTTGAGTGGCGCAATGTGCCGCTCTGATATTTGGATGGCGCAATATGCCGTTGAGAATATTTCGAATTGCATACTCTTGATTTGGATTTTGAGTTTAGCATTCCTTTTAGGAGCGAGGCTATATGAGAAGTGGATCTACTGACTAACGTGGAATCTGAACCCCATGAGCACCCACCTTGATTCGAACCTGGTTCTTCCACGCTAAAGGAGCGTACGCTAACCTCTAAGCCAGGATGAATCTCTCGCATAATCTTGGATCTTACAGGCACCGAAATCAAACTGTAGCTACCAGATGTCAAAGTTTATTTGCAGACGGCACAACGTCTGTTATGCTTAACCAGGTATTACGGGTGGTAGCCAGGTATTACCTAACCCGGTAGTGATTTTTGGCATTTAGAAATGATGCATTTAATTTTCACCAAGGTATTTAAATCCTTTATGTTACTATTTAGAGAACAAATTTGACATGATGAGCATATTCATTGAACCCCCGTTTTATCATCAGCTTTTATTACAGTAATCATCTTGTAACTAGAACTTACTGTATGGATTATTAGTATAATATGAATGATTAGGCAGAACGCCAACGCAGAAGGTAATTACTATTTTACAAAGGTTTTTCTACAAAGGCTTTAAACTAGACCGAATTAGGAATATCAGTATCATCCGTGTAATAACTCTAGAATGGCATGCTATAGGGATGAATTCCGTATATGAAGTTTTAGCCAGTGTCATGTGAAAGTATTGTCAAATTAAACTGGTTGCCTATCAATGGTCTGTTACGCTATTTCCAATACGTCTCTTACCTACATACACGCAGCGGAGAGGTGATCACACACGTAGTAGCTAGTGCCAAAGTTATCACGAACAGTTACTTAAAACAGAAGCTGTTGTTAAAAGAATCAACTATGAAAAAGAACATGGAGGTGGGTCGAAAGATAATCTATCCACAGCGCACTATTGATTACCTGATACATGTTTCAAATATAAATGGAACCAATATTAGGTGGACCAGAAAATGCAAATTGTTATATTCAATTCTTACTACATGCATGTTACTCTGGCTGAAAGTTGTACAAAGAGCTACTGGAAATGCAACGGTTAGATTCCAAATAACAAGAAATAACCACGGAAATACCATCCATAATTTGTTATCACTGTTTGTGGTGATGTTTCAATGATGACGTACGGTGATAATGATACGTCGTGCCAATGCATTTTGATCATTACTTTAGGAAAAATTTCATATGAGTATATTGTTGCTACGAGACTCAACTACGCGGAAAAGTTGAGAATTCGTAAGGTTATTAGAAATCTGAGAATGAATGCAAAACATGTATAGAATATGATTATGACATCTATTTCCCGGTTGTAGCGTATGGACGCCAACTAGCTGAGCATACGTATAAGCAAGACTCAAGTCTTACCTCTAGAAGTCATTTGAATAGTTAGTAGAAAATGGAACGGGAATTAGGAGTTCGTGACAAGTGTTTGAAGACGTTCTTATTAAATGCAATCTTCGAGTGCTGTGGACTTATGGTGCTTTACGCTATTCTAAACACGTCGTTTATGTCTGTGTCAGTAAACCCATGCTATTGTCTCCAAACGTCTCAAAATCTAGGTAGGGACGTTACTCGTATAAGCTCTCTAAATCTACGTAGAAATAACACCTCTAGAGATTGTTCTTGAAGTTGTAAATGAGTATATCTTACATCATAAAAGAAAGGTTTGAAGGTTGTGGATAATAAACTAAAAGAAACGTTGGACTTATGTGAACTACATAAGTTTACACAGGCCAACAAAGATTACACTCCTGAGATGTGTAGATCATTTAATGTTGAAGTAACCAAAACCGGCAGAAGGTATTACATTTGTTATGACAGATCGGATCAATAGTCTGTTACTTCTTGAGTTAAAGAAATTACTGAGGTTCGTTTTATTACAAAACTCCACGCATTTCATCGTCAAATATTCCACAAGAACTATATACTGGTTATTCGCATAGTGTCGTCTCGTTGAACACCAATTTGTGTTACATATATATATACTCAAAGGACGGCAGAAACTTTAAATTAGTTACATAGTGAAACCCGTCCTCAGCTCCCCTCGAATTTTGTCAAAGCTTTTAACTTTGACTCCTAGTTCTTTCAGCATCTTGATTACCTCTTGGGATGGAAGATCATCCCTGATGATTCACAGGTAACAAGCACAGCTGACAATGTCCTAACATCACGGACCCCAGATTTCGTTCGACACGGAACCGATTCGTTTGCTGAGAAACGAGAATGACAATGATAATAGACGGTTACTATTATGTTACTCAGGTACTGTAATTTTTAATGTTTGCCCTCTGAAAATTACATGCCTGGGGAAAGGTATTTTGTTTACTCAAATGTGACGTATGTGTAACATTGCCCCATAGTATACCTTTCATGATTGATACGTAGAGAATATCACAGTCTAGATATATTTGCTCATAGACAAAATACTCACGCGCATAGATTTGAGTGATATCGCACTATTGGCAGAAAATGAATAAAAATTGCGTGCTGGTTTAAACGGAATACAATAGTGCTTAGTAGCAAATTCTACATGAAAATCAACAAGAACAAACAAGACACAATGGCATATGTAAGAAAACTAAAATACAAAAAATGAGGTCAAAACAAGAGATCACCTAGTTTGAGAGATACGAGAATAACGTTACTTAGTGAAGAAACTAGCAAGACTTAAAAATGAAATCGGACATCAAAAGAAATAATATCAGGTGAAAGTTACTTGAGAAGTAGAGTAACTTCTAACTGGTAATATTGGCTGAGAGCTTCAGAAACAGTTAATGATATCATAATATCCGGAGTACTGGTGTTGTTTGGATGTGAGATACACTGTAAGAAAAGATATAATCTAAAGGCTTTGAAATATATTGTTATTGAAAATTTTTGTTAATGCTTTGTTATTGTATCAGAACTTGTAAGAAACAAGGAGAATGTATCAAATACGTTCCTTGGCATTTTTTTCACATTTAGTGTATATTCAAGCAAATTACTATAGAGTTTCCTCTTTCTCTTTTAACTTCCTCTGTTGCACTTCTATGCACCGTATAATTTATAACAATAAAGGTACCCGAGAAAGTTATCTCTCTTTTTGTGAAAGTCTGTGTTCAATTGTCCCTCACACCGTGACTTGAATACGAATGAAGATAAGGCGAAGGTCATTTGTTGGTGTGGGTATATCCAACATACTATCTTGTTGCGGAACTCGCGTAAGGGCAGAATGAACATGGGATCCCCACAGAGCGTCATAAGGGTGTATGTCGTACGAGTTCAAACGGGGGTCAAATGCCGCTGCAGTACGGGCGAAAGAAGTTTAAGGACGGTGACGAAACACTCGAAGACGCAACACCTACCGGAATATTAACACATGTATAAAATGAAGATCTTCAGGCAGCAATTGAGGCGACCAGTGGCCAGACATGTGAGGAGCTAAGACTATAATTCAGTGTGAGTGGAGAAACCAGTCGTAAGCACCTCCATTAACTTGGGAAACGCTACAAGTTGGGTCGATGGGTCCCACATGGTTTGTCTTCGGTCCAGAAGGGAACGAGGAGTCATCCGTGTTTCTTTGCTGTCTTGTCTGAGGAAGGAGCCATTTCTAAACAGAGTGTTGACATGTGATGAAAAGTTGGTCCTGGTCGGAGCTCCACGGCGTCGTCATCATTGCTTAGCATCCTACACCGATTCCAAAACAGTCGAAAACAGCACTTCTCCAGAAGAAGTTCCTCTTGTGTCTTTGGGGGACTGCTCGCAGCATCGTGAATCGGGAACTGCTCCGAGCTGGTCTGAGCTTCAATGCAACTGGATACTGTCAGCATTTGAGCCGTGCTCAAGAAAAAGTCAACTCTGGAGCCAGCACTTCTAAGTCGCAAAAAGGTCGTCCTGTTATAGGACATCGCTAAGCCCTAGGTTGCTAGGATTATCCGGGACACCATTCTATGTCGGGACACCCTATTGCATCCGCCATACTTCCAAATTTTTGTTTTTTTAGGTACGTTTTAGGTGACATATTGATGTTAAAATGTGGTGGGTGGAAAAGCGACAGAACTTTCTTGTTTAACTTTATACTACGATTGTCGCTCTTAGACATACGTATGTCAGCATTAGACAAATACAAGGATATATATATATACTAATTGCTGCTTAAGAATGTATTATTACTTATATAAAACGCATTAATAAATAATATGTTCTAACAGAATAAAAATAATGCCTATATTTGGCTACGAACGGTATCGTTGCTAAGCCGTAAAAAATTAGTGATAATTCATTTCATCAAAAATTTCACACACACACATCCATTTCCCATGTCGAATGTTATTTTGTTTAGTTGGTGTAGTCTATCAACATATAATAGTCGAATAGAATATTGTATGTTAGAATATTGTAGTTAAAAAGTTAGGATTTACCGTTAATCATAATGTTATTCATCATATTATAGAGCAATCAAAAGAGTGCTTTTTACTTCTGACGTGCGATAAAACATGCGCTCACAGATAAGAAACGAAATGATGCAAATGCCTGCTAAGTTAGTTTTGCGATTGATCTCCCATAATACAGGAACGCTGCCCACATACAGCAGTCGTACTTCGTATAGTGTCGAAAACAAATTAAGGTATCGAATCAGCTTGTCTGCGTTTGTGTGTTGAATGATTGTAAAGTAGGCTTGCCGAGCTGTCACATTAAGTCGCCGCATATCCCACTCATTTTAGGATAATCCCGTGAACGAATGCGGCGCCAAGCATTTCTTCCTAAAAATCCACTGGGGAGTTATTAGCCTTTCAGATGAACCTCACAGTGGACCAACACATTTATTGGATGCCATGGCCTTGAAAGCAGCTTTCGAGGGGGACTGTGGTTGATCCATGCTTCCGCTGAAGCAGTCAGACTGCACCTGCATGCGATAGTCAAGTCGTACAATTTAAGCAAGTGGGAATTCCTACACATTGTCGGCAGCCAATAAGTAACCACGAGTGACAGTCTGTTTTTCACTCGGCACTAGAACGCAACTATCTGTGATCGCTTGCTCAGTGGTGACGAAAAGTGTATCCTCAAATGACGACCTCAAGCCGACATTCGTAAATCACCAGGATGCGTTGTTCCTTTACTTCATACCAAGCCGCATGTGGAAAAAAGGACACGGGAGATCCTTTAGGAACTTGGTTCAAAGACGCTTTGCAATGTATCATATTCACTGGACCTTGCGCCAACAGCTTACAATCTGTTTTATTATTTTGACAACGAACTCCCTAGCATATCCTTCGCAAATGAGGCAGACCTGATTAAAGCATTCATGGATTTCTTGCATCCATGACCACCGAGTTTTATAACCAGAATATTGAGCAGTTGCAAAAACGTAAGCAAAAGGTGTTAGATTCTGATGAAGTGGACTTCAAAATTTAAAGGTACTGGATCTCTCTTTGTTTATCATTGTTTTAGGACGGCAAAAACTTTTTCGGTTACATTGTATTATTCATGTCATGAATTTTTTGTTGCTGTTGTAAGCTTCATTACGCGTATTTCATTAAATATTTCACCTTAATAAATAGCTTGGATATCATACAATGCCAATTTTTATGTTAAAAGCAGTTTTCCTGTTTTCACAAAATTTGTTCAACCGAGTTTACACTCTTTGATATAATTTTGCTCAGCTTAATAAAATATCACGATTAATACATGCTTCATTATTTTGGTTCTTAAGCATTAACAATATTGTAGAATTTTATTAGATGTATGAATTACAAAATTGAGAAGAGTTCCTTTCGTATGTTGAATAAGACTTAAAGAAATAGCATGTAGTCTCAAGGAATCGATGTTTGGTTAATGAAGTAGATTCCTATTGTTCACAAAGCAACGAAGAATGCGTTTCAAAATAATATTTACACTTGCATTTTCATAACAAATATTGTACATGTTTCCAAGTACAAATTATCTCATTTTCTTACATTGGTAAGAATCATAAGGAATACAACATTTGGCAGTTGCAAAATGGAAAATGATTGTAGATGAAAGTTTATTTTACAGCCAATAATTTATTTACGGTTATTGGAATGGAGTACTCCGCACATATGCCATATTTGATTTATATAGCACTTCTGCAGGTAAATAAATAACAATTTAAAGTAAGTATACTACTATAATATGTTTGTCAGATGAATGGTTCTAGTCTTCTTCTCTTACTTTGTCTTTTACTGCATACATAGGGTCGATATTTATGTTCGCCTTCCTTCTTGCTCAGTGCTAAACATCACGGGTTTTCTAAGACTTTTAGTTTCGCAACTATGTGGAATCGCAGTTTTATCAGAATATTAATTCAGTTACACTTTATAGAAGCTTATTAAATGGGTTAAGCACATTTTTGTAGTAATGTTTTTTTTAAAAAATAAAGTTTTTGGTGGTATCGACATAAATACTATTAAGGGACACTCATGTCCAAAATTATTGTCGCATGTCTATAAATATGTTGTTGTAGGAATATAATTTGATAACGATTTCGCTCGGTATTTCTTATAATGTTAGTATGTGTATAATAGGAAAAAACATGTATGTGGCAAATTGCATGTTGAAAGAGTAGTAAATAAGAACAATAAAACGAAAATAAAACTTTATTGTCCATTTAGCAACATTTGTATTGCTCATTCTAATTTTCGTATTTATAATTCTTTTCTTATGAAATTTACCAGAAATACACATTTCCCGATTATACACTTAGTATCAGTATTAAAAGTACCCTGCAAAATTATTAACAGATTATATTCTTACAAGAAGACAGTTATAGGTATGCGACAATCATTTTGGACATGAGTGTACATATATTTAATATGTATGACACACGGTATTATCACTAAAACTTCATAGACTTTGTTTTTATTATCTGTGACAAATGTTGTTAAGTTTTGAGAAGAGTTTAACTTCTTCTAAATATTGATAGAGACATGTAGTGTATTTTGCGGGAAAAGAACTGTTTGGAAAATAAGATGAAGAAGAAAGAAAAACTGGTTGTTACATTAGGTAACTGAAACTATTTCATGAAGGGTGTGCTAGAGTATGAGGGAGGAATAAGGTGAAAGGAACGAAGTAGGTTCCAATTGATGGAAGATATTTAATAGCAATTGAAGACGAAGAAGTTAGCAGAAGACCGTGGGACATGGAAGTTACTAAGTTGCGGCAAGTGTCCTGCCAATAATAGTAGAATATCTATGATGATAATGAATACTTAGAAACATCTCCAGTAGTAGATACAACTTGCAAACCACGTGCTGTAAGCTTGAATTGAAAGCCGGCCAACCTTGCATCCAGCTTGACTGGAAAACGGGCAAGCATGCCTTAAGCTGGATTGCAATAACGAAGTTACATGGTGGCAACTTTCCATTCAGTGTTCCATTCAAGCTTGACGCAAGCTTTTTACGCTGGAGACAACTCAACAGCCATTGGACGTCCAGTGATGCCATGACACTCTGCAGAAGGTCTAAACCATCGCTTGCAAGTACAACAAAAGATAGACTGTATTGAAGCATGCGTTTCAAGTGCAAGCGTAGAAAGCCAAAAGCGAAGCACGAGCCAAATGGACGAAAGCTTACTTGCTACTAGGGGTATTTCTGAGCAACAAATGAAAGTCTCCTAAAATATGAGCAAAATATACGTCTATATAACTTTGGACTCACACATGACCTAAAACTAATAAAAGTTCAAATATGCTTTTATACCATCAATAAAAACATGACATGTCGTAAAAATCCGAATCTTAATTTTAATATCAAAGAAGTAGCTATAATGTTCCTTTTGTAGTTTATGGTGTGTAGTAATCTCAAGACGATTATACCAAGATAATTAATAGTTTAGTTCATTAATCAAGTTGTAATTACAGTGAAAAGTATTAACGTTTGGGTAGTAAAATAATACCAATTAATTGTCAAATATTAGAAAACAATATGTGTATATAGACGCAGTGTTCTTTTATAGATTTACCTGGGTCAAACAGGAGCACTCCTGTCAGCAAGAAAGGAATTGTTACTTAAATTAAATTCAGGTAAGTTCAATTTTTATTACGTTAATGTTTTAATTATATTTGTGATTTTATCTAAATAATACATAACCTAAAGGTAGTCAAGTCACTGCTATTATATTCAAAGCTAAAGCTTATAATGAGATTAATTATTATATTGCAGATTAACATGTTCAGTCTAAAATGGAGAGGATGAACGGAACCCTTCTAGTGATGATTTCTGAGCCATTCTCTTAGTTCAATCAAACAAATTTAGAGACTCTAGCTTTAAATGTATCTTTTGGCCGACTTATTTCACTTTTCCCTTGCAAATTGCAGTTACGTTAAACTCACAGATTGTATATGTTATGTTCAATACAATCACGTATCTTTGTTCCCTTGTTAACTTCGAGGTAACGCAATGGGATATCCTAAATTTTAAACTTTCAAACTATGCTATGCGTAAGTATTGGACCTCTTATAGAACGGTTTTGTCCATCTATCTGTCTGTCAACAGGTATCAGAGCAAACAGAGTAAAATATATCGAGATGTGATTTTCTGCAGTTGTTTCCGAGTTCCAAGAGAATGGTCCATCTACTCCGTTAATTCTTTATTCAAATCGGTCGTTTCCGGTATCAGGGTTTATTGCTATAGAACGAAAACGGTAAGAAAAATCAAGACCTATCTATTTGTGTTGTCTTCTTTTTTGCAAACGATTCAGCGATTTAAGGCAACGTATCATAAGTATCTCGATAAGTCTATCAAACCCACAAGTGGTTCAAATTTACTATTACTTCCGTCTTTAATGCTAATGTCCACAGAGCAAAACCGGTAAAAGATATTGAGATACGGTTTCCTTCAGTCGATTCACTGCCCGAAGAGTAGGTTTAAGCTCCTTCTTTAATTCTGTATTCAAACTGTAACTTTTTGAAATTAATAATTTAAGTTTAAATGTGTATCACCAATGTATTTAAAAACAAATTGATTATTGTTAGCTAAAGCGACTTTCTGCAAACAACTCAGGGTCTCGAGAGTAAATTCCATCAGAACGCGCAGCACTCTAAGAGTCCCAGAAGATGTTGAAATTTATTACTATTTCTGATTTCGATACTAATTTTCGTAGAGCAAAAGAGGTCAGAGATATCAAGTTACAGTTTTTTGCAGTTGATTTAGCTTTTCAAGAGTTACTTATATTCCCTCCCATAACAATAAATACAATACAGCATTAATTCAAATTAACGATTTCCGGTTTCAACCTTTATTCTCATGGATAAGAACGATAAAACATACCGAATAATAGCATTCCAATATGAATTAACCCTGGATTGCAAACCGTTCGTAAATTTTACGAAATAGCATGTCCAAAATTGTTGAATAGATCAAAACGCGCATGCGTGGCTGTCCTCTTCCGCAATACCTTCCTAACTATTACGGCACAGGCCAATTTTGGTTTGAGAGCCGTACCTGTCGGTTGTATTATGCATACTTTGAAGGTCTAGCGGTAAGTTTTACGAAAGTTTTGTAACCTTGTAATTCTTTTTTTCATCAATTTTGACAAATTTAGTTTCTTGTTTTTAACATTAAATGAATGTTTTTAGACTATAAACAGTACAAAGTGTTGTGTGATAGTATTGTATTTCTTGTCTTCGTTGGTGGAGAATCTATGGGACACAGTGAGGGGAAAACGTGCAAGATAACGAAATAAGAAGGTTGTTCGATAAGATATTTTCTGATGAATACTCTAGTGATACTGCTGATGAAATATTTGTAGAAAGAAGTAATGAGGGAGAAGACGAACTGGAAGAAGATATCACAGAAAATACAGACAACTCGGACGCCGTTCCAGACTATAATATAACGTTGCGCGGTGCGTGATGAGAAAAATGAAAGAGTTTAGAAAGACAATTTCCAAGTTTGCACCTAATTACTTTTTTCGATATTTTTATGCAAAATGTTACATTTTTAGTTGCCTTGCTTTTTTTACTTTACTCATCTGTTATTACAATATATATAAAACAATTTACACACATAAGTATAACTTTCTCATCATGACATCATACTTGTAATTCAAGTATACATCTGGCAAGTTTTATACACAACTTTCTACATGTAATTCTTCAATGAAGTATTACAAAGACATCAAATATTATTGATGATATAATTCTATAAATAAGCCCATTTTCAGATTAAAAAATAATAATATAGAAAGAAATAATAAAGAATATTGATTGGTAACCACGTAGGCACAAAATAAGATTTGTAATACAGGGTTAACCTTCCGAGAAACAGGTTCTATCTTTGATATTGATTATCTACTGCAACAAGTAGTTATAGATGTACAGCTTAAAATTTGGGCATTTATTTCTACAATGTGGAAGTCTACAATAGCTTCACACTGTGAACCGAAACGCAATTCTTTAATAGTAGTGTTTTGAAATATGATTGGAAGCAAAAGTCTCTTTACGGTCTCTTTGAGGTAGGTAACAGAAGAGAAGAATTGCCTTTCGAACAAGGAAGATATACATATATATCCGAAAGTTGATCAGAAAGTTAGGTTACAAAGGTTGTAGTCAAATATGTACTTATTATTTCATACAACCAACATATAGTACATACAGTAGGTTCTTTTTCTGACATAGTCTCCATATCGGTAGAAGCACTCGTTGCATCGCGAAATGTGTTTGAAGATTCTCTCCTGGTAAAAACCTCTTCTTGCGGGTTTATCCACGTTGTCCCAAAGTGTTTCACATCCTCGAAGCGACAGTCTTGTAGGACGTTTTCAAACGACATTCCTAATTCTACCATCAGATGTCGTAACGTGATACTCCTGTTGTCCTGAATCAGCTCCTTCACGCGAGCTACGTTCAAATCGGTTGATGCCGTGCTGGGTCAACCATTGCGCTCCTCATCACTACCAGCTGCAAACTTTCAACACCAGTTTGCCACATCCTGATGAGACATTACAGTCTCTCCGTAAAAATGTACCAGCAGCCGGTGAACTTCAGGCGCGGTTACAAGTTTCGCCCACACAAATCGAATAACTGAGTGGACTTCTTCGGGAGACCAGTTTTCCAACGAGTGCTTATATACATCTAGCACCGTAGATGGCAGGTGACTAAAAATTTGAAGAGTTGTCAAATCCGTCTATTAAAATTACCGCACACTCGTCATTCTTCTACAACAGACGAAACACTAGAAATATCGTCTTGTAATCTTGGTTTCTGATCCTTCCACGCAATATGTATATATAGTAGTTATACGCCAGTGCTCCGCAAATTATATACAGTGGCTTAAAATTGTGATTGACCAAACTTCTAATCGGTTACAATTCACTAATTTTCTTTCAATTAGCCTATCCATAACCTCACACCTTATTTATGATTTTTCTAAGATCTTCGCCATATATGATATTGTGTTAATCACATAATATATATTTTATGTGGCGAAAAATACATATTATAATGTTCTCTCGAGAAGCAATTTGAGATAATTCAACATAAATAATTATTTTAAAGTTGAATTTAGAGTATCGGAATAGTTTTAAATGTTACTTGGTCTGGACAGTTTAACATCCGACAGCGAAACTTAAGCCAGGCATGTGAGAAAGAGCAGTCAGATACATTTATTACCTTGACTGATAACACAGCTACACACAAAAGATAAAAGTTCTGTACACCGGAAACGAGAGTACAGGAAATTTCAGCCAGGCATATGAGGGAAAGCAGGCAGCTATATTTTTTACCTTGACTGATAACACAGCTACACACAAAAGACAAAACTTCTGTACACTGGAAACCAGAGTACGGGAAACTTTAGCCAGGCATATGAGAGAGAGCAGGCAGCTATATTTATTACCTTGACATAACACAGCTACACACAAAAAATAAAAGTTCTGTACACCGGAAACGAGAGTACAGGAAACTTTAGCCAGGCATATGAGAGAGAGCAGGCAACTATATTTTTTACCTTGACATAACACAGCTACACACAAAAAATAAAAGTCCTGTACACCGGAAACCAGAGTACAGGAATCTTTAGCCAGGCATATGAGAGAGAGCAGGCAGCTATATTTATTACCTTGACATAACACAGCTACGCACAAAAGGTAAAAGTTCTGTACACCGGAAACGAGAGTACAAGAAACTTCAGCCAGGCATATGAGAGAGAGCATGCAGCTATATTTATTACCTTGACATAACACAGCTACACACAAAAAATAAAAGTTCTGTACACCGGAAACGAGAGTACAGGAAACTTTAGCCAGGCATATGAGAGAGAGCAGGCAACTATATTTTTTACCTTGACATAACACAGCTACACACAAAAAATAAAAGTCCTGTACACCGGAAACCAGAGTACAGGAATCTTTAGCCAGGCATATGAGAGAGAGCAGGCAGCTATATTTATTACCTTGACATAACACAGCTACACACAAAAAATAAAAGTTCTGTACACCGGAAACGAGAGTACAGGAAACTTTAGCCAGGCATATGAGAGAGAGCAGGCAGCTATATTTATTACCTTGACTGATAACACAGCTACACACAAAAGATACAAGTTCTGTACACCGGAAACCAGAGTACAGGTTTCATGTATTTTGTTGCCCAGAATTCAAACTTCGAAACTCCAGGACGAACGGCCATATCTTTCTTTTTTGTTGTTGTTGTTATGGTGTTCTGTGATTTTGGATAGGGAGGGCACAGTAATGCAACCACACACACACACACACACACACACACACACACGCAAACGTTTTGCCCAACAGACAACTAGGTGTGTAAATTTGATGTATCTTGTTTCACAGAATCCAAATTTTGAAACCCTAGAAACGATTGACAATTTCATTTCTTATGTCCGAAAAACTTGAGCAATCTTGGGGACTGAGTATGCATGTAACAGAACCATACAAAGTAGTTCTGTGCAGCAGATTCCAAGGTGTGGATTGACGTATTGTCTTACACAGAATCGAAATTTCGAAACTGAAGGGCGATTGACCGTATAAATCTTGTTTTATGGATGACAAGCGTATGTCCTCCCTATCCAAAATCGCTCAAGTTTTTCGAACATAAAAAGGAATTCACACAGTCGTCACGAAATTTGTATTCTGTGTTACAAAATATATAAATTTCATACCTTTGGGTCCACTGCACGGAATTTTATTTATGTATTTATTTGTATAGCTGTGTTATCTCTCCACCCTACCCAAAATCGCTGAGGTGTTTCACCCATAACAAAAAAATTGGCATGCTCGATCGTCCTGGGATTTCGAAGTTTAGATTTTTTTGTAATAAGATATATCGAATCCGTAATCTGAATTCCGGTGCACACAACCTTTTGTGTGTTTCTGTGTAATTATTAATTTATTTTGACAAGAAGACAGGGACGTTTTTCATTTATTATTAGGGATCGCGTCTACAATTTCAATGTCTGAGTTCTTTGCTTGTTACAGTAAAGAAACCTCTGTAATAATCGTTTTTTGTTATTGTTGTTTCTGCGTAGATAACATGTCATTGAACTGTAACTAAGCCAGGACCTACTAAACAAATCAAAACCTCTATCAAAATAATTATATTCGACTGAATCCTACTCGTAAAACGAAATGAAATTTCAAATTATACATTCTACGAATATGCAGTTTAGGTTCAAATTAACAAATGATTAACAAGGTGAATGATTAACAAGGTGAATTAACAAAGTGAATTAACCGATTATAAACAAGATGAATTAAGAAAAGCTGGCGGAATAAGAGCGTAGAATCAAGCAGAACACTAATAAAACTCACGCATACAATATTGTTCATCACAAAGTGTAGAAGTTATTAAATGTAGAAAGATTTTTTAAACATAATCCTACAGTCCTTTTCATTATTTGAAACAGTGTTTACATTTTTCCAAGTTTAGTTTACTGTATGTTCTAAGTTGTTTCGTCTATATATATATATATATATGTATTAAAAGATTTTCATTAACTTCAGTAAAGTGTTTTTTATATTGTTCATAGATAATCCAAACGATGTCAACGAAGTCCTTAATCGTAAGTATTGACTACTAAGTTATCCTTTCCGTTAATACTTACTATGTGCGATTTAAAATATATTATTTTAGTAACATTTTTAAAAGGTATCGTTATATTACGTTATACCTATTCATGATTTGTGTTTATTCATGATAGTTATTCCACAAGTAGTTTAAATTTATGTTGGAAATAATACACTTATATTCATATTCTTTACGTATTTGGACAACTAAGGATGAGATGGCACTATTAACACTAATTAAACCACATCAGTTGTATTAAGATTTTTGTTTGTTATTAAAGTCGTTTTAAAGTTGTGCACATACTGCACAATTATTTCAAAAGTCATTTGAAGTTAAACACAAGTTTTCCTAGATTAAAGATTGTACAATTTATAAATTACTATACTTTCTATAAAGGTAAGCAAAAAAAAAAAAAAGAAAAAAAAGTTTTGTTGCATTTTCATCCACAATCTTTGAACATCAATATCTCACCTAAAACGTACCTGGAAGATAAAAAAGCCAATATCAGCATCGACGAACTTCTGCCATTGTCCAGGAAGGCCATGAATTTCATCGCGGTAGAACTTGGTGGGCCGTGAAGCGAAGAAAGTATCAAGTGCATTTTGCACCTCTAATAAAGATTTAAACTGGCGAGATTGGAATAGATGATAATTGGACGGTGCAATGTCCGGGGACTCCAACGGATGCAATAGTGTTTAGTATCCAAGGCATAAAATGATGTCCCGGGTCATTCTAATCACGTATCGTTGTCCTGTAACAGGAAGACCCCAGGTGTGTGCTCGCGATGCCTTCTGTCCCGAAGTCAAATCATGTGGGACCCCTCCACCCAATTTGTAGTGGTTCCCAAGTTCATGCAGGTGCTGCCGAATGACTTATCCACTCGTACTGAATTGTAGTCCCAGGTCCTCATCACATGTCTGGCCACTGTTCGCCTCAATTGGTGCCTGAAGATCTTCATGTTATACATGTCTTGGTTTTCCGGGACGTGGTGCGTCTTCGAGTTTTTCGTCAGCGTACTTAAACTTGTTAATCTACCGCTGCACTGTCCGCGTAGTCAGGACACCCTCACCAAAGATTTAGCATATCTTCCGCCATACTGCAGCGACGTTCGACCCAAATTTGAACTCGTACAGCATACACGCCATTATGACGCTCTTTGAAGGTCTCATGTTCACTCTGTCCATACGCAAGTTCACGGTGTTACTGAACTGCCACAACCAGGTAGTATGTTGGATATACCACACCAACAACTGACCTTTGCCTTATTTCTATTCGCATTCTACTTACATGTAAGGGCCAATTTAACACAGATTTCCACATAAAGCGATAGAACTTCCTTCGTTACATTTATAATATTAATATTATTAATACTATTCAAAGTAAAAATCTACTTTTATAATTTTCACCTCAGTGTGTTTATAATACATAACTTCAAAACCTACTTTCTTTCTCGTTATCTGCACACTACCTAACAAACGACTTGAGTAATGGAATATTAAAATAAAAATGTAATAAGATGTAATTCTAATATAGTCAATTCTTAAACCAAATACCAGTATAAGTGTAAAAATAACTAATTAAAAAATTATTTATATCTTACAGTATGTAGACCATACTACAAAGAACAAGGGAAATTGACTCGCTCAAAACGGCAGGGTAAGTGTCGGTTTTTTGTAAGTACACAGAGTTGAAATATAATCAATATTAGTTTCATATAAGAATTTTCAGGTGACAAAAAAAATATTATTTCAAACAATTAATAAGTTTAGGAAGAGGAGGATTTGATTTCCAACAATATTCTAATATTTTAATTAATTTTAAGGTTATTCTTGTTTAAACATTTTATCTCCAGACAATATTTTACATATGAGTAGTTCTCGAATCTACAAGTAATATAAAGCACATAATAAATGTTATCTTATGTACATTAAAATTATTTAATTGTTTTCCGTTAGCAGATTTCTTATCTTAGGAAAAAATAGCCTTGGGCTAGCTTTTGCTTGACCTACGGCCTCTTACCTCTTAAATCCACAATTCTACTGAATTTAAACTTTATGTTCCTATTTTGACTATTTAAGAGAAAAGATTTTGTATCCCAAGATAACGCCCATTTAAATAACATGGTAGTTTCTTCATGATCCCTTTAGACCCCTTCAAACTAAAAATATTCACTTTTGACAATTTTTATGGGGGTTACTCGCGTAAAGCTATAATCATGCCAAATTTCATTTTTTTGATCCTACCGGAATGCCAAAACATTTTGGAATGTAGAATATATCCCTTATAAATAACATGAGAAAGATTTTTCAGTTCACTACAAAGTCACTCTAAAGTTGAGTTTATTATTACTTTTATTATTATTATTATTATTATTATTATTATTATTATTATTATTATTATTATTTTCGGTGATTTACGTAGGCAATGCTAACAAAACATACAAGATACCGAATTTCAACTTTTTATTCCAATTCCAAGTACATAAAATATGAGATAATAGGTTCAAAAAAGCTCATTTAAATAATATGGGGGATTTCTTCATCGCCTCTTTAGATCCCCCAAAAATTGAAAATATTCACTTTTGCCAATGTTGCTGTCGGTTAGTTCCAAAAAGCTAGATCATGTTTAATTTAATCATTTTAGCCCTACGGGAAGAGCCCAATAATGTTGTTGTGTAAAAGGTGTCCCATATAAAAACACGAGGCATATTTTTCACATCTACATAAAACCAGTCTAAGGTTGAAAATTTTTATTTTTTGGTAATTTTGTTAAATAATCCTACATAAAAATGTACAAGCATGCCGAATTTCAAGCTTTTATTACAAATTCAAGTATCTAAAACATGAGGTTATAGGTCCGAAAAAGGCATTTAACTAACATGGGGAATTTCATAATCCCCCCCCCTTTTAGACCCCCTAAAAATTACAAATGTTTACTGTTAGCAATTTTCCTGTAGGTTAGTTCCAAAAATTTACAGTCATGCCAAATTTAAACTTTACACCTCAACCGGAAATGCCGTTTTACTTTATGTGAATCAGTTCATGTAGTTTAATATATAGTTAAGATATAAACAATCATGATTCGTTCCACGTAATATTCGGACATTCCAGTTTCATCGAGCTAGGATAATCATGATGACTGATATTTTCCTTACGTTTCCTCTAGTTTCACTAGACGATTTAAACCCAAGTAACTAAATATTTGATTTCGTTCCACACATATTTTTCCTTTTATTCTTGGCATCACATTGTTATCAATTTTATTCATTATATCAGTATTAACTTCACAGGATATACCTGAAACTCTTCAAAATACAATAAACCGATTTCCTATTCTAGTGAGAAAATATCCAAATATTCTTCATACAATTAAAATACTGTGTAGTCATATTGTTTCTTAACATTTTATTATTTTTTCGTTACAATTATTTCAAAACAGTGAAGTTACACCGTTTAAGGTAACTCAATACGTCCACCGAGTTTCAACGCATGAAAGAATCTGGCTTTCTTGTTTTCAGCAAAACACTTATTTCGTAAGCAAACTCTTAAAGAAGTAAGGACGGAAAATATTTGAAAGTTAAAATTTTATGTAAGTGAAGCGAAAGTTAGTCTGCAAAACACGATATTTGAGATTGTCTGGAATTTGTACCCATTCTGAATTCATAGAGAAGGGGCCGTGGTCGCTCAGTGGTGGAGCTTTCACCTCTGGTGCATGAAGTCATTGGTTTGAACCCAGTTCGCGTCAAGAGAACCTTGTGGTAGACAAACTCCGTGTGGGTTTTCTCGGAGTTTTCCCGTTTCTTCCGATTTCTTCATTCCGCCATGTCATTTATTTCTCATCATCACCGCCTCTTTTAGCCTAGCCAGCATAACCATGGGACGTAAAACTTAAAAGATTTCATTTCATTTCAATTCATAGACAAATAATAAACCATGCACCCAATGAAACATACAAGAGTTAACATTCTGTAATCATTTAAGAGCTCGCCTGTTTTATTCACACATTAACTTTATAGTGCAATATTAATTTTGCTCTTCCTTGAATTTTTAGCGCAATACTTCATTCCAAGTGAAGGCCTTGGTAAGATACATCTATCTATCTATATCTATATACGTATCTATCTATCTATATACAGGGTGTTTCAAAACAACACCAACAAATTTTGGGAGGTGATTCCTGACACAAAGATAAGACAAAAAATGTTTACCAAAAAATTTAGTAAAGTATGTGCGTTATCCAAATATCAACGTTCCATAGTCCTGCGGTACTTCCGCAACAATTTTTATAGAGGTTGTTAGTGAGTACTTCAAATTATATTCCCGTAGCCAAACACCCTCTGGTAAAAAATGTTGCGTGAGTACCTTAGAATTCTGAAACATATATTTTTGGATAGCGCACATATTAGTTCCTAAGTGAAGTCTTGACCTGACTACGATATGTTCCATAATAATGGAGCTATGGACCTTCAAAGTTCATTTTATCATGTTTTCGGGAGACTATAACTCCGAAAGGAAGCATTTGTGCACCCAGTTTGGTCTACATTTTTTGGCTTATCTTTGTGTCAGGAATCACCTCCCAAACGTTGTCAAAAGTTTACTGAAACACTCTTTATATATATTAAACATTATGTTACAGACTAGAAAAATAATTGGCTCAAGATACTGAAAATCAAAACGACTGTTATGTACATGGAACCATTGTGAGGCAAAAATGACTGTCATTTACTGCTACGCAGATGCTAGCGGAACATTGTATGGAGGCTTGGTAGTGTTTATGCATGTTAGGCGTTAATACATACCACTTCGCAAATTTGAGAAACGATTATGTATATCAAAGTACGAAGAGATGTGGACACAGATATCGTGAATCTTATAGTCTCCGAGAACCAGATTACCGAAAACAAGAGAGAATTAACTTTTGAGCGCAATTTCTTCAATATTCATTCAACTTACAGTTGCCTTTTCAGTAATTTGTCACAAAAATTAACTCTGTTCTATCCGAATTAGTAGATAGTACCGTTCGCAATATCTAGTCAATACCTTTGACAAAAACCGTCAGGCATTCTTCAAAGTCTCATAATAAAATGTGGGTTAAAATAAGATGCACAGATGGACGAAAGAGTATAAAGCACAAATTCGTTTTAAGGAAGTGCAATGTAAATCAGATTATACGTGGTGGAAATTCTATATGTGATAATTTTAAATTCTATATATGGTTGCACAACCACAAATGGAAGATAGTCAGAGTGAGCAAAGTAATGGACGGACATTTTTCCATTTCAAAAACGTGGAAATCAATGGAAATGTATTCCGCGAGTAAGAAATGCAACACCGAATACTCACTGCAATATTTCATACATCTCTGTAAGCGTTTTCTTAGATATAAAACAAATTCTAACACAGATTTGCTTCCTGTAGATCACCTATTTCACAATTTGACACGGGTAATATAACACACAGCACGTAATGACGGCTCACTTAGCATTACCTGATATTATATGAGTGATAATGCCGTGACATAATCACAAGATGTTGATCCATGTATCTGAAACGAAAATTCCAAAGAACAATCAAATGATTTTAAAATGCTGTGTTAATTAAATAAATATTCTTTGTACATTATCCATACGCATGTAATTTACATAGGTATAAGTATAAGTATACATACATATATATATATATAGCATACTTACCTTGTTATCCTTATATAAGATTACAACTCTTAAACACTTACTACTAAAATAATATACAAACTATACATTATACATATTATATAACCAAGATAAAGCATATTGAATCAGTACTATGTTCAATAATAATTTCCGAAACATAAGCTCTATTAATGTTCTATTAATGTCCATAGCTTGTGCTTTTTCTCCTATTTTACTTTTGATATTCTAGTATACGGATTTTAGTACATTACCTTGAAAAAGTGTGTAAATTTTAATAAATTTAATACTTTTTCATATTTTACTTATTTATACTTATTTATTTTACTTATTTATATATCTTCCTAGGTCAATATAGAGCACCAGGTAAGCTATGTTCTATCTTTAGTTTGAATTTTCCGTTTCCTTCACGAAACTTATACCATACTCTCACAAGTGTAAATACGAAGTGTGTAAAGAAGGTGTCATGAAAAATTACGAGTTTATCTGTACAAGTGAATGATAAAAATATTCACATATCATACTAGCATCATTTGTTTAGTAGATGTGAACTTCAAGCATTAATCATAACATTCCTTGTGTTATCACTTTCTGCCATTGATTTAGTCGTTTGAAAACAATGAAAAAATATTATTCAAAAAAGAATGTTTTGGGACGTGTATGTAATTAAGACAATACATTATCTTAATACTGTTAGATCACTATCAGTCATGATAGACCAATTTTCAGTCATGATAATTTTCTAATCCTTCTGAACATGCCCTAATCTCATTGCAGTATTCTGTATATTAGTTATCGTGTTATATATATATATATATATATATATATATATATATATATATATATATATATATATATATATATATATTGTTGTTGTTGTTATTCACAGGTGCATTTACGTTACGGATTTTGATTAAGCGCGCCAGATCACGGCATTCTGTACGTCTGTTGCCCTAATCACTCAATCTAGCTTTACACAGTACAACTAAATAATTTTACAAACTACTTGTATTTTATTAATAACAGCAGTAATTTACTCCAACAACGTGTTTTATCATATAACCAGCGAGAAATAGAAAGGAAAAATTTGGCAAAGTGGTTTCCTGATATAAAGACCGAGTCACACACTGTTAAGTGGGTATAGTTAGAACTAGTTCTTGTTCTTCTAAGGAGAACAAACTAGTCCTAAAATGAGGGCCTTAGCAAGTGTACAAACAGCATATACTGTAATCACGGTCGACCCTAGCTATAAGAACTAAATACTCGGTTCTGATTGGTTGGAGTTATCCGTTTCTCGTAGCAAAAATCAAACTCCAGTTGCAGTAGGTTCTCATAGACGAGCCATCAGTTCGGTCACATGACTAATAACATTAAATATAAATTTTACCGAAGTTACGAAATTAATCATTTTCATTTTAGCAATTTAATGAATTTTAAAAGCAGTTTCCAAAACAAGATACTTTATACTATTTATCTATTTTAGAAAGAAAGCTGCTGAAAATGATCCTATCAAACCCAATCAAGACTTGTGAAAGCAAAATCTAGATGTATGTGTTTTCTCATCTTCACTTTTAGATATAATCCTTGGGATTACAGACGCGCATAGACTTGAGAAACATTAGTGCGTAGGACCACGCAAGAACATTGCAGAAAATTTAGTAATTTTATATTCCAAATAAATAGACTCTATTAAGCTGTTGTTATTTTCATCCACCTTTTGTGTACCACACACAAAATATTTATCGGTATTTTTAAGAGTCCCTTTCCTGTTCTTTATCTATATAGTTCCTGACGAAGGGTATTATTCATCGCGGGGTAGCACTGAATATGATTAATGGTGAGGGAGGTATTAGATTTTACGCAAGGTTGTAGAACCA
The DNA here is from genome assembly GCF_964235325.1 of Thermobia domestica. Lineage (NCBI taxonomy): Eukaryota > Metazoa > Arthropoda > Insecta > Zygentoma > Lepismatidae > Thermobia > Thermobia domestica. The sequence goes on from NC_137457.1 coordinate 12,855,908, forward strand.
TAGCAAGATTTGCGTAGCTAAAATGCTAAAATTAAATTATAAGTGGACTGTATTTTTTAATGTTTAACATTGGTTTGTTGTATTCACTCTGATTACCGGCACTCTACAATCGGTTACAAATTTAGAGCATAGGAAATACTCCAAAGGATAAGCTTTTGCTTCTTCCACTTTTTAATTTAAACATATTTCGTTACATTAAACAATTTTGAATAACTTTGTCAAATAGTCGAAAGGAAAACCTAAATTATAACATTTTAGTGTGCTGTAAATTTCTTCTTCTTGTCCAGTAATATTATCTGTATTTTTAATAATGTTTAATTCATAATATTTGCATGACAAATAACTATGTATGTTACATAATTTTAAGAATTTTTGTTTTCACAGTGGAAATGTTTTCATTAATCTTGTATGTACTGTATAAGATCAATGTATTTTTAGCTTTTAAAGTAATACTAGCTGGACCTGTGCTCTCTACACAGCGCATCATTCGCATATGAGCATAAATCTCCTTCTCATTCCTCACAACATATGTACATGTCCCTTTACAGACACAAGTGAAAGACGTCTTGATTTAAAAAAAAAAAAATCGGCAAGGGGTATCATAAAGGGGAGATATTTTCGATTATTCTTTCTCAATTTCTCGCACCGTTTGCAAGATTTGAGCTTACTTCTGATTGGAGTTTCTAATTCATGTATTACCAGTGTTTTCTTTCTTCTTCCATGCAGTAATAAGCAAATACATTACATATACAATTAATTATAATGTCAGTTATATATGGTGTTCATTGGGCAAAACACACAAAAATTAAGATTTATCTTAGACTCGAGAAATGGTTATCCTTCCTTTTTCACTATTTATTGGCTATGGAACAAATGCCTGAGACATACACAACCCCAATATACAACATTGTGGTGTGGGAATGTATAACGCATAGGATGTGATGCTTTAGTTTTTTTTTTTTTAAATTTCAACGCTTCCAGTGTACCCTAAAAAATGTAATAAAGAAATAATGGCCACGTTTTTTTAAAAAATATTCAATTACTGGACAATCTACGCAAAATTTCCAATCGATCACTGAAAACGTCATCTTTGTAGAGTTTGTAGTTTCCGAGATCTCATTGTCGAAAGCATTGACCACAAACATATAAACATAGTTTAAAAGAACTCGGAAGATGAAAGCACAATTCACATGCATTGATTTTAGAGAAGGCTAATAAAATACAAAGGTTTTGAACAATAATTTTATATCATAAACTTTATGAAAAAGATATGGTTAACTAATTTGGACTATTTAAAGTACAAATACTCAAAATGTTTGTCTCTGTTAAACGTGAAATCACACATAACCGTAAATGAAATATTTGAAAGCCAAAGTTATAGATTGGAGCTCAGGCGCTTTTAATGGCTGTTGTAGCATTTAATAGATAGATAAATAGAAGATAGATAGATAGATGTATGTTTAGACTAAGAAAATTTTAATTTCTATGAATAATGGCTTGGCTTCTATTATGTTATTAGTAAATTCTAAACTCTGGAAATATCCACATATTTTGCGAATATTCGAATTTCGCGTATAGAAATATAGATTCTTTTATGTAACTCAAGTATTTACAATGTATTAAGATAGAAAATGAACCATGTCTTCTGGACATTGTTTAGTGAACTTAAATAACTGATAAAATTGGTTCTGGGGATGTGGAACTTTCAATTAATCATTTATTACAGTTTGGTACGTGAAACAGTAAACAATTTTGAAACGAACCCTCTGAAACAGCTGAAAGGCTGTAGAAGTCAGTTATTCCTAAAAGAAAAGTTACCTAATTAGGTTTATAATAATTTTATTTCAGTCAATAACAAAATCCAAGAGTAGACAAAACATTTGTAGTTATATTGATGTGTAGATCAAGTTACCCATTTTCTTTAAGCAAAAATGCCATGTTTGTAACTGAATTTAAATATCCAATACTAGAAGGTATATATTACTTACGTGTTTTTATTTTATTTCTTTTATGGGCTTGAAGTTATTACCATGTTGTATTTTATGAAAACATAGGAATGTAGTATAATTAATGCGTTTTCCTTAGGCATATGTTCGAATTATGAATATGAAAAGATACAATCTATAGAAATGGATAATGTGATGTCCGATAAAGCATGCACTTTATATTGTAGAAATAATATTTTTACGTCATGGAAACGTGTATTCTGCAATTTGTTATACATTCGTTACCTCGAATCGCGAGATTTACATGCAAAGATATAAAGATTATTAATGGGGATTTATATTTGAGTATGATTGGTATGGTAATTGAATTTAATGAGAGCAGCACATGAAAATCTATACAGCGACTGTCTCTTCTAAATTCTGTTTACGTAATTTCATCAAGCCTTTTTCTGCCTTCAAAGCTTTGAATCTTTTTTGCAGATCATTAAGAGTGAAAAAACAATAGTGTATTACCTACAAAAAAATCTATATATCACTTTATATTTTAAGCAATTTATTGGAGAGACAAAGGTTCTGAATTTAATAAATGACTAATAAATATTTCGTTGCAATACAATTTGGTTACTTGACATTTTATCACGTTGTTTGCTTACTACTGACTTTTATTTCCTCTCTATCATATTTTCTTAATTTAATATACTAATATATAATATGTGTTCATTAATAAGAGATTATATATTTCAATTTTGACTCTGCAGCATCCCTCAGTCATATATAAAGAAAACAATAATGAATTCAACATTGTAAATCAGAAATTGTTGGTAATTTCCTGTCATCCAAGGCTTTGCAAATGATTTTGATTATTGTATAAGTAGATGTGCTAGTTACAAAACAAAATGACTAGAATTAATGTGATTTCCTTATGCATTTTTGTGTATGTTCATCCAGAAAGGGAATTTTATGAACCTAATGTGTAATAGCACACTTTAATATTTCAATTATTTTGTTGAAAAATGAAAGAAAGGTCTGTAGATTGAGACGATATATTTTGTTACACTTACAAATAAAGGTTACGATTATGACGTGTGTGTGTAGTAGTAGTAGTAGTAGAAAAAGAAGAAGAAGAAGAAATAAATTTTTAATCTGGGCGTCTGCATCGAGATCATTTCTCCCCTCACGATCAAGATAATTACGCTAACATATACACTACCATAAACAAAAAGAATCCATGAAAAATCATACCCACCCTTTTTCATTGTACCTGGTGTTAACAGTCACAGTCTCATTAGCCTGCATTACAATGAATGCAGTATCCAGTGTGCATTACGAGGAAGTGAGGCTAGCACTTGGGCACTCAGATGGGAGCGCATCTCACACTTTTCCTCTGTATATCACCACGCAGCTAGCCGAGGCGCTGGAACTGTATGCACCAGGGGCAAAAGTGCAGCCGAACGCTGAGGACGCCGTCCTCCCATTTCCAAAAATATCTGTAGCGTCCTCCCACTTTCTACAAAAGTTACAATGGACAATGATAGGCAAGGGAGACGGCATGACGTCATGCGTCTCCCTACATTTCCAGATCCTCTTTTACCCCTGGGATGCACCATCGTTGAATTGTGGATTGGTTGTGTTTATGTAGCCTGCGATTGTACAAATTTTCATTAGTACTTCTTTCGGCAGGTCATAGTTCTTATAAATACTTGTTATTCCTCCGTACATCCACATGAATCATCATGATTACTTTAAGAGTTTTGAAGCTAATTAGATATCCTATTTGTTTCCTTAATAACCAAAAACCATCTTTGTAGCTTGAAGAAACGAAGAGCTTACTAAATTTGTATTAGAGAATTTTCATTCTTGTAATGAAATGTGAAAATTAAAATAATTAAAGAGTAGCAAATAATGGGGCCATTACGGGAGCGACATTGCAATTCTGAGTCCATAAAAATGGTTAAATAGTTGTAAATCTGTGGGCGGGAAGAGAGAAGAAGAACGAAAAAAAAGATGTTTGTTGCAAAATAAAATAACCTCTGTCTACAAAAATCAATTTGGATGTACGGAGGAATAACAAGTATTTATAAGAACTATGACCTGCCGAAAGAAGTACTAATGAAAATTTGTACAATCGCAGGCTACATAAACACAACCAATCCACAATTCAACGATGGTGCATCCCAGGGGTAAAAGAGGATCTGGAAATGTAGGGAGACGCATGACGTCATGCCGTCTCCCTTGCCTATCATTGTCCATTGTAACTTTTGTAGAAAGTGGGAGGACGCTACAGATATTTTTGGAAATGGGAGGACGGCGTCCTCAGCGTTCGGCTGCACTTTTGCCCCTGGTGCATACAGTTCCAGCGCCTCGGCTAGCTGCGTGGTGATATACAGAGGAAAAGTGTGAGATGCGCTCCCATCTGAGTGCCCAAGTGCTAGCCTCACTTCCTCGTAATGCACACTGGATACTGCATTCATTGTAATGCAGGCTAATGAGACTGTGACTGTTAACACCAGGTACAATGAAAAAGGGTGGGTATGATTTTTCATGGATTCTTTTTGTTTATGGTAGTGTATATGTTAGCGTAATACGATGATATATAATGACAAATAGGTTATTTTAAAAAAATACTTTATTTTGAGAGAAAAATAATTTACAATTACCGATACTTTAACGCGTAGTAAAAAAGGCAAATATGGCAAAAGAATTTTATATAAAATAAGCTATATTTGAGGCTACAAGCATTTCGTAAATTTGTATGGCTAAATGGCTCTCCAAATAGGGTAGATTTAGCCAAAAATAGGCTAAATTAGCATCACTGCTGCCAGTGTTTGTAGGTTCAAATAAGAAAATTTCCCTCGAGTGACACAAAATTTTCCCTTCTCTTAGTACATTTTCCCTAGTTTGTTGAATATCCAATTCTTATGGCACAAGTTACGTAATAAGATTAATTTAGCTACATTAAAGGAAGTGCCAACCACGTTTGTTTTATTCACTTGCTTTTCTATTCTACTTTTTTTTTACTTTTCCTTAATTTTTTTTACAAAAAAGTATAAACTCACGCAATGGGTGCAATTTATGCTACTTTGAACACACTTACAATCACACACAGAGTTCTTTCGTGGCTAAGCGGTACGCGCTTTTGCCATGGGAGATCTGGGTCCTATTCGCGGTGGTAGTTCATGTGGTTTCGATTACACGTTAATCAGTAGTTCCAAGTCTCATATAGCCTCGCTGCTGAACGGGACGTTAAATTCATCTACTCAACTCAGCCATCACACACATACACATGAGCTATTGCACACACAAATTCTTGCTATTGTGTTGGTTTATTTATGAAGAACAAAAAAAAAAGTAAGCATTTATATTGATCACTCAGGACGAAAATTTCCCTGAATTTTCATGTTGTTATCAAAAATTCCCCTTTTTCCTGTTTGCTAAATTTAGCTTTGAAAGGAGGTGGGCTGATAAGGGCCATTTTTCGCCCATCAGGCCCGAGATGTGAAATGCATGGTTTCCAATAGTATACCTCATAAAAATAAGAAAACAAATATATTTTGACGGAAAGCGCTATAAGTGAGAGGTAAAAAAAAATAAATAAATAAAGACGTAAGTCGTGTGTTAATGAAGGAACGTAAACACTAATGTCATGAGTTGGAATCCGAGAAAGCAATAGTAAATAGAACGCTAACGGCAAGAATAAGAAGAATGAAGTCTACTACGACTATGAGATCAATATATTACATCGGAAATAATCAAGCATAGATAATAATCAAATAGCTGGGGACACTTGTAGCTAGTTTGCAGATTAGACATCGTGCTTGCTGTCGTCATCCGAATCGCCACTGGACCATCGTGCAGCTGCGGCATCTTGTAGTGTATGAGTATATTCTAGACTTGGTTTCTTAACTGTGGTGGAATTGTGGCGCCAGTAAGCCAGAAACCATAGTACGGAAGCAACATGCCCACAACTCCGACGACCCGTGCGCCTACTTTACATTGACAGTACCACTGAACTCGGAGAACAGAAGCATCGTCATGATGTATGTACAGAGAGTACATACCTTTGTCACTTAAGTGCTCGTCAATGTAAGGATCGGATACATCAGGTAGCTATTGTTGGTCGTTGTTTTTAATCTTACCCTCAGTATTGCAATATAACATATCAATGACTTCCCATCGGTACTTCATTGACGCGTTGTATGTATGATTCTTCGATATATATATCTATTACAGAATTTCATGCCATTCTGCGACTGGTTTTCCTGCTTGCACTTTTACTCATACCTCTTTCAGAAATGACACGCCTTCTCAATACTCCATAACGTGCTGTCTCTATTTTTGCTGCCCTACACACATATTCGCGCAAACAATACATTTTTTATATATTTTATTGACATGCTGAGCATGTATTTTCAGTCACAATCGGTAACTAACATCAGAGCTGGAGTCTCCAGTTGAACTCGTACATTACAGCGTATAAACGGTATTCATCACTCTATACTCTCGCGCAATACATTTTGTTCTCTAATAGGTAGAAGGATACACTGAACCAAAATCAGTTAGTACTCATATCAAAGGTTACACAGCGTTATATTATGACGAGTCAGATTTATTTTGGTTCATCGACTCCTTCTTCCTATAAGCCTCCATCAAAGACAGCAAACATTACCAAAATGTCGCAAAACGCAGAAACGAACTCTTTTTGGGCTCTCATTTCTATGACTTACTATTTTCTTTATCACGTATCTACTATTTTTACATATGCAACAGATCTTCTAGTATACAAATACATTGCAAACTTGTCGGAATCGGACACTTCATTTTTCCGTTGTCTGATGGGCGAAAAATGGCCCTTATCCGCCCACCTCCTTTCACTAGATTAGGGAAATTTCCCTCAAACTACGGACACTGCCACTTACTACGAGAAGCATCTTCAACATTGAAATTTTAAGAATAAAAGAAGCTGAACTGTGTTGTGGCTGTTGAAGTTGATAACATTTCTTGTGCTTATGTAGTACAAATTTATTTACGGGTAGCACAATTTTATTCAAAATAAAATTTTAAAATATAGGGTTGGTTTGCTGAATGTAAACTCATTTTTATTATTAGGAAAGTTGAGGTATCAATAGATTGCCTCTGATTATAAGAATTAAAACACACCTCCGACTCGTGTACAGTGAGATTTGAGACACAAGCTCCATCTCTTGATCGAAAGCCTCAAGACTTTTTTCGATTATCTGGTATTAATTTGAGGACGAAATACCTATTCGAACTATTTTAACAGCATGTATTAATGAAATCACAAAAAAAAAAATGACCCAGAAGTTGGAATATAAGTAAATATACCGGTACTTACTTTAAGTTAAGGATTAATTGCTTGTGGCTTCATGAAAAGATGTCCTGAATTAGTTATATTCGCCCGAAAACCTGCAAAACGGTGTAAAAGTTACAGTCAAAAGTTTTCAATGTATGAATACTTTTTAATTATTTGAATCAGTGTTAGTTCTTTAAATTTGTGTGACGTTAGCTACGCATGTAGCCAAATCTAGAAATAAAGAAAAATGTTATATAATGTACAAGAATAAAACTTTCCAAATGTTTCAAGTACTTCTAATTAGTGTCTTAATTTTTTTAAATAACGTCAAAAATGCAATACTGTATCTAGTAAAAATGATTAATTCAATTTAATTATTTTATAGTTCCCATTTGCAAGACACCAGAAGGTTAGTATTTTTTAAGTTATTCAGATATAAGTATTATTTTCCAACTAAATATTTAATGGTGGGCTGGGCTCATTTTCAAATTGTGGCAATGTTGCCCAAACATTGAATAATTCTAGACCAATTAAATGTGTATTTACAATAACAACAAACACTACTAAATTTTCTAATATTTAGCCTAATCAAAACATCCTCATAGACAAATTTATGTTCTGTGTATCAATTATAATAATCTTGGAAACTCCTTATATATTTTTATAAAACACAATAAGTTAAACCATACATTGTAGCAATTTATGTAAAGTAATTTATCGTTTCCATTTGTTTTTTCAGTGAAATATTTGGTAACCCAAGATTCATTCTTCAACAATCAGAAAAGTAAGTATTTTAATGTTTAAAGAGTAAAGTACTTGAGGTTTCTTTTGACCTGTCAGAGAATCGAGATCTGTCGAGAATTAAATTAACAAAAACCACTTGAAAAATGAAATTTATAGTATTTACTTACTTCTTCTTGAATTGTTGGGATTAGATTGAAGATCAACATTCTTTAAAAAGTGAGTAACAGATATTAATTTGTGTTTTGGAGAAAAGTTAGGATATTTAGAGTTTCCAACAATTACTGAGGGAACAGATGATGTAAATCTGAAATTGTTCCGGCTAAATTGAAAGTAAAAGCCCCAGTACACAATTACATTAGCCCCTTATCGGAAGTAAAAGAGCATATACATCGAATGTTCAAATTATTTAGACTTTGAATACATATTTACTAACAACGTTTCGGTAATGTTTACCGCCTATGTGGAAATCTAATGTTTATACCATAAAATGACAAATGAAACAACCTGTTTCAACAGCCGAAACAGAACTGCTATCTCTTAAATAAGCAGAATTACCGTTTATTACCACAATTTTTTCACATCATTTCTTAAGAGAGAACTGCTTCACTGTCTCCTGTTTCAAACACATGTGGCGTTTGATGAAGCATGGTCACTTAAACGCTTTATGATTAATGGTTGAGCTAGAATGATGTTGGGCTGACCAAATTCAAAGCTACTTTTAGCTGGTGAGTCAATCCACTTCAACGCCGTATGACACTGTAGAAAAACTTTCTTAAACTCGACAAAAACATTTTGTGTATACCATTACGATAATTTGTTATTCAATCTATGAAGGAACTATATATTTAATCAAAATAAAAAAGCGAATGTTTGGCGTACTTATAATTATTTTCTTGCTATCATAGTTAAAAATTATTACCTACGCTCACATTAAATTCAAAAACAATGTCTACAAATCTGATTAGGATTAACCGGAGATTCGAATCAATGAAGGTCAGGTAAACGAAGTTGTACTCTAACAGAAAATAGTAGAATACATTCTATTCTTGGGACACGGAATCCAAACTCAAAACAGTTTCTCATTGGCTTTACCTTCTGTATTCGCCTCTTAAGACTTCTACACGTCCGCAAACTAGCTCTGTGTTTTCAGAATATGTTCTGTCTCCGTCATTATGTCTGAACTAAAACGAGAAGTAATGATAGTTTACTATTTCTTTTGGTTGCAATGTTTGATCACAAGAGGATAAACAGTAATAATAAACATAAAAACAACCGCGAATAATTTAAAAACAATGCTTTTATGAAAAACACCAGAAAAGAAGGAAATATTCTTTGATGGTCTATAGTGAAGGAACGTAACTAATTCTCAAAGACACTGCAGAAATTATATACGTATACCACGTAGATGAAACATTAAATTCCGTCCAATGATTTTAAAATTAGTTTAATTTTTCATTTGATGATCTTCTTTCCAAAATTAAACCTTTTGCTCTACAATTTTACGATAGAGGTAAATGAATGAGAAGGCTATATTTCTTTTCTATAAATACGCTAAATTTGCACTATTATTTATACCAAAATTTTACCCTTTGCATATACCGTATTAAGTAATGCAACAGAGCTCATTCCATAGATTCAGAAACCAGTAGAGTCTAAAGACATATTTAGCAAAACAAAACAAATTGTTGATGGGAACTTTCCCTTTTGAAAATAAATTTCTAATTTTTCATGACCCAAATGCGTTTTACTCCCTTCAATTTACATTGTAAAAACACAGGGGAAATAGGATTTAAATTTTTGGTCTTTCGGCATATGTGGCCATTTAGCCCGTCGCGTACAAGGGATGACGTTCCACGGCAAGCACACTATCAGGGGAAAGAGAAGGAAGAAAGAACTGGGGAAGAAAGGAAGTGACCTGGGACCTATAAGTTAGGTACAGCACCGGCATTTGCCTGTTGGGAATGAGGAAAACCCAGGGAAACCTGATTCAGGATGGCTGGTCTGAAAAGCTTTATACACTTTTTTGACCCAGTGCCCCCGCCGCTAATCGAACCCGAGACATCTCGCATTGTAAAAACATTGTTGCATACACTATATTACTTTCCATTCACTTTCCCCAATTAATTCTTTATTTCAAATTTTCTTAACATAAAAATAAGCATAATTTTAATAAGACCTTATATACATTAGTTTGTAAGAAAAATTTACATGGCTTAATACAACTTTAATATTAAAACTATTTGCAAGGTTGATATGTTACAGTTCATATATTTTCAATTATACGCCCCATCTAAATCTGAACTGTCTTGTCCTGTCATATATTGAAGTAATATAAAATATTTCATTAACTGTGGTTGACTTTTCTTATACGCGATCTAAAAGCATTTGCAAGAAACCAATTATTTTTGCAGTAAAATGATAAGCTAGGGCATTACACACATTTGCTTCACATATGTATGAAAAGAGTATTTCCTGGTAAGATACTGAAATCGGCCCTTGGTCCAAATTGGGTCGCTATTCGCCAAAAAAGTTGCCCTTGACCTAAAACTACTTCCACAAAATTTTGACCCCCTATCCCCTCCCCTTAACGAATTATCCTATCATACATGCTCAAAATTGATTTTTTTTTTTTTAATTTTGGTGAGGGTGGTCCAAAAATTTTGAAAGTTTCATAGATTGTAGACTATCTACATGCAAATGTTCATTTTTTAAAAAAAAAAACATCAATGCGTATTTTCTTTATTTCTTATTTTATTTATTTATTTATTTATTTATTTCTAAATTACAAGAAAACACCTTATTAAGAAAAATCAACATTTTGATCGCTATACTGGTGTAAAAGATAATTAATATGCTAATACCGATAAGAAAAGTTGCTACCTATGCTAATACAATCATTCATGTACAGTATATAACTTTTTAGCATCGCACGAAATTAGTTATGGAATATTAAGTGCCTTAAACTTTGACTGATGCGGTTTAACAATGCACTATTCACTTATCAGCACACTTGCCTCCTAAATGTGGATGGCGAGTGTGAAAGGACACTAATACTCCCAAGTTACGTAAATGATTCAGTATAATTACTAATCAATATTCAAAATTGTAAATTAATGTCAGTAAAGCAAAGAATATGACTTGTAATTTCCAAGTACATATTAATATTGAATAATTTAACTGTTAAACGCATAGAACTCTGATAGAGTTTAATTTTTACTAATCTCAGTAAGCTAAGAAAAATAATTGAATTAGATTTTAGTCTCGGGGTCTTTTCTTGTGGTTTTACTTCTTGCAACGGAATGCTGAACATGCCACACACAAGCTATCAGAAAAGATAAGGACAAAGTTATAAACTGGTAATATTTCCACACGTCCTGCTGCCTGAAAAAAGAGGAACATTTTTAAATCATGTATCACATACCTTGTTATCTTCTTAGGGTAGACAGATGTGCAATCCAAATCCGTTCTGATAAACTTTTAATGAAGCACCAAACAAAAATTTTACTGATTCACAAGCACAGAATTTTATAGCACAGACTCACTGAATATACACTCGCAAAATAATAATAAAAAATTGATATACGTTTAAGGAAACTTTAGTAAATAGTTTGTGCACCAAATTGCAATTATGAATTTCTTCTTGCTCCCTCGAAGGCCTTGGTCTTCCCAAACAGGGCTACCACGATCCTGTCCATTGCAGAACTTTCCTTTCCCAATCGGCAAGTGAACTCATAGTCTTCTTTAATAACACCATTTAATCTCGTTTTTGTTAGATTTAAGCACTAGCTAACACATAGGAATGTTGGTAACGGTTCTGTTAACTACAGTTAATGGATCACCTTCGATAATCATTTCTGTGACCAAAACAGCATACATTCTAATGGCAGTTTATTTTACATCTGCCAAACTTAGTATTAAACTATATTCCAAAGCCATAGTTCTGGAATTACTTCTAAAGTTTCAACCTAATCAGCTATTAAAATTCTTTTATAACATTGTTCACAGAACTATTCGCAACTGACCACTAATATTAACGACTTATACTGCCGAATGCGGAGTTGTTTTGAGATATAATTAGCGTCACACTAAAGGTGTGACTACTGCAGAACACACATGTTAGTCGAACTCTTTAGTATGACACTAATCATACGTCGAAACGACTCTGCATAAGGCAGATAAAGATTATCTTTAATTCTTTTTAACTGTATGCTAAGAACTTTAAATTCACTTGTCACTATACTCGGATATCAGTAATATCCTGGTCATGTTTCTTAGGTTTACTGTTTAATACTAAAAGAGTTCTATTCTGTACGTCATCAACGAACTAAACTGTCCACATATCCTATTGTGTTAAAATTTTTAACTACTCGAATTTTTTTTAACAAGGAGTTTTTTCTCCAGTATCAGAACAAAAATCATATAATGACAGTCATGATATTTCTTCTTAGAATATGAAATCAAATAGCACTAAAAGAATTAACCAACGCACTTGAAACTAAACGAAGAATTCATTTTTACTAACCAGGGAAGGGTCCGAATGGGGCACTCGAGTTGTCGAACGACATGTATCAGATATGAAAGAGAGTATGAAACTATGTACATATGCAAATTTTTAGCGGTTGAGTTCAGCACGGAGAAGCATGAGAGCCGCAAGAAATATGGCCGACCGTAGGGCCCAGCAACACAGAAAGCCAAGGAATCACTCGTTCCTCAAGTGAATGGCCACAGAAATGAAGCTAAATGTTTAGTAGTAGATGCATAAGACCTGCTATATGTAATGAACATCATGGTCGCCATATTGAAAGAGGCCACCTTGAATTTGGATTCACAATTTAAAAGATAAAGTGGGTACGTGACATATGAAATAACACTGAAATTTACCAGGAATACATTAATGTTAACCATTCTGTAGTAACTATTGTGAGTTGAGGAGTAACATTCAAGAAGGATGCATATAAACTCTGTGGTAGTCTCACTAGTATAACGCAAAAGCTAGACCTTGGAAAACTCTGGATACATACGGAAGAAAAAGTGTTTACATGCAGAATATTTGCGAGTAAGAGAAAGATGGTCATTGACGACAGAGAAAGAAGAAATAAGAGGTGAGTCCTTGCCATCTACTGTGTGTCCTGTTTGCAGACAGAAAATACTCAAGAAAGCTCATTAGCTAATATCTGCGTTATCAGTGAAGGAGTCAAATAAGAAGAGTGGTTGGTAGGAAGGTTGATGTGCCCTTAATGGGTGAGTCACTGTTGAGGAAGTGCTAGAAAATGACAAGGTATATTCTAATTCATCATATGGAAAAGTTATTTATTCTTCTGTGCATGAATATGGATTCCCAGGTAGATGTGTCAGTATTAGTGTTTGTGTTTGGGACGTGCGACGGTAATCCCTATGTAGAAGATTAGAAATGTACTTTTTAGTAAATATTGATACAGTGGTAGAAAAATAACAAACGTTAGAGATAGATGATAGACTGTCAGGTGAGAACAGCTCTTGTGTTTTCATCACACTCATATAGATACTCTTCACATCAACTGTCCTTCATAGATTGGTATTATCTTTATCAGTATACTAGCTTATGTGATAATATATGATATTTTCTTTGAGAAGAACCACGTCGTAATTGTACCTGTAAACTCCAGACCACCTTTGTGTCGGGTGTTTTAAAATGACAACAACTATCCATCTTTAACACTGCAAGATTATCAGCTCTTTACATGTGCAACTGTTTTTTTAATTATTTTCTAGATGTCCATCGTGTGCCAACATTATTTCGACGGGTTATTCCGAAGTTTGTTCAAATATCCCCTCACGATTTTCTTGCATGTTACTTCTCAACTCACAATGAAGTTAGTTCAAAATGATTAATACCAATGAATTCCTGGTAAAGTTACAGCGCTATTTCATATGCCACATGATCCACTCTCTCGTTTACTATGTGAATCTGAATTCAAGATGGCCACTCAATATGGTGGCCTGGATGTTCATTACATATAGCAGATCCCATCATGCATCTACTACTAGACATTTAGCTTCATTTCTGTGGCTATTCACGCGTAGAACGAGTGATTCCTTAGCTTTCTGTGTTGCTGGGCTTTACGGTTGGCAGTATTTCTTCCGGCTCTCTTGCTTTTCCATGTTGCCCTCAGCCGCTATAAATTTGCATATGTATATAGTTTCACACTCTCTTTCATAATTGATACATGTCGTTCGGCAAATCAAGTGCCCCATTTGGACCCTTCCCTGGTAAGTAGATCTACTGTTTTAAACTAACTGCAGACTACCACACAGAAGCGATCTTGTATCTTCTCGAATTGATGGTCAACTTACTTTTCTTTTTCCCTTGCAGTCTATTTACAAACACCCAAAAACTATGAAAAAGGTAGATTCGTATCGAGCTACCTGTCATTTTTATGACGGGATGAAGAGACGAAAGGGATTATCATCCCCCTGGCGACAGGATGTCTGGAAACACAACTATGCACCTATTTTCATTTATGCTCGCTCTAAGTTACGCTATTCTGTTAATCAAGACTGACAACACCACAGAGCAAACTTCAGGCTTTTTGTTGATATCTGATACATTATATTTACATTTTGTTAAGGTTAAAAATTTTGATATTTATTTTGCTTGTAACTCATAAAATAAATGTTAGCAGACATACTGCTCCTACCACATGTTCCTGTCAGTCACTGACCTCTGGTGACTAAATTCGAAACTAAACTACCCCATACATTCTCTTGCAAAGAGCCTGTAAATGAACGTTTACATGTATAATACTTCTAATTCACAGAAATATAATTGATTATTATATGAATACACTAGCAGCGTTCACCCCGCTTCGCTGCGGTCACCCCGGAACGCAATAAACTTTGTTACTTAGATAATTTTTACTTTTTCGCTTTCAAATTGCAGTAAATGTTAACATTATAGCGCCTGTCATTTATGTTAACCCGCCGAGTGACACGGTCATGCGGGTTGCATATAAATACGTTTATTTTTATACCTATGATGAACTAACAAAGGATTTGTACGTTATGGACACTTGAATGGTCAATTATCTCAAGACACTGGTAATTAAAAATTAAAGTGATATGATAAAAACCATCTAGGGTCCAAATCCTAATAACCCCCCAAAAATGAAAGAAATTGGTTCAGCCGTATTAGCGTGATGAGCTAACAAAGGATTTGTGCGTTCTCTTTTATATAATAGATATGACATATTATACAAACATCATATAAAAATAATAAATACAAACTGACATACACATTTAATAATAACTAACACACTCTTTTGGAAATAACTTTCTGCTACGAGAGAGAGAACACACGTGATGATGTTTACTTCATTACAACTAACGGATTCCACCCCTACTCAATGCAACAAGAAGCAAGCAGATATTGCTCAAAATAAGCTTTGTGGTTTTGTAATAAAAATGAAACATAATTTGCATGGTGAGACTGAACATTACTAAAATTTCAATATATTTTTTTTTTCAAGTAAACATACTAACAATAGGAGATTATTGAAAGCCTTCACTGGCTACGAAGGTGAAAGACACTCGATGGAACAGTTGCTTTTTAATCGTTCGAACCAAACAAGAAAGAGAAACCCAAAATTCTAAGATAAAATCGGCTGGCCGGGTCGCTCGTACATAGTGCTAAAAACGGCCAAGTATAATTCCACACCTTTTGTTGCCAGTGTTTTCACAGCAAGTTACGAAACATTCGAGAGCTCGGAATACAAAGGATCTTGCGGTCTCGATGTCACCCAGTACATGTAAATCATCGTTTCAAATCATTGCTGGATTTCATTTTTTATATATATACAGTATATATATATATATATATATATATATATATATATATATATATATATATATATATATATATATCCCTTACTATCTTAGAAAATGTAAACTGAAATTTCTTCTAATCATATTTTCTTCTCCATTTGTAGATAGATACGCTGCTATCCACAACTTGTGTGGTTCTCTTCGGCGGGTTTTTTTTTTTTTTTTTTTTTTTTTTTTTTACCAAAATGCATCTTTTGTGTATAGAAAAATTTCGCTGTATTCAAAGTCGACAAGAAAAACTTAGGACTATCAATAGATATTAACGATATTTAAACTAATTCACAATGATAATAATTAAATTTTAAAAGATAACATAAATTAATCATCAAATTCAGTCATCCCCTTTCATTACGCAAACAAATATACAAAATATATTTGCAAAAATAATATGTAACAAAAAAATATTTAAATCTCAAATTATTCAGAAAAAAATCAATATTGGTATGCAAATCTTACGTAGGTATAATAAATATTGAGATATATGCCTGATATGGAAGCAATACATAAATGAATAAAGTTCATTGAATACAACAAAACAGACTTTTACAGGCTATTTTTCAATATTTACAAGTCCACTAGTGAACGCATTGGAATTTTTTCACTGTACTAGAATATTGGAATAAAGTCAGTAATATACTTTTCAAATACCAAGACTTGTACAGTATATACCTAGGTAGACATGAGCAAAAGAGTTAAGTTTGCTTAAACTAACCGTTGATCGCTTTCGTATGCAGATCTGTATTTTAAAAAATAGAGAATGAGAACAAAAATAACAAAACATTAAAAAAAAATAGAGAACGAAAGATTAACAAGTACCTTCTTTGTTTTAAATTGGTTACATTTCCTGTATCTCCTTGTTAACATTAATAAAGTCTATTAGAGAAGGATATGTTTAACAATAGTGAACGAGATAATATATTTTAAAGACTTTATATATTCGTACACATTTACCCATTCAAGCCTCCCATTAACTTTTATGAATGCTGGAGAAGTTGTTAGACGTAGAGAGGCAGAAAAGGAAAGGAAATACAACAATCTCCTCGATAAATTTATATTTGCTCCAATAGCTATCGAGACGAGTGTAGCATGGGGTTCTAGAAGCCTTGATTTTATCAGAGAGGTAGGCAGACGCATATCTACCGTTTCTGGAGATATTAGTTCAGCATTCTTCTTAATACAACGTATATCCATTGCGGTCCAACGTGGCAACGTTTCGTCAGTTCTTTTTACGTTGTCGCCTGGAAGAGAACTGGAGGTGGAGTTTCTTCTCTAGTGCAACAGAAACAAGCGAACAATAGAATAACTACAAGTGTTAGTACACTTTTAATGTAAAAGTGATTTCAGAAAATTCTTGTACCATAATCCACACCAAGTATGCTCAATTGTATTTATATTTCTAGAGATTTCATTATGTCATTTCTATTTCTATAGTCTATTTATTGTACGACTAAGATTTTGCATCTACTACTAGAAAGAAGAAACTGAATGTTATTGTACGTTTTTGTTAAATTAGCATGACTGTATCTGTTTGTCGAAATATATATAACAAATGTTTCAAAAAATTAAAATAATAATGCAACATTTTAATTTTATATTATGTAACAAAACAATATAATTTTAAAGATTAACATCAATTTTTCTTATTTTGTTTAATTACTTCCAGTTGAACGAAGTCCACAAAATATTCTGAATGCTATTGATGATGCAGCGAATAACGAATTCAAACCACTGAACGGTTAGTACAAGGTTTAACTAAGTGTGTTTCTATAAACATAATACTTTAATTCTCTAAGAGAACCCACTTATGAATCAAAGGAGCTTCAATGTCAGTGTTCCATAATGGAGGAGCAAGATGAACTTTATCATGAAATTTAAGAAGAGTGTGTCAAGATATTCATGTCCAATGAAACAAAATAGGATCCAGTATTTGCTTAAATAATAATATGTTACAAGAAAGCCACACAATAGAAAACATATTAAGTTATAGATGCCTCCAAAATTAGAACTTTTTGACAATTGTTTAGGGACAATTGAAACAAAAAAAAGACAATCAAAATATACACATTTACATATTTTTGTCCTAGAGACAATTTACCTGCTTTATCTTTGACAGCTTCCAAAATTTAAACGTGTACTCTTCCCAAAGTTCTAAACCGATGTATCGCGGTAAGTTTCTCCTATTCAATAAAAAAAAAAGCGATGTACTCTTTTATATGATAATGTATTTCAATAAAGGCTAGTCTCAATGAAACTTGCACAATACTTTTAAGATTTTGACTGACGAAAATTCAAATTTCCTTTGAAAAATTCAAAATTCTCGCCATGTTACTTATGTATTGTTACAGAAACTTATCCCCATATAAGGGGATAAGCAGAACCATCCAAATGTACAGAAATATATAGAGGTAATGCTTAGAGAACGTTTACCAAAACTTAATTTTAACATATTCCAAATTTAAAGTTTGGATCAATGTACTCCTTCCATTGATATGCCAATATAGCCATGCATTCGCATCTACGACCGTAGCATGCAATAGAGCCTCAACTAAAATCATAAAATAGAGCATAAATCTTCAAAATTTAAATTTAAGCAACTTATTCCCATGAAAGGGAACTCGACGAACAAACCAAACTTTGAAAGCTATACACATATTACTATAATACCCAATTTCTAAATATGAAAATTTTCAGAATTTAAATGTGGTGTGTTTGTGATAAAAGAATTACGAGGTGATTTAATGTACCGCTTTCATAACCAAGAAGGCTGTGACCATTTTCGCGACATACGCGATCAGATCTTATGATTAAAAAAATATCTCACCCAATCAGAGCTGAGTGAGATGAAAGTCCATCCACTGACCCTTATTCGTTGCTCTAGTTAAATTAAATATATGCTTTTTTTTGTTTCTCTAATTGAAATGTTTCTCCAAGTCAAATAACGATATTGTACTTTCGATGAAAGAGCTTTCAAAGGAAGAAGCGTAATTATTTTAAAGGAGATCAAAACTAATAGCAGTTTGGTCAGATTCGGTCAGACTAAGTTTATAGAGTAATAAGTATTTAGTTCCAAAACTAATTAAGTTCCAAAACTAATAAGGTATTTATATAATAAATGATAAAACTCATAAAGGCAGATTACAAATCAAAAGTTGTGTAAGATGATTGGCACGGTAATAGGAAAGGAATATGTGCGACATCTTACTGTGGTTAGTGAGATGTTAGCTGATTGTCTGGTGCAGCAGGGTGGGGTAGAATGGAGGAGGTACTGAAGTGCACCGTTTACTATACTGCTTATGCTGTATAGATGTGTTACAAGAAGCAATGACCAAAATGAAGATGACCTACGGAACTCGTTTAAAAAAGACGTTGAAGTCTAACGATGGACTTCTTCCGACAATCCTTTTAATATTTATTTAGTTTCACTGCATTCATCTTAGTGGTTTCATCATTAACGTTGAACTATTTGTATAGCTTTAGGTTTCATCTGAAATCAGTAATGATTTAACACTCTATTTATTCTTGCAATATTACTTATAAATTTTTTCTTAACTTTCAGTTCGTAGAGTGAAGAAAGTTCCTGTGACAGGTAAGTTCCAAGCATTTCACATATTGAATTGTTATATACCGGTATATTTGAGTGGATTTTAAAGGACTGTTTTCTAGCCCATAATGCATACAACCAATATAATCCCTTATAGTGACAAGCTCTGACTATGAAAAGTTACTATTTTATTTCTCTCATAAATTGTTTTACTTGTGTGTAAAAGAACGCGCTTAACCCGAAAAAGGCCATGTTAATTTTATCCTTAAAAGGCCCAAAGAATGCCTCTGAGGATCCCTGCTGCATATACAAGCCTCCTGAACTCACCGCGACCATTTGTATTTTCCGGCGTTAATAGGAAAGGCTAGTCATTACTTTGCTATGAAATCATTTGTCAATGGTAATAAACAATGAACAGTATCAAATAATTACAAAAGTACATACTTCAATAGGAGCCTCAGAGACACCCCTTGATATAAAAAATAACCCCATTTCTCTGAGGTAAAGTAAAAAAAATGATTATGCAATCAGAGGGTGTATTTCAAAGAGATAGAAGAATTCTGGAGCGCAGGACGCGGGACGAAATATCTAGTAAGAATAATGGCATTAAAAATTAACCAGGGTGCCTGCGAGGTTCTTGGTACCTTTACGTCAATATCAAAAATAACCCTATTTTTTCTGAAGTAAAATAAGAAAACGTATGAACAATTCAATCAGGAGGCATATTCCAAAAGAGATAGGAGAATTCTAGAGCGGAAGACAAGCGGCGAAACATCTACTAAAAATAATTGCATTAAAATTGGACCAGGATGCCTCTGAAGCACCCCCTGGGCTTTCTCGGGTTAAAAACTATGATTTATAAAATGCGCAACAAAGACGAAAGTAAACTATTTTGGAGGTTATGATAAAGACATTTGCATTGGCTGGGAGCCCTTAATCTTAGAACGACCATCCAATGAATTCTCTTGAATCAAAAATTACTTTCTCCTTTTGAGTTTAGCTCATTATTTTCTCTTTTAGATACTCATTACGAGAACGAAAGCATTGTTTTGAGAAGTTTCCTTATGATATTATTTGGTTATATATTATTATTTATGCAATATCTTGCAGCAGTTCTATCGGAAGTTCTAAAATTGCTGGAACAGTGTTCTTCTTATTTACAAGAGAAGTCGATACTCAGTTTCATTTTCGCAAAGAGAACGACACTTTATCTACTTTTTCATAAACTTTAATCCCCATCTAAGTACTTATAATAAGCATTTTAATCAAAGTAGTATAGCTAATCCCATCTCAAGGCAGGTACAAAGTACATTCAAAATTTACTTAAAATGGTTATATCATTTTCCCCAATGTGATTGCAAAACTGTACACTTTCAGTTTCATTTATAGAGATTCTATTTGGTAAATATAAGTTTCTCTTTGTAGATCGAGAAGGTAAAGTGACCAGAATCCAAGGAGCACCAAAGGAGCAACGCGGTAAGTGAGCATCATGTTAAATTTCAGAAAAATTGCATATTTGAATATAGCTATCATTGGCTACTGTAATCATATGAAGCATACAGAGGAATAAATCATTATAATTTTGAATAATTTTCCTTGCTTCACTTACTTTAACGTGATGCTTCAAACGGAACAACTCAAAAGTTGGAAAGATCACCCAATAATTACATTGAAACTTATTTTAAGTTGTTTTTGTTTCCTTTCTGACTAACTTCACTTGAAAGTAATAAGTGAGACTAGTATGTTTCAAGAAAAGTAATAAATCGCAAGAAAAGATTCTCTCAATGATATGATCGCGGTAAATGTTCTAATATCATAGTAGAAGATAACGGTATTATTTGTGTATACTATACCATAAACTTTTAGTTTAAATTTGGTGCATCCTCAGAATAACATTTCAGATACCTGAGCAAAAATTTCTTCAGAAAAAGGTTACTTGTATAGATTATTTTAAAGAATAAAAACTTATATAAGAATTAACATTTTTAAAAATTGTTCCAATACGGGCAACGTAATTCGCCCTAAAATCGTCAGATGGCATTTGGACGACCATAGTTACACACATTTTGGAAATTTGCACACATATTTTCAGTGGAGTAACCAAGCAATGGACAAATATTACCATCAACAATAACACCTATTTATGACGTACTTGGAGGAAAATTGCAAGCAACATATAAGAATACAGAATTAAGAAAATTAATATCTTTAACCAGAAAGATAGTACGTGAAGACGACGAGATTAGAGGGAGGCCGTGGAACATGGAAGTTTCAAGTTCTTGCAAGTAACCTGCCAGTAATGGTAGCATACTAGGGTGGGTCGTTTTGCCACTTTTTCTTCGGAAGGAAATGTAATACCTGGCAAAAGTGGCCAATCCACATGGACATTTCAGGTATAGATTTTTTTCAAATCAGATTATATCTTCTGTGAGAACTATTGCCTCAAAGTTTCAAAATTTACCTGAAAATTGCAAAAAAAAAATTATTCATTTTTAGTTAAAGTAAAAGTAAAGTTTTGTTAAAGTAAACATATTTTTGGGTTTATACATGCCCTATGCTACGAAACCTGACATTCCGGTCTCAAAATGCCAGTTATATGCGCTTGGGGGGATAAGGGTGCCTCCTCTGGGGCCGGAAAAGAGAGTACATTGAGTACAATTAAACGTTTCTACAGCTTTTTTCGTTCTTGCCTTTTCCTTCCTGACCTGCTGGACCAATATGAAGATGAACGTGACAATCTTTTGGATAGCATCGTCACTGAAGATTATACGTGGTGTTATCACTACGAGCCGGAATCCAAAACATAGTCCATGGAATGCCGATTTTTACAATCGCGACATGCAGGCTCTGGTTCATCATTGGCAAAAGTGCATAACAAATGGTGGGAACTATGTGGGAATATGAGTCTAGCTGAAATATTGCTCTGTTTAGCTGTATTGTTGTTAGTGATGTATCTCCATTAGTTTCCATAAAAAAGGAAGCATTACTTTCGGAACGATTTTCGTAGATTTGAGTGAAACCGTTTTGTTTTGTGCGAAAAGGTTGCGGCACATATAACAACTGTGCTTAAGGCAGCTTCAAAGACTGGAATTATAACTTCCCAAAAATTTAACGACATAACATCTGCTTTAACTGTGGACAGGAACAAAATAAGATGTGCGAAACGTAAAATTGCTCGGAATTTAAAAAAAGTTTCTATAAATGATGATCCCATTAAAAGCCTATACTTTGATGATCGAAGGGATGACACTAAAATACACACAGGTTTCATTAGAGAAGAGCACTTATCTCTTGCGGCTGAACCTAACTCTCAATACATTGGTCACGTGACACCATCCTCTGGCTCTGCACATAACGAGACAACAGCTATTTTCGAATACATCATGAACCAACTCAGAGTTGGCTTTGATAAAGTTGAGGTTCTTGGGTGTGGTGGAACATACACTAACACTCATTTGAATAGAGTTGTTCTTCGAAAATTAGAGGAACTAACAGGAAAACCTATGCAATGGGCTATTTGTCTCTTGCATTTTAATGAACTGCTGTTCCGAGCTCTGTTCACGCATATTCACGGCGCTTATTCAAGCTCCTATTCTTACACAGGCCCCATAGTTTCAAAACTATCTAACTGTGAAAAGTTTTCAGTGTAATAAACTGTGACTTACCTCATCATAGTCCAGAAGAGCACAGAAAACTCAGTAAATACCTGAGATGCTTGTTCCAGATATTTCAACCCATTGACTCTGGAGTATGCGCGTAAGAGCTTGTTTCTATGATCCCTGGCAAACTAAACAAAGCTAGCTGGTTGACTAGTGCAAATAGAGTTTTAACATTGTATATTGCAACAAGAAATCTACCAAGAAATTAATAGAAATTGCGACATTCATACTTAGAGTCTGTGTGGTTATGCAATACCGCATCAGAACATAGTCTTCCATTGCTAATGGTCCTCTCACGTCTTTGGGACCATTCATAGGTCTAGATACTAACCAAGGGAATACCAGGCTGTAATCCGTTCATCCATTCAGACGAATGCATTCTTTGCACTCCCAGAAAATTTCTTCTCGCCAGGATGACTGATGGTCGACTTCCTGCCCGACAAGATGCATTATATAAGATTCTTAGTGCTCGAAAACACGAAGCAGGGAATCTCCATAACTCCATTAGATACAACATCATTCCCAGACTGAATTTTGAGGCAAACGATTACACTGCAATGATTTTCTGGGAAAGCACTGATGTTTCAATAACTGTACTACCAGTAAGTTCTATGGACGGTACCAAACAAACAGCTCATGGTCAAATTTTCACTTCCTGACAACACCTGCACAGAATGGTGCTTCACCGTCCATCCGTGCCACACGGTAGTAGTAGAACGTATAATGAAATTAGTCACTGAAGATGCCTCCCGAGTATGTGCCTGTGATGCTAGAGGTGGAATAGTCAGGTCACCCTTACTGTCTAGGCAAACTGCGTTTAAATTTCAATCAAATTCCCAATTTCTGACACTTTTTCCTGACAGTGACTAATCGGATCAATTCATGCGGCCCAACATATGGTTGGTTGATTGGATAGGCCTAGCGGAGAAGCCCTAGGTGCAGCCGAGATGGGCTCTGGGTCTCTGGGTCACTTGGCCAGGCTATATTGCCAGGTGAGCGAGAAGCTGCACAACCTCTTCTGCACAGCTCAACTGTACTGAATTTGCCCTCTTTTCTAGCCCCAGAGGAGGCACCCCTATTCCCCCCAAGGGCATATAACTGGCATTAGTGTCTGTTTAGTGTCTGTTTTCATAGCAATGGAGATGTATTTAACCAAAAATATGTTTACTTTAACATAACTAAAATTAATGAACAACTTTGGTATTATTTGTAATTTTCAGGTAAATTTTGAAACTTTGAGGCAATAGTTCTCACAGAAGATATTATCTGATTTGAAAAAAAATCTATACCTAAAATGTCCATGTCGATTGGCCACTTTTGCCAGGTATTACATTTCGTTCCGACAAAAAAGTGGTAAAACGCTGCACTCTAGTAGCATACCTATGATGATAATTATGATTGTGATGAAGTTAATCAGAACATAATCAAATCTGAAACTAAACTTCTGATTTTGTAAATTCGATAAAACAAGGAATAACGGCGAATGTAGAGTTAACATGTGCATGTAAAGAAAAGTGAAATGACGTATATAATTTAACATTGTATGTTTATCTCTTTTGACTAAAAGAGATAGGTTACTAGATATGAATACTTATAAAAGGATTGTAGTATTCATGAATGAAGGATTGTAGTAGAATGGAAAGACACATTGACATGATGTTTGTCCATCATAAAGTAACAGGGTTACGATCTCATTATGGATCCCTCAGGACAAAGGAGAGTATTCAACCTCTTTCTTTTCTTTAAAGTGATCCTTTACCGGTAACCTTTAAAACTAATTGACACTTAATTCATAATGATTCCATATTCAGATTAATTCAAACCGACAGGGGTGAAAGCACAGGAATTAAGATGACACTTAAAAACAGTCAGTCTCTACAAAAAGATTCAAACCTTTGGTGAGTTTTACCTCGTGATCGTTAGCATAATACCTCAGGTTGTCCTCACTATTCCTCACCAATCACTATAATAGCACACTCTAAAATGTTAATCCGAAAGAAAAATACACGTGTAGTTAACTCTTTTCTAACATTATGTTCCAACTGAGCTAGAAACTTGGTTTACAAACTCACATAAATACGTGCTGCAAAAATTTAGTCAACGTATTTTGCACTAAACATATATTATGATGAATATGACAAATATCTTATGAAAGTAGTCGAATGCTCACCTTTGGTGAGAGCGATCCATCCCAAGCTCTGTTACTTTATGATGGACAAACATCGAGTCAGCGTTTTTTCCTGAGCTCCATCTCTTTTTCTACGTTCTTCCACTAAACCACTCCTTTCAGAACTATCCATATCTACTAATAATCTGTCTCTTTTAGTTAAAAGAGATAAACATGGAACCTTAAATTATATAATAAGTCATTTCATTTTTTTCGCATGCACTTGTTAACTATACATTTGCCGTTATTTATTGCTTTATTGAATTCATTAAAACAGAAGTTTACTTCCAGACCTTATTTAGTTCTGGTTATCTTAGTCATCATATTTATTCAGCCACTCTTGGCAGGTCATTTGTAGGAAGTGGAAGCCTCTCCTGTGTAAGATAATTGTTGTTTGTAATTTTCCTCCAACAATGTCATAAGTAAGAGTGATTGTTGGTGGTAATATTTATTACTGTAAATTAGTGTACTTCCAGATATCCAATCACCCCTTTGTTTCTACTGTCATCTTTAAACTGTTTTTTTTACTTCTTCTTGTTATCTGGCTCCATGAAAGTTAACCTGTGCAAGAATAGTTGTAATCTTACAGATCCATACGAGATTACGATGAATGATACAAATATTGTTTGCAGTTTTACTATATGGATCCATAGTGTAACTAGTAGTATTAGTAGTGGGAGGATGAGGAGGAAGAGTAGGAATGGGTTAGAAGCCTCGCAGGTTTGTTAGGTTCTGTTTTCGATATAAAATGGAGAAATTAAAGACTTCCCCAATTTTTCCGCACATTTTACAATTTGTGCATCCGTATAGTAAAACTTCGCCAAATATCGTTCTATTATGCAATTATTATGTAAATCTTCAAAAATGTTCACTTGGATATTTGATTCCACTAATAATAGTTATTACAATTATATTTCCCCTAAAGTTGTCAACAATATTCACTGTGAATTACGCAAAAGTCATAATAATTGTTTTAAAATTTACAATTCAAAGTTATGAAGCTATTAAATGTATAATAAATGTTCAACAAATCCCCTTTGTTTTACTCTCACTTTAAAAAGATAAAATTTTCTTTACATATTCTGTAAATTTGTCACATAATTATTAAACATTGGAACCTGTTTGTTTCCTTAATCTACTGCTCTATTGTAGTTTCATGAAACGAAAAGTGAATATTAATTAAGTTGTGTACAAATCTATAATTATTTATTTCTATCGTCCATTACAAAATTTAGTATGCAAACACTCACTGAACTGCATGTTTTTATAATCACATTTACCAAGCAGTAGTCAGCTTATATAGTTCGAACAGTGCATTATTTTGTAGGTCTTGGCACCAATCTACCCAAAATACGCACTGTGATCTATCAACGCTTGTTATGTAGTCGTTCTCCATGTTTTAAAGCCATTTATTTGTTGTTAGTATAAGGAACAAATGTCTATGACATAGCAAAAATAAAAAGCAATGTAATGTAAGTATGATATCTGATATATTGATGTTTACAATTTTACAGTGATTGATAAAACCGAGCGTGGAGATATTATGCCACTTGCCTTGTAGTAATGGTTATTTAAAAATGAAAATACCTGTATAATTAAGACATTACTTTTAATTATAATTAGTTAATTGATATTACATTATTATTAATCGTTATTAATAAACTACTTTTTACTACCTTTTTAAAGATTCAGATACCTTAGTTGCAAAAAAAGTGGACCCAAAGAACAAACGTAAGTATTCAAATTTTTCTAAATGAATTCCGTAATCACATAGTCCTTGTAAAGTTTTATTTAATCTTACATGGTAATCTCTTTCTCTTTAAATCACACTGGTGTTTTCCACATCTTAGATATAGCAACAAACATCCGTAACCAAATTCTACACAAATATGAACCTCTACAGGATTGTCATATTTTCCAGGCGTCACAAAATTATCGTCATATTTAATATACCTTTATCACGAAAAACCATGAAAAATATGAAGTAACTAAACATTACCCGGAGTAGTAACCACGAATTCAGGTATTCGTGAGTAGAAACACTGATTATTATATATGCAATTTGAACTGATATAAAGGTTTCTCAATTCCTCGGTGGGCCAGTCCACCCCTGCTCAAAAGGTAGAAGCATGCTAGCATCTTAATATAGAGCATAACTTAATATACATATAAATTTCAATCACTTAAGGACTTGGTAGACTTTTATTCCTCAAAATCTCTATTTCAAACGAAAATAATCACATACATTAAGGAGGTACCAGACTTTTACTCCCGTTTGTAAGCACCCTGCCCACTCGCCTAATGCCTAACGTGCTCATCTTTGGGATACGGAGTCTCAGGTGTGATTCCAGGTGGCATATTTAAAATTTGAAATCATAACGGTAATTCGTACTACACCTCAAACTATAGGCTCACCTCTCATAGCTGTTGTGAAGATAGGAACTATAAAATCCAATCTTGCAAACCAACTCCCATTTCAACAAATATTAGCGGAAATTAGACAATTATAGAACTATACTAGTGATTGTGTGGATAGTAGAAGCAAGCAATTTTCTACAACGTTTACAAAATCTTCCAGTGACCATGTCTGCTTGAATTTTTTGACGGATCAGAGGCAAAGATCGTTTGAGAATGAAGTGAGAGACAACATATTTTTATATATAACAAATGATAAAAGACTAATATTACTTGATGCACATTACGACACAACATGTCTAGGAGTCGGTCGGGGGACATACATAGCAACTAGTGTGTACCTGTCTCCGTTGTCCCGTGGTGTCGGCACAGCCCCTTAATATCATTAACTATTTAACTTCGTGAAACCACACACTTCAAAGTTCAAACGCTTAAGTTCAAAGTATACAGGGTGTTTCAAAACAACACCGACTATTTTGGAAGGTAACTCCCGACACCAAGATAAGACAAAAGGTATAGGCCAACCTGGGTGCACAAATGCTTCCGATCAGAGTTATAGGCTGCCGAAAACATGGAAAAATGAAATTTCAAGGCCCATACCTTCAAAACTATGGGACCTACCGTAGTCGGGCCAAGTCTTCACTTAGGAACTAGTATGTGTGCTATCCAAATATCCAAGTTCCAGAATCCTGCGGTACTTCCGCAACAATTTTTCTAGAGCTAGTTGGTGAGTATTTCAAATTAAATACTCGTAGTCAAACTTCCTCTATAAAAATTGTTCCGTGAGTACTTTGGGATTCTGAAACATGTATTTTTGGATAGTGCATGTATTTTTGGATAGTGCATAGTGCATATATATTAGTTCCTAAGTGAAGTGTTGACCAACTACGGTAGGTCCCATTGTTTTGGAGCTATAGACTTTTAAAGTTGAATTTTTAATATTTCGGCAGCCTATAGCTTCGAAAAGAAACATTTGTACACCCAGGTTGGTCTATACTTTTCGTCTTATCTTGGTGTCAGGAATCGCCTCGCAAAAGTTGTCTGTGTTTTTCAAGCACCCTGTATAAGCAGTAATTGTAGTCTGTAATTAAATTTTAGTTTACGAGAGTACGAGACCATCGTTAATGTACCTACTTGCAAACAAATTAGATCTGATAACAGATTTATCAATTTCGGTTTCAATACCCGCATAACTCGGAAGGAGATGACATGTAGTCTTTGAATGATGAATCTGTATTTCGAAAGCATTTCTTGCAATATATTTCAATTCAACTACACAGGAATTCAATTTATCAACGGGAAGTAACATATTTGTACACTTACTGGCTTCAAAAGAGGAACAATGGCCGAAATAGAACCTATTCTTGCTGACAACACGCTATTGCTGCACGTCTTGCAAATAAGAACAGAAATAAAACACTGAACTGTTTTGAACAAGACTGTACTATTCATAAAAATAAGTACCTTACATGTTATTTTTCAATCTTCTAAGATCCTCATCAAACATCAGATAGACATACTATTCTTGCTTATTACAGTTTTAATCTTCGACAATATTGTAACCGGATATGGTAGTACATTTCTACCATTTCCGGTTTCAGTGACATTAGGGGCGTGATTTTACATTCTAGATCCGACACTGAGGACTTCCCTTTACAGTTTTCAACTCTGAGTTAAGTAATATTTAACTTTTCCCTAAACTACACGCATGATATACACAACTATTTATTTATCCAATCTTCATTCTTGATCAATGTCCGCATTTTCTCCATAGCAGGCTTCTACTTAAAGGGTTTCCAGGAGAATGAACTCCTACCTCTAAGATGACCTCCAGCCCCCACGAAACTTTTGATTGTTAGTTTAGATTTGTAAAAACAGAAAATAAATTTTTACAGCTTATTTTATTTTAACCAAAGCAAGAAGAAATAGCTGTGAATTGGTATTGGGATAGAACAGGGAACCCAATTAGTGATGCGCACGAGTCGAGTCGAGTGGAGATTTAAGCCTGTCTCGACTCGTCTCGAAAAAATGTTTTCTCGATTTCTGTCTCGACTCGAAAATATGTTTCTTGTCTCGACTCGACAGTTTCTGTCTCGACTCGACTAGAATTCGAGACGAAACGTCTCGAAATTCGAGTCGAGACAGAATATACGATTCAAAACATACGCATACAACAGTCAGAACATTATGACTACCTACCTAATTGTCAGTATGTCTACCTTTGGTACGGATAACAGTGGCGACGCGTCTTGGCATAGGCGCAATGATCCTTGGTAGGTCGCTGGAGAGAGTTGGGAGCACATGCGTACACACAGATCACCTAATTCTTGTTCTGTACTAGTTATTGGTATCCAAGCAGTCCATTTATTGTAATATCCTATGTAAAATAGTCTCGTATTAAAATATGTGATGCACAACAAATGTTACATTATATATTATCCGTAACTCGTAATATGCTGCAACACATTAAAGTCTCAAAATAGTTGGGGAAGAGAATAATCCAGAAGTTATGTAGCCCTATTGCGTTCATGAAAACGTAAGAACAATAATTATAACTATGCTAAACTACTATAGACTGCCAATTGTTCAGAGAATTTATGAAGTTCAATTTATCACAATAGTTTTATACAAACTAGATAATCAAATATTATTATTATTACTATATTTAAGGTACAATCAAATATCACGACAATGATTATTAGTTTCAATGAACTGAATTGAGTTAAAAATTAAATCTTCATATCGAAAGATTAACTATTAAGAATATGTTTTCTGTACCTTTCTAAAGTAATAAATGCTGGAATTGGTTTCAACTCTGTTTCTGAGTGAATAGTTTCTTCAAAATAATATTAAAAATTATAGAAAGGTTTTCGATACTTTCGAGTCCAGTCAAGATTTTTACGAGCAGTCTCGACTCGACTCGTGTCTCGACTCGAAAATTCGGATCGAGAAATACGTTTGTCCTGGCGCGTCTCGAATTTTACAAAGTGTGTCTCGACTCGAATTCGAGTCGAGATTCGAGACATGTGCGCATCCCTAAACCCAATTGAAAATATTAGCATTTCCAATACATTGTTTCCCTAAGAGAGGTGAACAACTTATTACTTTTCTCTTAAATCTAGAGTTATGTTACTAAACTTAGGTTTAGGATATCTCACAAACACCATTAAAGATGGATGATTAATGAAAATTAATTGTCATAAAATTATTTTTTAGTGGTCTTTCATCGGGGATCGAACCCGGGCCTACATACACTAAAAAGCAATGCACAATTCCAGATCAGAGGGCAAAGTGTTATATTGTCTTTAAAGCTTCTGTTCATATTGTGTTGACAACGATCTATTATATCATTGAGGAAGGGGAAATCGGATCATTTTTTCTTTCCAAAAACTCAG
This sequence comes from Thermobia domestica, assembly GCF_964235325.1. Classification (NCBI taxonomy): domain Eukaryota; kingdom Metazoa; phylum Arthropoda; class Insecta; order Zygentoma; family Lepismatidae; genus Thermobia; species Thermobia domestica. The sequence goes on from NC_137457.1 coordinate 12,886,946, forward strand.
GATTTTTTGCTTGGTTTTTCAAGTTTACCTCACGTTATCAGCAGCTAAGCTATTTCAGACATGTAACTAGAATTAAGTGGCTATCCGACCCGCCGTAACTTTTTCCCAAATTTTAGTGTTCTCTTACCGAAAATCGAACCCGGGACATCACGCATCAAAGGCATACGTGGTAACAACTAGGCCAGTGGAAAGGGAGAGAAATTCAAGTATGTTGTCGTAAGAATCTCCTAATCTGTGGAATACATACGAAGCTTCTGCACCGTTAAATACATGTCTGCAGTGCTAAAGAACCCATGAAGCGGCTCGGGCGAATACAAATATTCCGAAAGTAAGGTTACAAAGAATGCAATTAAACGTGTATATATTATTTCATACAACTAATACAGTAAACGGATAGTGCATACATTAGGTTATTTTTCGATTTCGTTAGGTACTTGTTGCATCGTGGGATGAGTTTGAAGGTTGCTTTCTAATACACATCGTGTCCTTGCGTATCCTGCCACGTTGTCACGACGTGTTTTACATCCTCGTCTGAAACGAAGCGACATCCTCCTAGGTGCTTCTTCAAGTGTGAGAGCAAGTAAACGGGATTCTTCTGTCGCCCTCAATCAGCTCCTCAACACGAGTTGTGTCCAAATCTGTTGATGCCTTGCTGGGTCAGCCACTGGGTTGTTCGCCGATGACGTTTTCTCTACTAGCCGCAAACTTTTCAACATCATTTTCTGACATCCTGACGAGACATTACAGTTTTTTCCGTAAACCTCTACCACCTGCCGGTAAATTTCAGCCGCGGTTACATGTTTCCACCACAGAAATCGTAAGAGTAATTTTCCAAACGAGTCGTCATCTGTTTAATAGAACTGGCGCCGTAGTTGATGGGCGGCTGAAACTGCACAGTTGCCAACTCCATGCATTAAAATTACAGCACACGCCTCATTCCTCTATAACAGAAGAAGTTGCAGAAATATCGTTCTTCTAATTTAGTCTCTGTTCCACGCTCGTATAATGTTAAACGCCACTTGCGATGAAACTGGGTTATTAGGTGGAATGGGCTATGATCAAACTACAGAAGGATATGCAGGTAATTTAATCTAAGAAGTGAACCTACAAATACCAAGGAAGAGTTTCTGGTATGTGGCATTGCATTGAGCTGCATTATAACGGCCAACCTTCTTTTTTATGTGACATACCATTACTTTGTGGGAGCCGCTCATTCTATGAGTGTATTGTTGAATATGAAAACGGCTATAGCGGAGGGAAATTGATATGAATTTTGGTACTATCCGGAAAGAAAAAAATATGAATAGTTGTTTGCATGTCATACAAAATTGGGCATAAGTCTAGTACATTATAATCGGACTGCTCATGTTGGATCAGTACTATAATTTATAATTGCGACGGTACCTAATATGTGCAGTTGGGTGAAGAACGCTTTGTGGATTATAATAAAATCCGATTTGAAAATATTGCAACAGATGTGTCTCAATATAAAAGGGTAATCATCTGTTCATATATCATCAAGTGCAACTCCTTAATAAAGTAATATCACATAATTGTGAGATCTTGTAGATTAGGCTACGATAAAAGTGAGAATAACTCGACTTAACTTAATGTACTAACGGTAACTGTAACCAGTATAGTCTGTGGCTGCAACAATTTAAATTTTGAATTTAAAGAATACTCCAATTGGCGACGTGCTTCACAATTTAAATTATTTGCACCTCCAATTAGTTAAGAGAGTTATGTATTGAACTTTCAGTCACTAGAAGCTTGTGCCAGGCACCTCAAGAAAATTTATGCCTTAGAGAAACAAGTAAAAGATAAATTTACCACCGACCTTAAGCCCATTTTTCGAATTTAAAAGAAATTGGAAAAGATAGTGTTAATTTTAAACTTTAATAACCGAGCCTCGTATATAGAGGAACAATCTCGAAGCATCTTTTACTAGTTTCATATGTTATGCGGCGAAGATTATTGTGAGTAACTGAAAATTTATTGACCGCGTTGCCATTTCGATTACGTAAAAGCTACCATAAATATATCAACTAAAAGTTTATTTGTCTGTTTGTAATCTTTTGATGTTATTTTAATGTAGTACAGATTGCATTAAGTTTCATTATGTTCTTTACAGGCTTTGTGATTTTATCCTCAAGTAAATTTCAATTTTTCGTTATTTGTGCTTAGTTTAGTCATTTGCACGTATTTGTTTCATTGTACGGTACTTATGTATTTGTCTGTCGTCTTCCCAGCTTCGCATTAGGACAAAGATGTAGGTATGGAAAGAAATCGTTCTTCGCCGTAGCAGAGCTGGGATGGATACGCGAAAGAAAGAGAGAGAGTGGCAAAAACCTTCGAGAGAGAGAGAGAGAAAATAAATATAAATGTTACAGTTATATTTACAAGATTCTAATCACGACCAAAAAGTACGATTTCAAATTGAACGAAAGTACGTCAATACACTAATGGAGTATTACACCAACTAAAAATACAAAAAAAAAAAAAAAAAAGTCTCACTAGAAGGCGCAGTGTGCCATCTATAAGTAAACGAAATTGGTATGGTTCCACAATAGTGATGCCAAGCAATGGGGAAAATCCCATTTTGTGGGATTTTTTTTTTATTTTAATGATTAGCAAAGGGATAAAGGAAATATTCCTCGAAATTGGTAACATATATCGGATATTTCAATATATATGAACGTATAATCCACGACAAAAAAAAATGTTTAGGAGCGTTAAGTAGACATAATGAGTCATCAACTATTGGTCTGATGATGTCTTTATTTTGTTGGCAAATTTCATGCTAGTAAGCAGTGACTTAATCACGTGTGATTCTTACAGATAAAGTACGAAGAAACGAAACTTGTGCTCTGATATTTAAAGAAAAAATAAAATAAAATAATGAATGAACGAAAGAAAGTAAAAAAAAAATCAAAAGAGAAATAATCAACCTTCAAACGTTCCACACGAAATATGTGTGCAGAACAAAACCCTTCTACATTATTAGGGTTGGTATATAATGATCGTACAATGGAAAGATGGAAATACTGCATTTTTGGCAAGTACAAACTTATGCGTTGCTTTTCTCGAGGTACTCCTGTTTTCACCCATCTTTTCATTCCACCAATGTCCCATCAGGTACGTAGACAGGATTTCCTAAAGGGGGGGAGGGTCTGTGACATGAAATAGTGTTGTCAACACTAGGGGCTAAATCATTCTAAACTTTTTACTGGCAACATGTATTGATTTATTAAGACAATAAAATGAGGATATGTTAGTAACTATTTTAATAACAAACTATGAAGAAATCTCCACTAAAAGAATAAAAAAGTATTGAAACATAATGAGATAAAAGCGGAAAGGCTATTACTCACCGCAAAACTATGTAGCATAATTTATTATTCTCCTACATATTTTTGGGGTGAGTAATCGCCTTTCCGCTTTTTCTCATTGAATATAATCATCGCTCGCAATATTGTGATATTGAAAAATAGTTTACAATATTTACGTTATTTCCTTTTTTCGTTCAAATATAACAATTTTCCTCTCATTATGAACTCAACTATTATAAAACGTACATATTCAATAATTTCTTGTAAAATATTTTACAATATCTGCGTGCCTTTCTCTGTTGAATCAAATATTAACGGAACTTTCTTTCCACATATTTTTTTAAAAATTATTCCGTCAACAATTGTCTGTTCCAAATGACAGGTTAAAGGAGCAGTAGAAATCTGTTTCTGAAATAATAGGTTTGATATTACAGGGAAACGATGACGAAAAATAACAAGGAAAAAGGTCCAAAATGTTACAGAACGGCACTATGCTTTCGAAAGTTTGAAATTTCCCTGACTAATAGTAGAAATTCTTAGAATTCCGTAACTTTTTTAGAAATTGCAAATTTCCTAACTTTTCCAGATTACCTCGCTCATTTGTCACCATATATTATAATACACATCTTCTCATAAGAAACAGTAACCAAACGCTTGTTGCAGCTTTTCATTGTTAATACTTAGTCTTCTTCTTCTCGTTTCGTTTTCTTTCATCCTTCCTTAATTTTTTTCATTTCTGGTTCCGAACCGGGGGTGTAGACCCCCCGGACACCCCCATTGGCTACGTGTATGGTCCCATCAACATACACTTGCCTTAATCATCATCTCCCTTAGCCTAAAAGGGAATAATTGTGGGACGTTAAATTGAAATATTACATTTTTGACAAAAAAAAAAAAAGAAACTTGTTTCCGACTAAGGAAAATACTTCTTCACAAATTGAGTGTGAAACATCTGAGTTTACTAATAATTCACACCGAAATTGGAAAAAGTAACATACGAAATATTTGTTTCATTTACATTATTATTATTATTATTAGTAGTAGTAGTAGTAGTAGTAGTAGTAGTAGTAATAGTAGTAGTAGTAGTAGTAGTAGTAGTAGTAGTAGTAGTAGTAGTAGTAGTAGTAGTAGTAGTAGTAGTAGTAGTAATACAGCGTACGAAATATACATGCGAAATGAAATTTTTTGCTTCCCGAGGTGCAATTTTATAGCATTTTAGGTTGGCATCACTGTGCCACGCCACTCTAGCTTGTATTCCTGGGTAATCACATTAAATTGTGCTAAATGTTCAATGTATTTCAAACGCTTTTGTTTCTATATGTAACGTATTAGTGAAAGTCGTTATTTTATTATTATTATTATTATTATTATTATTATTATTATTATTATTATTATTATTATTATTATTTACTAATAATAGCTTTTATGCACTTGGAAAGTCCCATTGGTCTTCCGTTATACTTCGGTGCAACTGAACCACACCTTCGAAATATTTCGGTCTCTCTATCTTTCTTTTAATATCCATCTCATACACCAATTTATTGAATTTGACTCCAACGTGTATTAAAGTCCAATAAGTAATAACTTTGAAATATTTGAACAATATCTTTGGAATATGGACTTGTGTTTTCTCATTTTTTGAGCTCAGAAACATCTACGAGTATCTTCCATATTGCGTTGTATTTCTGCTTCTACCGAAAGATGTCAGGAGTACGTAATAATCTGGTTATAAATTACTAAGATTGCCTACAGATGGCACAAGTAAGAATTATCAGTTTATTTTTACTGTACAGTTACTGTACAGAATGGATAGAGTTTATTTTTACTGTACATACTACGTTGCATTAGTAATATGTGCAGGATAGATTAATATGATTTAAGTACTCTCTTCTACAATATATTATGGAGAATGTTGATATGAATATGAAGTCGTTTCTGTCCTAACTGTGAGTATCCATAAAATAAAATAAAAAAATATTTTAAAAAGCATGAGCACCTATTTTTTAACGGAGTAAACATTAATATGGCGTTGTTGGATGCGTGTTCATAGGGATGTAGTCAGGAATTTATTTCAGGAGATTCGAAGATTACTGGGAAGCTCAAAATTGAATATGGATATAAATTATATTAAAATTTGCAAAATTAACATGACTGAACTACATTTATAGAAAAGTCAGGGCGGGCCGCGGTGGCTCAGTGGTATAGCGTTCACCCCTGGTGCATGGGATCCCAGGTTAAAACCCTGCTTCCGCCAAGTTAACCTTGTGGTGGACTAACAAAGTGTGCGTGGCTTTCCTCGTGGTTCTCCCGTTTCCTCCCACTTTCTTAATTGCACAATCTCCTTCATTTCTCATCATCACCGTCTCTTTTAGCCTAGCCGGTATAAGCGTGGGACGTAAAACTCAAAGATTTCATTTCAGTTTCAGAAAAGTCAGGATTTCGGAGGTACGGACCCACAGAACCCAACTCGTGTGTACTTCCTCTGAGTTATGACGTACAAAATTGTTAATAGTTAGGAGCAAGATATCTACATCCGTATACAGTATGTCACGCATCGTAAACCACAACTGATTCAGCCATAAATTCTATCAAGTTTAAACAAAACACAACATTTATACAGTTAGTTAAAATACAAAACAAAACTCATTGTTGAGACCCTTAATCTTTTCCAAAAAGAAACTTTCCAATATATATTAACATTTTTGCTCCATCTAAATAAATAAATAAATCGGGTATACCTGTTTTAGTAGGGTTTTTGCGGGTAGTGATGGTATATTCCAGTGGTCGCCGAACTTTTGAAGCTTCTAAGTTACCGTATCCTTCTTAAATCCTACTATGAACTACCAACCAATACCAAGCTTTTTTTTTTTTTTTTTGTCTTTTAAATTACATTTGTTTATTGCCTATAACTAACTAACTAACTAACTCTATGACCTATGGAACCCGGAGGTTCAATGCCGCGTTCACAAAAGCTCTCCACTGACTTCTATCCTTAGCTAACTGCATCCAGTTTCTACTTTGTATTCCAAACTCTGCGAGATCCATCTTAATATTGTCCTCCCATCTGCGCCAGGTCTTCCTAATGGTCGTTTTCCGATTGTTCTTCCAGTCAAGACTTTGAAAGCGTTTCTACTTTCTTCCATTCTAGCTACATGACCCGCCCACCTAAGCCTCCTAGACTTGACGACCCTAAAATGTTGGGTAAACCATATAAATTATGTAGTTCCTCGTTATGAACTTTCCGCCATTCCCCATTCCCGTTCCTCTTTGGTCCGAATATTCGTCTCAGGATCTTGTTCGCAAATACTTTCATACTATGTTCTTCCCTCAGAGTAAGCGACCATGTTTCGCAACCATACAGAACAACAGGCATGATTATCGTTTTGTATATTTTATGCTTCAGATTCCTCGATAGAATTCGCGACGACAAGAGATTTTGAACCGAGTAGTAACACGAATTCCCTGCTTTTAGTCGACATTTAATTTCTCCGTGAATATGATTTTCCTCTGTTAATACTGATCCTAGATATTTGAAAGTATCCACTTTATCAAAAGTATTATACAATATTAAATTGCCTATAAGCTTACATTTCTAATAAATATGATATCGAACTATCCAAGTTAGCAAATGCCTAATATACATACAGAAAACACAATATGCACAACGTCACACGTATACAACCAACTGTGAGTCGAGGCTGATAATGGCAATTGCGCGGGTGAAACAAGCATTTGTTTTCGTCAGCGCCACCTAGCGTTAGCGTAAAGCCAGTGCAGGAATCTGGGTTAGCCAACAGGAGCGTTAACGTGATCTATCTGAAATGTCCCCGCGAGCTAGTAGTAGCTTGCGATCGATGGTTTTGTAATCACTGATATACTCTTTTGTGATAGTAAAACGGTTACCAGAAATCACTTTTCGCTATCTACTACCGTTTTTGTTTTACGGTGGTCAACATTCAAAGCGAAAATGGTTTATTTCTATAAATTCGGGTCTGAATAGAGTTGAAGAAAAAGATAGAATCTTCTCTCGAAACGAAGAATCCATTGAAAAATAAAACTTTATGATAAGCTTACCGTTTTTGTTCTATGAAAATCAGTACTGGAACCGAAAATAGTAGTCAACTTCAACCACTTCTACTTTTAATGGTCTTTCTGATAGATATAGCATACTTTTCAGACACTGAATCGATTGCAAAATATAGGGGAGAGAAAGGGAATGGCGATCAGTTGGGACTGGCGATCAGCCCACATGGCCCTCTTGCGTGACCCAAGGAGGTCAAACTAGTGCTGCCATCTGCCTCTTGTAGCAAGGTTTCTTATGTGTTGTCGAGGAAGTTGTCAGAGTACAGTAGATTGGAGTCTTCAGAATGCTGAAACTTGTTTTTGTAATTTTCTTGATCTTGAAGTTACTAAGATTCATAAAAAGTTATATTTACGTCTAATGCACGACACATAGTTATATTTAAAAAAAACTACGTTTTACAGTATAACCAGCTCAATTTTCAAAATGGCGCAATGTTGGGAATGCCGATCAACGTGATCGTTTACTACCATGGTGATCATCATTCCCAACAAACTTTCGGAATACTTCTCCAGCCAAAAATTATAAATGAGGATAGACCTAAGATAGGTAATACGCCTACTTTAGTCAAACACTGAAACCTTATCGGTGTAACCTTTGTGGATCGTGGGTGCATGCTGACTGTACTGCTCTGGACTATATCTGTGACGTGTCTTTGAAAAAACGTCAATAAAATATTCCGTTGACGTTTCTCAGTCTTTCGAAGGCGCAGTTTAGCAAAAAGAAAGAAAGAAAAGAAAAAGAAATGCCTATGGAACTATGTGTTTATTAAGCTTGTACTGTGATCGGCATTACCAACATGTAACGGGAATGGCGACCAAAGTAGCAATTTGAGCTTTTTCCATCGTGTTCCCGAATTGAAAGAATGATCCTCTTTTTATTTTACACGCTTATTGTAGAAGGGTTGGAGTATGTATTTACAAATTTGTTTAAATATATTTTGCAAATGAAACTGCGTAATAACCGATTTTTCTTAGGTGATCGCCATTGCCCACCTCTCTCCTTCTATGGCGAGAAACATTGAAACCACTAATACTTTATTTTCAACTCTGCTTCTGGTTTCTACATCTATGTACAATCTCGCTTTAACTGTTCGTTGATTTTTCCAAAGGAATTGTTTCGACTTGTCCGCTTGGTGAGAAAAATGTTGCCACCATTTTGTTTCGAACACTTCTTGACCTTTTGGCTTTCATAGGTGCTTCTTCGCTAGGAAACAACCACACATACGATTGGTGCTTTGTTTCAGGATCAAATTGATATATCAATTTTTTTGCCCACCAGTAACTATATCTGACACCCTCCTAGAATCACCATTGTTAAATTTCTGGAGCATGTCTTGACACCATTCGACATCTGTCAAGTTGTGAGGCAGCCAACGTGACGAAACCTTCACAAGCAGGTGTCTAAAATTTTGAAATACTGGGTGAACTAATACAAAGGACACATTCGATGTGACCGTAGGTCAAACGCGCATCTTCCCTGATCATCTTCTCCACAGAATCAATGTTTTATTCCGTGACAGCTGTGGATGGCCTCCCACTGCGCCCCTCATCATCGAGCGAGCCCTGGCCCCGTTTAAATTCAGCATACCAGCGAGAAACTGTTGCACGTGATGGCGTACTGTCCCCAAATGCAGCAACCACACGTTCAAAGCAGTATGAGTCATTTAAACTACTATTTTGGTCGTACAAAATCATTGCAAAAAAATCTCTCCTTTCCGACTCCGTGGTTGAAGCTCAAGTAACGACAAATGCAGCGACTTGGCAACACTGCTTTCTCCTCACGAGTCGCGTGATTGTTACTAAAGTGGTTTAGTTCACTTCTAAAGGAGAAGAGTTCCTTTCAAAGGAAAAATTTTCACTTTCTGCTTTCCAGTTGTCTACATCTCAAAACTTTCCTAGTTTCCCTCGTATACCTCGGACATGTTCCATTATAACATAGGTGAAGTAATATAAAACTATCCGTTTTAATATAGAGAAAAATAGTTTCTCCGCTAAATCATTGTGTCCCTCCGTTTGTGGCCAAATATTCTAAGCTGGTGTCCTTACTGTCCAACCATTTTTATCTTCTTAAATAAATTGAATGTTTGGAATAATTAAATTCTTGTGTTAGTAATGTATTTAAGAGTTCAATGTATTTAAATAATTGATTTTGTGCTCAAATAGTTAAATGTATTTAAAAAGGAACTGAATGAATAATCACTGATACACAAGCTTCAAAAATGTGGAAACACCTAAAAAAAAGTTGTCAAACGCTGCAAAATGTAACCAAATTAACAACGTAATATTGGAAATAATTTTATCTGCAACAGCATTGTTTAGTTTTACTTCTAATATTAGTTTGGAGTCGTGGGGCTATAAATGTTATAAGTCTATCAAAACCGTTAATACAGGGTGCGGCACGTAAAACCGGCCCGTAAAGTGAACACATAAAATGAAATGTAATGTATTGAATATGATTAACTACAACACATAAATGAAATGTATGATTCCCATATACATGTCACTGTTCACTGTCGTATCAAAGAATATGGGCCCAATAACGCGTGTGGCGGAAATAGCACACCAAACACCAATCTTCTCATCATGCAAGGGTACCTGGTGGATTGCGTGTGGATTTTCTGTCGACCAATACCGGTTGTTTTGGGAATTTACGTACCCAGACAGGTGGAACCACGCCTCGTCACTCATGATGAGCATTAGTGGATCCAAGAAACCACTGGCAACATTGCTCAACAGCCATGAACAGAAATGCACCCTCTTCTGCAGGTCAGGCTCCTTCAGTTCTTGCACAACACTTATCCGGTACGGTTTTAACTTCAGTCCCCTTAAAACACGTCTGCAACTTCTCTCACTCGCATGAACCTGTTGACTCAATCTCGTGGTTGACTTTTGAGGACTTCTTGTCATTATCTCCTCCACCTGCATCTTTAATTCAGGTGTGCAGACAGATGGTCGTCTGTTCCTGGGAGCATTTTGAACCGATCCTGTACGCCGCCATTTTTCAATCAATTCCTGAATGGTGCTTTTTGCTGGCACAGAACGTCCTGGAAATTTATCCCGAAACAAATTCTTTGATTTCACAAAAGATCCAGTGAGAATGAACCCTTCAACAATGGCAACACGCTCGGGTATCGAATACGGCATTATCACACACTGACACTCACCCGGCTTAACACAACGAGGCCTTTTTCTCAACTGGTTTCGACAAGTTTCACTGGCTGCGGCTGCACGTGACTGCTGTAGGTCACGTAAGTCGACCCGACCTCGACACGCCATCTCTTGGTAGGAAGGTAGATTATTTAAGTGTTGCCAAAAACACAATATACCAGAATATTACGACGGGCCGGTTTTACGTGCCGCACCCTGTACTACAGAAGTAAAAGAAACATAATATATATATATAATAACGGTACCTATAAAATACATTTATTTATTTAGTCTTATTTTACATGGCGAAGTTAAGGCTAATCATGCCTTGTCTCCCACTTGACCATGCAATACAATAGTATCATGATTAGTAATAGAATACAATAATAGTAATGAAATAAATATGTATAAAGTATATAAAACACTGCCAATCATACTACACACACACACGGATCACATCACATGCACACATAGATTACTTAGATTACCACAAATAACTACATAATATAGTTACATACTTAGTGAACAAAAGAAATAAAAGGTAGGAAGTATAAAAATCAGCATTGTTGATAGATATAAGTTGAATCACTTACATTTATCTGAGTGTGAATTTGTCACTTACCTATGAATTGACGTGCTTCCACCACCGGTTGTGTTAGATCTGGAGGACACCTTTACTGACTATTGTCTAATACAGAAGATTGCCTTGCACCTAAATCATGGGTATTGCATCCCACTCCTATTTAGAGGCCTCGGTCGAAAAAGTGTAGAAAGCTTTTTCAGGACAGCCACTGTAAATGATGTTTCCCTGAGTTTATGAAGAAAACTAATTTATTACAACAATATATAACAAAGTGCATATAAGATAAACCATTACCAAAAGAGCTTATTAAATGAATGATATTTACAAGATAATTGAAGGGTTTACATTCTCGTCTTACATGTCAGGACTGTCTATGTGTATTTTTTACCAGAGTCACTAACAGAGCTTTATGCGAGCGTACTTACAGTGTCTTTACGTCCATTTCCATTAGTAACAGAACTACTCCTTCCCAATGTCACTTTTTTACGAAGCAAGAGTGGTAACTAGGAGGTTGATAGATTATCTGCACCCCTAGACTGAATTGTCTACGGTTTTTATAATACTTTCATTTCACGGAACTGGAATTGTTTTTATTTTCACTTTTCTAAATTCGTCCGCGTTACCTACAAACGTGCTGTTAGTTCTATTTAAAAATGTTTTCACTCTGCTATATTGTTCTAGAAACTTAGAGTTGATCCGTTAACTGTGTACTTCTATATTATTATTTTTAAACCTCAAAATGAGGAATGTCTTAATTGATTGATTGAATGCCATAGGGCAGGTAGTATAGAGTTAGAAATTTACTTTTATAGGCTTTACATGAAGAAAACTAATTTATTACAACAATATATAACAAAGTGCATATAAGATAAACCATTACCAAAAAAGCTTATTAAATAAATAATATTTACAAAATAATTAAAGGGTTTACATTCTCGTCTTACATGTCAGGACTGTCTATGTGTATTTTTTACCAAAATCACTAACAAAGCTTTATGCGAGCGTACTTACAGTGTCTTTACGTCCATTTCCATTAGTAACAAAACTACTCCTTCCCAATGTCACTTTTTTACAAAGCAAGAGTGATAACTAGGAGGTTAATAAATTATCTGCACCCCTAAACTAAATTGTCTACGGTTTTTATAATACTTTCATTTCACGAAACTAAAATTGTTTTTGTTTTCACTTTTCTAAATTCGTCCGCGTTACCTACAAACGTGTTGTTAGTTCTATTTAAAAATGTTTTCACTCTGCTATATTATTCTAAAAACTTAAAATTAATCCGTTAACTGTGTACTTCTATATTATTATTTTTAAACCTCAAAATGAGGAATGTCTTACTACATTCACACCAGGCCAATACCAAGGTAGCACTTAACTTATAGATCCCAGACCACTTCCTTTCTTCCGTTTCCCCGGATTGTGTGCTCGCCGAGTGACGTCATCCCTCAAAATGTTAAGAGCTAAATTCAGTTACGTGCCGAAAGCACAGAAATCTAAATTCTAAAATTCTCTTTACAGGCTTTCGACAGGCGGAAGACGTCGAAGAGTTGACGATGGGGCAGGTGCCACTTGAGGAGTCCGAATGCATAATAGTCAACTAAACTGGCACCTGGATCTTGACACAGATGTGAGAGAACACAATCATAGTGCTACATGTATTCCTGACTGTGGCATAATATTCCTAACAATAACATGCATACCCTGACAATCGCACACATATTCGTACTTCTGGTATACATATTCTTAACAGTGACATGCATAAACTTACTAAAAATTAGATTTGATTTCACTTTCAGTTTAGCACTTTTTCAGCAGGGAGACGTGGATCTAAAGCTAATCATAGAATTTGAACCTCAAGATTTTCCACCTGAAATTGAATCTAGAGCTTCCGCTATCCCCTTAGCCACGAGGAACATATATTTCTAAAATTCACACAAAGAGTTTTACACTGACATATATACCCTAACGATGACATATTTTTTTAAAAAATAGTGAAATACATGTATCTATCAGTAACACATATTTCTAACTATGAAATGTGTTGTAATATCATGCATGGTTGAATTTACAAAACACCCAACATGTGCTTCAATTTACAAACATCAACATGTGTGTCTTGGTATAGATTACTATGGCTGCAGACAACGGAGGCAACAGTGACATTACATATCAAATCACAAAGACGGAACAGAAGTATCATCGCCTTATCTGGTGTACCAATATAATTGAGAGGATATATCAAGGAAAGTCAAAAGTCTGCGATTGGTCATGCCACCTTTACCTTGCTCTGGAACTGTAGGAGATAACTATCTCAAAGCCTCTAGTTTGCTTCGGAACTCTACGCTTTCCATCTGCGCACTTAGCTTGGTCGAAGCTCTGTGACCCCTAACCCTCTCACTGCTTGCACTGAGCATTAGGGGTCCCAAAATCCACCCCACCTAGCTTGCTTCGGAGCTCTGTGATTCTTAGCCCCCTCATTGGCTGCACGGAGCACTGCAGATCCTAGAATCCGGTTCACCTAGTTTGTTTCAGGCTCTGTTGAGATCCTGATCTATGCTGCTCTGGCCTTTGGTCACCTCTCTATTAACCCAATATTAGAGAATTTACATAGTACATTTTTTATAAATACTGTTTATAGTGGATTTTGTAATAAAAACCAGTAGTTGGAAAGCTATTCGGGACTGTAATTTGCTCTACTTATGTTCTACCAACACCCGTAAATCTAGAACTTTACAACAACAGTGACACAGAATATTAACGGTGAAAAATATTGTCCAGCACTAACACGCATACTCCTAGCTTTGATATACAATAACATTGGTTCACATACTGGTAATAATGATGTATATAGTACTTGTAAAACTGTATCTCTGTTAATATAAATTCTCCAATTGTCTACTCAATTACTAACGAAGGCATTATTGTTCTAAATTTCTAGAGGAAGAAGTCTTTAGATTACAAAATGGAAAAGGAGAAATTGGTAAGCTATACATATTTTTCTAACTAAATTTTAAATATTTTTCAAATTTCCTACTATGTAACATACAATTTAACCAAATGGGATTTCACTTGTGCCGATACCCTATCCCCGTCTAATCTTCCTTCTTCTTTCACAATAGCTCGCTCGCAGCTAGCAGAGAATATGAAAAGAGACGAAAATGTATCACACCTCTTGGACAAATACCACTTCATTACTATCTCCATCGTGGCCCCTAGGGTCATGAAGGTCTAAACTTCATTAAAGAAGTTAGACACGGCCTGACTCTCAACACACGCGACACACGAGCTTCATTCTATATCATACAAAGATTAAGCATGGTTATGCAAACAGAGAACATAGCAGTGATATTAGTAATGCTCCCCTGGGAAAAGCTTTGGACGGTATCTTCCTTCTATTATAACTAGGGCTCGGAAGTCGAAGACCTAAAAATTGCCTAAAAAGGACCTATATAAAGACCTAAAAATATTTATAAAAAAGGACCTAAAAACTGGAGAAAGGACTAAAAATAAGACCCTATTTAATTACAAAAATTACCTATTTAAAGAATATAATGCTCAAACTAAAATAAGAAAACTTCCCCACCCTCACCCCCTTTGCTGGAGGACATTGTTACCCCTCCTTGTCTGACTTGTGATTGTTGTAGATCTGGTCTTATCAGTCCAGTCTTATCAGGAATGTCTTTTCTTTTAAATTTACTTTACTAAAGAAAAGGTGTTTAAGAGATGGTGGTGATTCGAGTTAATGACCAGTAAATTTATTGTCGAAAGATGAAGTACGAAAAAATACGTTAAGACCTATGAAAAGCTTCTAGAAAGATCACTAAATAAGTAAACGCCGAAAAAGGCAAAAAGGACGAACAAACTCTACCATTTTCTGGTCTACAGTGATCCAAAATAAACATATATTATGTTAAGCCTTGCCTTCGGCACTCGTAGAAAAGAGGATTTTTCCTCAACTTCCGAGCTCTACTAATCACCCTTCTCTCAACAAACTCACACAATTGCTGCTGGACTAAGAATCAGCCATTAACATATGTTTAAAGTACAATTGGCCCTAGGACTGTTCCTTGTGGCACGCCATACTGGATAGTTCTACTAGTTCATTCACTTCAGAAGTTTCCAATTAAGACAGTCTGTTTTCTGTTACTTAAATAGCTACCAAACCAAGATAACGTTAGTCATCGTATTCCACATTCCTCAAGCTCGTACAGCACAATTTTATTCTACTGTGCCAAATGCTTTAGATAATTCCAAAAAAAAAATATATATATATATATTGTAATTACCATTTTGTTATGATCCATGTTTTTACTTGATGTAATGTAATGTAAAAAAAAAAGTTCAGGATATTCTGTGATATGTAAATAAATTACAAAATATTGTTTAAACAACTTTTATTTTATATTATTTTAGCTACATTTATAAGTATAAAGAATGTAATTCATAGTTAGTAATTAATTAAACAAATCACTGAAACTCCTTCAAAGAATTTTTTTTAAAAAAATGTCAAGCTGTAGCTCTACAAAGACAATACAGTAGAAAAATTCTATACTGTAATCACAAGCTGATAAATTATATTTTTAAATACTACACCACTTACAAACCTCATAGAAGAAAAATACCATTCATATTCTTCTAAATCTCATTTTGCATACCTATTTTGAAATTAGCTATAAGCAGAAGCGGACCTAGCCCCAGCGTAGGTGGTCCCAGCCACCAGTTTTTTGAGTGTCAAAATTAATTGAAGCTATTAGTTACATATATTTTTGAAAGTCCATAGTATACTCATGATATACCTATCATAGTCTTGGTTCTGTTTCTGCCCCCAGTTTCCCCCTTCTAGATCCGTGTCTGGCTATTGGAAAGAGAAAATATCTGAAATCATGATTTGCTGTTATATTGTCACGTAAACAAGAATGATACATTTGGAAAAGGGACAAGTACTACTACAAGCAGAAGGAAATCACAATTTAATTTCTCTTTTTTCTGTTTCTTCGTCTCTACAGAAGTTATGCTCTAAAAAAATATTTATTACTGCTAAAGACAAGTAGATAGAAGTTGGCAATTATAGATATAGAATTAGTAAAAATTATAGCTAATATTAAATTTTTACTGGCCTAACATAATGCAAAAATGGCTAGATTTAGCCATAGAATTGCTGAATTGACAACACTTGTTACTACTCTGAATACGCGTTAATACTTGCCCTATCGCTTTCTTTAACTATTGTCATCATAAGAGTAGCCAAACTTTTTACACTGGCACCACAATGGTAATTAAAGCATACATTTTTTTTATATATCGGTTTGTACTCATGTGATTAAAATGGAGCTTTTCAAAGGATACTGACAAAAGTAATTAAAGCCGAACTAAATCATTCACACAATCTAATGTTATTGGTTTTTAAATATATTAATTAAACACAAAATTTCTTTCAACGAATTAAAGAATAGCAGAAATTAGTTTTTAATGTTACCTAACAATTCAAAAAAGAGGAAAAGGATTAAACTATTCTAACACATCTATTGGAAAATCTAATATATGAATAAATTAGTAGTATGTTGATGATATTGGCGAAGATTTAGCCTAGAGTGCACAAACCCATCCAACACATTGCACAGCTATGCCTATGATATCCGTACCACTCCATAAAGAAACTAAAATCGATGAACCTATTTTTTTCTTGCTCTTCCCGCAAAACAAATATCAAGCCCATAGAAAATCCTAAATACTACAAGAAGAACTAACCATAATTCTCATAAATACTGATATGTTGTTCGTGCAATATGACTAAGTGCCTTTCCTAAATTAAGTAAGGAATACCTTCAATACTGTTGCCAGGGTCATACCGTCGATATTATGTACCTGGTACGAACATAAATTAGGGAAATCACTGGTTAGACTAGAATTTCTTTATACCCAGATGAAAAAATATTTTACACCAATTTTTGACTTGTTCTATCAATAAAAGTAACATCTCACTCTAAGAGGCAGTGGCGTATTTAGGATTTTGTTTCGGGGAGGGGCTATGCACAACACTGAATAAGCACTTATATTTTTCCTTTTCACCATTTCAAACTCAAACACACAAGGACGTCATTGGGGAAACAGGGGGGACAATATCCCACTTGAGTTTGAGAATAAAATATATTTTAATCGATTTGTTTACTAATATATAATACTAGGAAAAAATTAAAAATCGTATTTTGGTTAAGGATCATACTACCCGCCCCCAAACAAATGTGAAATGACGCTCCTGCAAAAATACCTAGAATATTTGTAAACTCATTTGAGCTTTGCTGATTTCATTTGAAAAAAAAAAAAGATAGAAATATTCAGTTTTATCTGTGTACATTTTTACCTGAAAGAAACTGTTGAGGCAAGTCGAAGCTGAAATATACTGATTGAAGTTTTAATGGCAAGAATTGCCGACTGATGAATCTTATGTGGTATGATACAAAAATTTGGCAGTGAATCTAACCTTTTATTCTATTCATAGAAGAAAAGGAAGCATTTTCATGGCCTACCTAATTTCCCGAGCTACTTATTCAAACATTCACCTTTCTTTATAACTAAACGATGTAAATAATTCCTCTGCTGTAATAAATGCAGTCCCATTATGTTGATATCCGTGCAAGTACATGTGGAACATCAGTTTTATTTATCAGCTGCTTTTAGTTTTGGTGTTACTGACAACGAAAGACTTGAATCACAACTAACAACGGTCGAAAGTATGGTAGGAAAACAAAACAAAGTAACAACTAAGAGAAGGAAATAGAAGAGTGGAATGGACGAAAGAAAGAAGAAAAGAACGCAGTTTTTACATGAAATGAAATTTGACAAACAAAATATTATTTCTGAACAAAGAGCATAAGGAAGTCGAAAGTCAGTGAAATTCTTAGAAATGGTAATAAGAAAAATTGTTGTACGTGGAATGCGAAAAACTAATAAATTTATTTCGTGGAAAGGCTTGAACCTGATAGCTCCCATAAATATTTATTTATTCACAGAGTTTCATACAGCCTTAAGCTAATTAATTGAAACTGAACAACATAACAATAACAAATACAATATAAAAACGAACAATAAAAAAGAAATACAAACAAAGAAGGTTGACCTCTAAATTTAAATTTAAGTGTCCCGTAAATTACCAAATTAAGAGAAAAACTTTGCCAGGGGTGAACTCGAAAATTAATCTGTGATAAAAAAGAAATCACAATATTTTTACCATTGATAAGCTTATATAGGTAAAGTAGGTCTGCACCTCGGTATCGTTTGTCTGGAGTACATAAGTTCATTAAGGACATTATTTCTTGTCTCGTGTGGTCACCTAACTCGGGAATTCTAAATCTAACTATAGCTATAAAAATGTTTAAGACAGAGTCAATGGTACCAGATAGGTTAGTGGATACTGCCATATTCCATACAGGTGAACAATACGAGGTTCACTACGAAAGTTTTGAGATGTGAAATAACTTACATACTTAAAATCAATTTAACACTTACATTTTCTCAAAGTATTCACCATTACACTGTACACATTTTTGCATCCTCGAAAACCACTTTCGGAAGCAGTGTTGCCAGTCTTTTTCTTCAAGTGTTGAAAATTAATTCTCGTAAGACACTGCAGCTTCTTCAGGGCTGCAAAATCTCTTCCCACGCATGCGATCTTTGATCCTCGGGAACAGAAAAAAATCACGCGACCAGGTCAGGGCTATACGGCGGAGGAGTCATAAGTTTGATCTGCGTAGATTCTTAAAACTGAATTGTGATGTTGGCCGTGTGTGCGGACGCGTTGTCATGATGAAGCAGGATCCCACGCAATCCAGTTCTTGGACGCCGTTCCCCAAGCTTCTGGAACACTTTTGTTTGGTAAACAGTGGTGTACCATTGAGCAGTAACAGTCCTTTGTTCTTCAAGTGGAACAGTTGCAACATAGCAAGATTTGGAGAAGAAAGTTGCGACCATCTTCTTCCCCACACTTCGTGGTCGCTTCACTTTCGTGGGTGGATTTTCGTCTGGGAAGATCCAAACTGTAGACTGGCGTTTATTTTCAGGGTCAAATTGATAGATCCAAGTCTCATCACCAGTAACAATATAAGAGACACGTCGAGAATATCCTCCATCAAATCTTGCTAACATTTCTTCAGACCATTCCAACGCATGCGCTTCTGCTGTTCAGTCAAAGTGTGAGGCACCCAACGAGATGAAACTTCCTGAGACGAAGATAATCATGAACAACTTTTGTTACTGATAGCGATCAAATGTTCACTGTAGATTCAATGTCCTTGAAAGTTACTCGAGGATTTTCTCGAATCATTTGTTCCACAACGGCAATTTTTTCATCTGATACAGCTGTTGCCGGACGTCCAGCTCTCTCTTCATCTTTAAGCGATGTCCGACCTCTTCTGAATTCACCAAACCACCGAAAAATTGTAGCATGGGAAGGAGCAAGGTTCCCAAATGCCCCCTACAAACGGTCAAAGTTTTTTGTCTCATTCAAACCACTTTTGAAATTGTAAAGGATCATTGCCCGAAAATGTTCCCTTTCGAGCTCCATTCTAGACAGCCGAATACTGCTCACATCAACAAACAAGTGAAGGTGATACGGCTACGCCGATAAGCAAGGCGAGTTGAAATTCCTTCGCTTCTTAGCTCTGGATACCACTACAGAACGCAATTGTTGGAATTCAAATACTGTGCCACAACAATGCGTATCTCAAAAGTTTCGTAGTGACCCTCGTATTGAATGATTGAGGAAATATAAGCCTTATAAAACAATGTAAGGGCAGAGAGATTTGTAATTCGGGAAACCTATAAAGTAGACCAAGTAGTTTCATAACCCTGGATAAGATCTATAAAATGTGATCCATAAAGGAGAGTTTTCCATCAAAGACAACACCTAGATCTTTTCAAGATGACATATGTTTAATAGGTATATTGTTGACATTGTAGGTCTGAGGAAGTACATTTTTTTTAAAGAAGCAGAAATGATAGAATATTTGTTGAGATTTAAAGTTAAATTCCAGCTATGCCACTGCTGAGAAGGATTACTATAGTACCCTTTGTGACGTTAGTGGTATTCATTAAATACGTGTTACAAATTAATGTTTATTATTCTTAAGCATTAGGAATCTCAAGTATGAATAAAAATAGTAAACATGTTGGTATTCCCCAAGGATCTGTCTCTTTCCTCTTATGTCATATTGTCAATCAAACACGGGTCTAGAGCGACTATCCTTTTTGCCCCAACCATGGAACATCTCTGACAAATGTATATATATATAATATCGCGAAAAATTTTATACGCATTGTGTTAACAATAAAATACTTGAAATCTTTAATTTTGAAGTAATACACACATCTTTGTTATTCCAGATGAAGAAAGTGAAAACGTTTTCAAGAAGAAGTTTAGTGACCCACATGTCAAAAGTAAGTAACTTGTAAATCTAAGCATAAATGACATATTCTATACTTGTGATCTAGTCACGTATAACTGACGAAATCATATGTGTGAAGACTTGAAAGAGATCAGAACAATGAATATACCAGTTTTTGGAGACTTATGGTGAATAGTAAACAGATATTAACTTATCGTTAAAGATTTTTTTATATTAACTCAATTCATTAGCCAAGATGCAGGTAGATATCACTCTTCTAATTAAAAGCATATATCATGAAATTAAGTTTACTTTTTTCAACTAATATTTTGGCGAAAATTTTAGAAAAATTGTGTATTCGAGCTGTCAAATCTTTACTGCTCAGTTTTAATTTCAGTATAGATTAAAAACGATACTTGTATTCAACTTACGTTTTACAACAGATATTTCATGTTCTTCATTGCTGATAACAGATCTACAAATATTTCGTATTGATTAAGAAACAAATCATTGTTTGGTTACATGTCCGTGGAGGTGAAATGTAAAACTAGACTAGGGAAAAAGGCTTATGGACCTGTCATTGTAATCTGGAAAAACCTTGTTGAGTACAATAACGTATGGACCAGGACCCTTGTAGAAAGCTGTCTCACAGTTTTGCACTTGTAATTTGCATTTTCAGTATTGCATGTTGAGAATTTGTATGTAAGATTTTGTAGTCCTTATTCTCTGTATTGATATAAGCTTAAACAGAATTACAACAGCTGTTTGCATGATGGCTAATTTCTAATAATATCCTCTTAGGCCAAATTACGCAAAGTTCTACACCTTATAGGTGATACAGAGACAAGTATTGGCTTTAAGCTTGGAGTGAATTATGAGTAGAGGATTATAACAGGATAGAGTGCAATTAGATAAAAATGCTAGAATAGTTCCATAGACAACGTTGAAAAGTTGAAGCGTTCGTGCTTATTATGAAACGAAGTCTGTTGTTAACGTGTAGGATTGTTTAGGCATGTCGTTGCTAGCTGACAATGGCTTTAAGGTCCGTTGTCATGGTTACAGCCTTGTTTGGAATGGTTTCCTATTCTCTCACCTGAAACTCACTCTAAGCTATCCTGCCTGAGTAATCTTCAACTTTCAAATATGGACGTCAGCTCCATTCCACCCTGTGCAATTAACTCTCTTAGATCCAATAATTACAAGGAGTAACTTCGTACTTTATAATTGTATTCACTTTATAAATATTGGTTATTTCAATTATATTTATTATTAACTTGCATTATTTTTATATACTTGTTACCTCAAGATGAATTGTTCATTCTTAAGCTCGGGTGCTGAAAAAACTTAAAATGATAAATAAATGGAAAAACTACTATTTCTTCTAACATAAAAATTATATTTTCTTTCTAGACAAGAAAGGAAGAACCATTCTTGATCCCTCGGCAGGTACGTGTTCATTAATTACATATGATCATTAATATGAACATAAATAATTTGAAATAATAATTAAATATCATCTTCAGTATATTTTATAAGACATACCATTTCATAGTAACAACAAAATTGGAGCATCGTGATCAGTACTGAATAATTACAAGTTGAACAATTGATGGTCTTTGTAGAATAGAGATTCGGGTACGAAAATGCATTTATTCCAATTTTGTGTCAAAACTTACAAAACATCATCCTAATACTCAAGTAATGTATGTTGTAATTATTAACATATTTAATGTGGATTTTTGTAAGTTAAATAATCAGACCAAAACTCAAGTTACTGAATGGTATATTTATGTTACGATAATAATGTATTAATATATGTTAATGTCAAAGTATTATATACCCTAACTTCACACATCTTCTTTCTCACCTCAAGCATAGGTTGATGGGCAACATGAAAATTTTTAAAACTTTTCTCTCCCTTGAGAGAGCTGCGTTATACTTTGATAAGATCTCTTTTTCGTAACTGAATGTAGTGTTCTATCATTGCCTTCCTCTTCCTGGTTTTCCTTCTGCCTTTCCCTCTATCAACATGGTGATCCAATCGGAGTGCCAAATAAGTTGGCCAAGCATGCTGTTTCTTCTTTTTCCTATTATCTTCATAATCTGTAGTCCTTCATTAGCTTCCTTTAGTACGTCTTCATTTTTTTCTATAGGTCCATGATATGCGCCGCATTCTGCGCCAACACTACCTTTCAAATACTTCCAGCTTGTATATTTCAGCGTTTCTCAATACCCACTTTTCTTATCTGTAAAGCACCATGCTCCATAAAAAGATCTTAATCAATCATTTTCTAACGTCCAAGGACACATTTCTTGATGCTAGCAATCCTTTTTCCCTATTCGATGCTTGTCTAGCATGTGATGTTCTTGAACTTGTGTCTTTTTCAGTTCTTCCATCCGAGGATGTTAGACTTCCTAAATAGAGGAACGTCTTAAAGTCTTTGATTTTCTCTCCATCTAGCCATACCTTTGCCCCTGCTGTCCTGCTCTTGTGCACTTTATCACTTCACACATAATTACTGGAAATCCCAAATTTTTACGTGCAAATCATTCAATTCACTTAATGTTGATAATTAACTACCCCACATAATGGTACTTTGCATACATGCATAATTGACTTAGTCATGGTATCAAATCGCAAATTATCGTATTATTATAATAAATTTCTTATAATTTCAAGATAATATTGACTGGTAGTTTCAAATACTTCTTTCTTAAGCTTAATTGAGATTGTCTTTATTTTTATGCGCAGATATAAGCCAAAGTCACTTATAACACTAAGTAAAATCATTAATAATTGTTTTGTAAATTAGTAATTGAAATGTAAAAATTGAGGAAATTAAACAATGATCAAAAGTGGCCAAGGAATCACGGTCCTGTTTTCAAATCCTGTAAAAGTCATTATAATTAAACGAGTACATTTTTCATTGTCTATTTTAAACCAGAAGTGTTTAGTTATCAACCTCAACCAATCTTAAAAATTGAACACTCAACAGTGCCTATTATAAAGTATGTTGAACTAGACAAATAGTGTCAATCTAACCAACCTGGCACTTATGGTTAGATTGACACTATGTGACACTGCTATGTAAAGATCTGAAGCTTAATATCCTGGAAAGTATAGAGGAAGATACTCGGGTATTCAGAACAATTGAATAGCTCAGAAATGAATAAAGTTTCTTTCAGCAATAAATAGGAGGATATTTTACAATGACATTCATGTATACCCAATGTTCAATATGACCAGATTATCGAGTATTATTGTCAAAAGTATTATACACTTTTATAATTTCAAATACTCTATACTCGTTTCTCTGGTCAAAATCATTACTCTACTTTCTTTCCTCGTGTTACATCGAATTGATTTCACATAACACATTCAACACTCAACAGAACTCCTTCGTTGCTAAGCGGTTAGTATACGCGCCTTTGGCGTGAGAGGCCCGGGTTTGATTGTTATTATTCCACGTTAATTAGCAGGTGCACGTCTCATATCACCTCGCTGCTTAAAGGACGTTAACCTCAAAATTAACTTCAAACTCAACAGTTATTATGAATCCGTGTTAGTGCTATCGCTATCACGAAAGGAATCATCTGAACAAAAATGCTTAAAATGTAATTCTTGCAATTACAGCCAAGTCATAATGTAATATATTTGTGTCAAAACTAAAATAAACACTTTCTGTTCCGTAAAGGTCAGCTTATTGTTTATTGGCTGGGTTACAGCTTAGCGGCTCTGGTTTACATTGAGGGTATATATGGGATGTGGATCTCATCTTTAAGGTCGAATCTGAACTAACAGAACAAGTTCAATTTTTTCAATTCTTTCCCTCCGGGAATATAATTCATGATAATATACACCAAAGACGTGCTTGGTAGCCACTAGACGAAAATGGAGGTTTCCCTTACCACGTATCTTACGTGGTCATACTCTTTGCACTTTCGTGACGATGCAATTGCAACAAGCATTAGAAATAGCAAACGGCTATGTACTCAGTAGTTAGATGTAAGGATGTCCCCAGGATATCCTGTTTGATAAGACTTTAATTCCCGTATTAAAACCTATAGTATAGAGTGGAAATTATCACTGTGTGTTCCCTTGAATAGCACTGGGGGAGATTAGACCCGGAAGTGATAAAAAATTATCAAAGAATGATTAATTTTTTGAGTTGATAATTGGAGCGGAAGAAAATTTGATACTTTGAAAAATCTTTAATGATAATTTTAATTAGAGCGGAAGAGGCTGTGATATGATTTCTTTTCTCCCCTTTTGTAGCGGAAACTGAATATAAGATATGAATAAAGTCACGTATAATTTGTTAGTTAGGGGAAAGCAATATATGCTTTGAGTCACGTAACTTGTGTGTTCGATTAGAATATCAAAGGAAGTAATGATATGTGTATCATCTTGTTTTAATTGGAGCAGACTTCCCTCCTTTTGCGTGGGCAAAAGGGAAGTTTTGGATAATAAGCATAGAGATATTGATTTCGTTTGCATGAACGTGGGATGAAATATGTGGGCGAAGATAAATCCCTCCTCCTTTTGTGGATAAGAAGCAAAAACTGATTTATAAATAAAGTATATTGCCTTACATGATTTTAATGTTGTGTTTTTAAGTGCTAAGTTGTTTGTAGACGGTGTAATTTGATTGGAACGGTTGGATTTATTATTGAAGGTAAGGAATTTTATTTATTTATATGAATTGAATATTAAAAATATAAGATGAGATAAATGCCCTGTTATTAGATATATAATGGTAGTACGTTGATTCTTGAGTTGCTTTTGAATTAACTGAATTATTGGCAATTATTAATTATTGACAGCGAGGCTATATTGTTGTATATGCTTACAAGACTTTGCTTGTAATGATTATATTAACAATTTGAAAGACATAGGCTAATGCCGGGAATGGAACCCGGCGTTGCTGCGGGGAATGGAACTTGGCTTTTGTACGGCAAAGATGCGTATGTTAGGTGTTGCGGGGGGGGGGAATGGAATTTGGCTTTTGAAGGAAAAAATGCGTACGCTAGCTACAACGGATGTTTATTTTGGTGCTGGGGTTTGAAGCCAAGCGATTTAAACTTGGAAGTTAAAAGAGCTTTATTTGAAAAAAGAAACTATTTACATGTAATTTTAAAACAGAATTATAAAAATAATGAAGAGACTTTGCTTGATTTTTAAAATGGCTGAAGTGTTGTTAACTATGACTAGCGTTGAATGACAGGAAGGCGGGGCTGTGGCAGGGGGTTTGAAAATTGACCTGAAGGAGTTTTAAGCTGTTGAAAATTGACAGGAAGGCGGGGCTGAAGACATTGACAGAAGGGTTGACTTTAATGGGTGGAGTGTTGGTTAAGATAAATTGGTGATTGGTGGTTTTCCACCATTTTGTTTTTTTTTTCTTTTAGCAGAGTAAGAAGCAATGGCGAACATAAAGATTTTGAATGAATGAATAAATGGTGTACAAGTTTTAAATGATATTGCCTTATTTAAATATGTAGGGAAAAAAAGAGACTGTTTTAGCATACAAAGTATGGTACATTTGCGAAATGAGATGTGTGAGTTTAACGGGAGACGTATGATTAAAGTAACTGAATGATGATGGGCGGAAAAGGGGAAATATTGAGAGAACTATGTAACGATTTTATTGTGTTACGTCCGACGAATATGCCGGTGAGGTAAAAGGAGACGGTAATTTTTGCCCTATTGGTTTTATGAAACTTGTAAAGAAAAAAAGTATATAGAAAGTGGAAGGAACCACGAGAAAATTGCACGCATACGGTTTTTGTTTACTACGAAGTTTACTTGGCGGGAACTAGAATTAAACCCGGGACCCCGAAGCACCAAAGACGAATGCTTTAACATTTTAGCTTGCAGACAATAATGAAATTTAAGTTAGTATATTGTTGTGTTGGTCCGAACTTATGAATAGTGGAATAAAACAAGAAATAGTTTACTTACGTAATGTCCATATGGCAGAACACATTGTTGGCTTAACACACTTTACGTTAGGGTAACTGATACTAATGTATAGTAGAAACTGTACATGTTTTGAATAAAAGAACACAGGAATTTACTTTTGTGAATGATTTTGTTTATGGAACCCTATTTGTTTTGCGTGACCGCTAATTTTGTGACGAAGTATATGCGACCCGCCTTTTGCTGTGGTGCGATGAAAAAATGCGGGCATTGCGTATATGGTTTTGACGGTAGCGTATTATGGTAAAGCGTGCGTAAGAGATATTTGTGGAAATGGCCGCTTATAGTATGCAAAGTTGCAGATTTAAAACAAAGATGGCCGACATTACCAAGTTTTATGTACAGTGAATATTAATGGCAATAAATGATTATGATAATGTAAAAAAAAAAGTATATTATATTGCGTATAGGTACACCGTGAGTAGTAATGGCATTAAATATGCACAACAATAGATGCTGTGCTATATGCAGTATACTATATTGCATATAGGTACACCGTGAGTAGTAATGGTAATAAATGACCACAACAATAGATGCTGTGCTATATGCAGCATACAATATTGCAAATGGGTGAACAGTGTATAGCAAATTTAATGGATAACAGCGGGAAGGCATGATGTGTTGTATATATCGTATGGAAAATGCAAAATACATATATAATGCGTGTTGGGTGACACTAGTATTAATTGATGATGTATATAGCGTACGGAAAATAGTTGGATGAAATGGGTGACAACAGCATGAACGGATGGCGTATATAGCGTATGAAAATGCAAGTTTAGCATTTAGTAAATATGATGGTTGAGAATGATATTAAGGGATGACGTATATAATTATACTTATGGATATGTAACTTAGTTGTATAGCGGGTGACAGTAACATGGTATGAAAGATACAGCATTAGCACAGCGGCGGTATGATAGCGACTGCTATCGTGTACATAGTATACATTAGATTTTAGGGATGCGGAAAATAGACGCAAAGCGCGTACTAAATGGAATAGCTTTTACATTATTGATGTTAGCGACTGTTATCGTGTACATAGTATACATTAGATTTTATGGATGCGGAAAATAGACGCAAAGCGCGTACTAAATGGAATAGCTTTTACATTATTGATGTTAGCGACTGCTATCGTGTACATAGTACACATTATTGCTAATGGATGATCAGTAAACGTATAACATAAGAAAAGAATAGTGCGAGGAATTTCCTTATATACATTATATGTAATAAACATGGCGACCATGCATAATACAGACATTGGCGTACACTGGGTGGCATGGATACCCTATAATTTAGTTTGATTTTGTTTATGTATTGCAAATAGGTGCGGTTACCACTTAGTATTAGCACAATTTGATTTTTATGCCTCGTATATATATTGATATACATAATACATGGGAAACATACCGCATAATACGTAATATTAGCATAAAGGGTTTATATTAGAATATAATAAAGTATTGGAGATTTGTTATTATAATAAAGTATTAGTAGACCATTGTACATTTATACATTGCCCGGCTAGCTTTTAGTAATCGTGAAACTTTCCCGCCATTTTTATATTAGTACGTTTTAGGTGCTATATGTAATAAAGTATAGTAGATATGATCAATGCATACCGGATATCAGTTAGTACTAATATTAATGTGAACATTTTCACCTTTGCTACGGTATATGGAATAAAGCACAGCACAGAACCGTAGTGGTTGCCATATGGGCCGTATAATTTTACTATGTCAGTGAATAGATAGCAAAACAGTTTGTATTAGGTTTACAGCATACTTATATTACTATTTGAATGAACGTATACCAGCTACCACTTTATGTGATACATACCGACTCATATTGTAGACAGCAAGGAAATATTAACAGATTTTTTATTTTATGTGTATAGGAAATATATACAATGGTTGGCTAGCACTTTGTATGAAGCTTACATGTTCATTTTATAATACATATATTAATATACCATTGCACGTATACACACTAACACTTTGTATGAGGCTTATTGGCTCATTATACGGTAAACGTATTTTATTGCCTTTTTATCCGATATATTATAAACTGTAGTGGGTAACGATAACATTTATAGTAAACAAATATTAACTTCTGTTTATGTATAGCAATTGGTTACTAATTAGTATTCATGTTCCGCCATTTTTATATTTATTTGTTTTATATGTTGTACGTATTAAAATAGTCATAGTGATTGGTATATGTACAGTATAAATTAATTTTTCACCATTTTTATTTTACGTTTGATTTTTAATTATAGTACGTATAGCAAATACGTACAGTGCATATTAATTTGTATTGGGAATATATTAGTTTGTTGTAAGTGGAATGCACAGGATACGTACTGGTTAGTATTAATGTGAATGTTGTGCGTACTATAGGATGTAGTACATATATATATATTTTAATTGAGTTGATTATTTAATACTGTTTTAGTATTTTATTGAATTTTAATTGGTTCACTTTATGTTGAAGCTCCGAACAATCTATGATTGTTATTATTTATTGAATCGCTTCTTATATTTTATATTCTCCTTTTCTTTGAAAAGTCGTAAGAACACTTACAGTGTGAACCTACAAATAATTCGTGTTATTTATAATAACACTCGTTGTTAAAATTCATTGTGATCGAATAAAATTATGTTTCGAATTTTAGTTGGTTCGTTTGCATAGCAAACTCTGAACACGTTTTAAAGAACACTCCGAGGAACTATGTTCCAAAATTATAAATAAGTCCTTTTGTATTTTTCACGGATTGTTTGTTATACAAACTCGTAAGAACACTTACAGTGTGAACCTACAAATAGTTGAATCGCTTGTATAGAAGCTCATAAAGAGAAAATGTTGAAAAATACTGAAAGTTGTAAAAGTAAAGTAATAAATAATTTGTTTTTTTTTCTACCATTAATAAAGATTTTGATTGACGGTATAAAGATTGTTTTCGGTATTTTTCCTCCTTATTATCAGTAAAGTATTTTCATTGGCGCGGTATTCGTTTGTTTTTTTCTCCCCTACTATTGTTTTATCAGCGATTTTTTTGTTTGTGTTGGCACATGTGTTGAAACATGCTGAAACTGGTTTGAACCAGTTTATTATTTTGTAGTGTATATATACTGCAATGTTTAGGGAATGTTATCATAGATTTGTTGGCGAGGATAGCTGTATGACGTGTTTTATTGCTCGTGCAAATTTAAGCTAATATTTTTATAATAAAGATATTAGTGTTAATACATAAAAGTACTATTGTAATATTCATTATATTGTTGCAGTTGTACATATATAAAGAAGATTTTAAGAATAACAGAGAGTGCAAGAGACAGCACAGAAACGCTAAAGGAAAAAAAGAAGAATTGTTGTGAGACTTCCAGCAGAGTTAGCAGATTAAATTGGAAGAAGAAAATCGTAAGTACATTTATATTATACATACTTGATTATTTAAGGTTGATTTTGAAAGAAATATTGAATGTTAATGAAAATTATAATTATTAGGTCTGATATATATGCGAGTATTTGAAAAATGCAATACATTTATGTATAACGATTTTAGCGAACACATGTATTTATTATTTTCAAATCATATTTTTAAAGATTTTTTGGTTTACACTCATTAAGTGTTTTATTAAAATTTTAATATTACGACAGTATAGCTGTTTTGATGTTGATTTTTAAGATGAAAATTCTATTGTATATGTTGTATGTATTTGTTTGTTTATAAAATACTCAAAATTATTTTATGTATATTTTCAGATGGAATTTCTCGGCGCATCGATGGTAAATGAGTTTAATGAAATCGACGAAATTTACCTGGCTGCTGTTATAGAAGGCTTGCACACGAAGGAGCGCGTGTTGGAGACTTGGTGGCGTATTATGGATAAGGAACGCCAAGGCCTACGGGGAACTGAAAGGTATGATACCTTGCTTTCCACTCTGTTTCAATTTTATCAAAATGATCAGGCGGTAATCTTACAATACGCAATGTCTAGTGCTGACATTGTTGACTTATTTGCACACGGATTTTTCCGTGAACAAGTCATGTACCAGTGGGCACATGATAAATTTGTACATTTAAATTATTTTAATCAAGGACAGGTTGATAGGATAAATGCAGCAGAGGTAGCCGAATTTTGTAATTATGGTTCGCGATTTATTTCGATTAATAACGTGGTGCCATCTGTTGTTCAGAATTCCGTAACTTCGCTCCACCAAGAAAGTGAACCCTTGGTAAATACACTTCAAGAAGAAGACTTTAATTTAATTGATGAAATTCTTAATGAACAATTACTAAATGAGACAGATGGTACACACATGAATCAAAATTCCGCTGTGGTTGTGAATCGTGATGAATACGGAACATCTGACTATGTGGAGGCCTTGTTTAATGAATTATCTGAAATTGGACAAAATCAAGTGAATGTTGTACCTGAGGAAATACAACAATCAAGTGTACAATGTTTACGCGATACTCGGGGTTACGGGATGAGGTCTCCACAGCCTGGGACGTCTGGGTACGTCCCTATGGTGCAACGTAGCGCACAAAAAGATGTTGAAAATACAGGGGAAGGTAACTTCGAAGTGGTACGTGAAAGCAGAAAAAGTTTCACTAAGTTTAACTTGGTGGGACATGAAATTGCGGTTAGGCCAAGGGGAAATCAAGACATTAGAAATCCTGCGGCCTATATTGAAAACTTAATGAACTTCGCATTAAATCATGTACTTACTGATGCGAGACCTAACGATTTTGTTGGGATGTACATTGATTCCTCAAATAGTAACGATAACAAGGCAATGTATGTTCCGTGGAGACGCCGCAAAGATATTTCTGCACAATCCATCTTAGCTTCTATTACTAGAGTGTTAAATAGTAATGAAGACTTCCTTTTAGGTCATCATGTTCTGTTTCGTTTTCAAATAGTAAACGTAATGTTTGGTGCTGGAAAAAGTAGAAGTAATAATTCCTCACTGAACAAATTTTTACCCCTGAACGAATTTTTAGTTCAGCATTTAGTAGATTTTCCGGGGAGCGATACGGACAAACTTTGTTTGCCAAAGAGTATCGCTTGGGGCATAGCTAAGCATACTGAAAACCGAAAAAATTTAAGTCATTTAACAGACCCTGATCAAAACACATTAAAGCATAGAGCTATTGCCCTCTGTACGCGTGCAGGTGTTAGTGTTAAAGGTAAAAATGGATGCGATTTTAATGATGTTGAATTATTGCAAAAACATTTAAGCCCAAACTATCAAATTATTATTTATGAAAAAGTTCCGGAAACAATACGGGAATTTAGAGTACGTTACCCAAGAACAGAAGTAGAGCGAACAGATTTACAGGGTGCAAAACCAATTTACATTTATTATGACGAAAGGGGGAGTATTGGTCATTTTAGGCCAATTAGAACCATTACTTCATTTTTAAGAAGGAGAAAGTATTGTTTACATTGTTTAGTTGGTTATAATGGAAATCCTCGAACACATAAGTGTGAAGTAGTGTGTTCATCTTGTGAACATTGTCATCAGCGAGATATTAACATGTATAAAATGAAATGTAATGCATGCAACAGATACTTTACTAGAGGTGAATGTTTTGACAATCACTTAAATGGTAATAAAGCTGGCAAAAGTGTGTGTGAATATGTTAAAGTTTGCACCAACTGTAATGCATTCTATGATTTAAGAAAACGGAAATCGGATCATACATGTGGGGAATATTTTTGTAGTACATGTCGTGAACATGTACAGGAAGGTCACACATGTTATGTGAAGAAACTGAAACCAACTCATATTAAGAGGTTTCTTTATATTGTTTATGACGTGGAAACCATGCTCAAGCCGGAAAATGAGCGTGGGGAAAGGGAACATGAAGTTTGCCTAGTTTGTCTTAGACATGTTTGCCATGTATGCATAAACAAAAACATTGATGAGCCCTGCACTACATGTGGTGATGAAAACGGTAATCGTTCGTTTTCTTATAAAACCATTGATGAGTTTATTACACATATTTTATTAGATAGACCTCTATTTATTAAGATTTGCGTAGTGGCACATAATGGGGGTAAATATGACAACATTTTCTGTTTGAGATCTCTCATTGAGTCCCAGCATATTATTCTAAAAACTTTAATTCAGGGTCAAAAGATTTTTAGTATTTCTATTCGAGATAAAATCATTTTTAGAGATTCTTTTCTTTTTCTTGGATGCAAATTAAGCAAATTACCAAAAACATTAGGCCTTTCTGGAAATTTGAAGAAGGGAGATTTCCCATATTTGTTTAATACTTTAGAAAATCAAAATTATGTAGGACCATATCCGGAAATAGAATACTATGACCCTGAATCGCGGAGTGCTGAAGAAAAGCAGCGGTTGGAGGCATGGCACGAAGAACGTGTGCGTTTGGGAGAGCAATTTAATTTGCAAAAGGAAATGCTGGAGTACTGTGAAAACGATGTGAGAATTCTCACAGAAGCTGTTATCAAATTTACTAATATTATAGAAGAGAAAACGGATGGGTTACAATGTTTTCTTGTTTCGTCTACAATTGCAAGTTTAGCCATGCAAACGTATCGTACATCATATCTTCCTGAAGAAAGTATTTCTGTTATACCACCTTTGGGGTTCCATCATAAAACTAAAACTAGTGAAAAAGCAATAAAATGGCTAACATATATGGAACACCAATTGGGTATAAAAATCCAGCATGCTGGACGAAACGGAGAACAATCTTTTGGAAGGTATAATGTTGACGGATACCACGCAGAGCTTAACGCTGTTTTTGAATTTCTGGGCTGTTTCTGGCACGGGTGCCGGCTTTGTTTCCCGTATAACCGTAATGCCGTAGTAGATAACGCACATGGACCGTATAGCACATTCGAAAAAAGATACGAACATACGGAACTCCGTCGTAAATATTTCAAGGAAATTCTAAAAATGAATTTGTATGAAATATGGGAGTGCTCTTGGGATGATAAAGTTCGCACAGATGTACAGTTGCAAAAGTTCCTTAAAGAACATTGCACTAATGCAAGCGACTTTCTTATTCCTAAGAGTTGCTATAACGGAGGACGTACAGAAGTCTTTCGTTCGTATGTGGATTGTACGGATAATGAAACCGTAAAATATTACGATATTACATCGTTATACCCCCATGTCATGGCAAGGAAACCTCTTCCGGTGGGACCACCTAAGGTGCATAAGGGGCCAGTTTTCCCAGATGTGGGAAAAATAAATGGGATTATAAAATGTACTGTAATGGCTCCAAAACAACTCTTTTTTCCCATTCTCCCGTACGTGGCACAAGGTCGATTACTATTTGGACTTTGTAGAACATGTATGGAAGAAGAAAATATTGACAATTGCACACATAGCGATTCTGAACGCGCAATGACTGGAACTTTTTGTACACCAGAGCTTCACCGTGCTCTTGAAAACGGTTATCAAATCGTCAAAATATATGAAATTTGGGAATTCGAACTTATGGGTTCTGAAGATCGAAATTCACCTAGTTTATTCCGGGACTATGTGAATACGTTTCTTCAAATGAAGCAGGAAGCTTCAGGCTATCCTGCTTGGTGCAAAACTGAAGAAGACAAACAAAAATACATTGACGATTATTATGCTCATGAAGGCATCAAATTAAATAAAGAAAATATTAGGACGAACCCTGGACTTAGGCAATGCGCAAAGTTGTACCTCAATTCCTTATACGGAAAATGGGGACAACGTACAGATATGACGCAGTGTGTGATTGTTGATAGTGGGGCAGAGTTCCATAGGTATCTTACAACACCGCGATATGAGGTTCATAGTGTTATTCCAGTTGGTGACGAACATCTTATTCTCACATATAAAGACCTGGAAACTGAGAATGTACCTCTGGAATTTTCCAACGTCATACTTGCTGGGTTTATTACCTCATGGGCTAGGCTAGAATTATATGACTTGCTTGTAACTGTAGGACCTGATGACGCTATTTACTGTGACACTGACAGTATTATGTTTACGTGCAGAAAAGATAAGGAACCTCCGTTAAAGCTTGGAAACTATTTGGGTGATCTAACTGATGAAATAGAAGAAGGGTGGGAGTTTGTAACATTTATAGGTCTTGGGCCCAAAAACTACAGTATTAGGCTTAAAAATGCCTCTGGGGAATTTCGATATATACACAAAATTAGGGGAATTACATTGAATGATAGAACTTCTCAAAAAATAAACTTTGAGAGCTTCTATGCATTAGTTAGTGGTGAAATAAATTCAACAACTATAGAGAATCCAAATAGTATTGTGCGAAAACAGGGGTTCAGGATCTTTTCACGTAAAGAAACAAAAACACACCAGGAGGTAAACAAAAAACGAAAACGAATTGACGACATACATTATACTGGACCTATACCAAAGACACGAAGTTTACCTCATGGTTATGTACAGTAATTTTAGCTTGACCTATAAGTGATTATTTTATTTGATCGTTTCTTATATTTTATATTCTCCTTTTCTTTGAAAAGTCGTAAGAACACTTACAGTGTGATTATTTATTGGATCGCTTCTTATAGAAGCTCTGAACAATCGTAGATTGTGATTATTTATTGGATCGTTTCCTTTGGAAACTCGTTGTTAAAATGCGAAAATATTAAAATTCTTATAGAAGCTCAGCTTATTTATTATTTTTCGTAATGATTACTTCAACAATCGTAGATTGTGAACCTACAAATAGTTGGATCGCTTCTATAGAAGCTCATAAAGAGAAACTATGTTTCGAAAATACTAAAATGTGTGATTATATTAAGAGCTCATTGTAAAATGTTAAATGTGTGTGTGTGTGTGTGTGTGTGTGTGTTTGTTTGTGTTGTATGTATTTGATTGAATGTATATAAAGTAAGGTATTTGTTGTATGCATTCAGTTTAAAACAAAATGTTAAAGTTTCAACATCCTTCTACTATTTTAATTGCTGGTCCTTCACGTGCAGGTAAAACCTGTTTTGTGAACCGTTTATTAAATGAACGCAATGAAATGTTTACTATAAAGTTTAATGAAATTGTATGGTGTTATGGTGCAGTAATACCAAATTTGGATGCAAGTGCAAAAATTAGATTCGTAGAAGGAATTCCAGATATGAATAATTTTGAAATACAAGAAAATTCATTATTAATATTAGATGACTTAATGTCTGAAACCAATGGTGATGTTGCAAACTTATTCACAAGATATGCACATCATAAAAAATTAACTGTTATATTCATTGTACAAAATTTATTTCCAAAAGGAAAACATGCACGTGATATAAGTTTAAATGCACATTATATTATAGTATTTAAAAATCCACGTGATAAATTACAAATACAATATTTAGCTAGACAAATCATGCCCCGATATAGTAAACAAGTTGTAAATGTGTTCGATAACACGCCAACCTCACACTTATTTGTTATTTGATTTAACGCAAAAAACAAGTGATGCATTACGATTACGTACAAATATTTTTCCTGGTGAAACACTGCACGTATATGCAAATGTAAAAGACAGTAATTCTGTAGTTTACGTTTAGTTTAGTTCAAGATGTTGAAGGTGAAACAACACATTGATAGTCTCCGTGCTTTGTGCAAATGCAAAAGTGCAAAGCGGAAACAAATGATTCAACATGCGTCTGGTGATTTAATACGTACTATTTCACAAGTTGCTAAAAATACAATAAAAGGAAACATTCCGTTAAATTCGCGTCAGAAGCAACGTTTACGTAGACATAAAAAGATCTTGCGTGCTTTATCTGCGCAACGTTCATCACTTAAAAAGAAAAAGAAAATTTTATTACAAAAAGGAGGTGCATTTTTACCATTAATCTTAGGACCATTACTTGGTGCAGTAGCAAGTAGTTTATTTGGAAGGTAGTTATGTCAGAATTTCGTAAAATGATATTAGTTCCTGAAAATGCTATGCAACAAATGCATACAAATATGAAATCAATAGATTCACATCAATCTCGTTTAGATGAAGAAATGAATAATATTTTAAAACGTAATGATCTTAGTATTGATGAAAAATGGAAATTGTATCAACAAGCATTGCAACAGTACTTAAATTATACTTCATCAGTTTCACAAAATCCTATCACATTACCTATTATTGAAAAAGATGTTGTTGAAACAACAACTGAAGAAAAGAATAATTCTATTTTACCCTTTGTATCTGATATTTTACAATCAGTACCAAAAACACAACGAAGGAAAACAGACCTATTATTAAAACCTTTAACAAGTTCCAATAAAATTCATTGGGATCAATCAGGAACAGTGCGTATTCAAGGAAAAACAATACCAGGTTCTAATATTATAGATTTAATAAATGATGTTGTACGTACACGAAAATATTCAAGAAATCCAATAGGCATTCATGAATTTAAAAGTTTATTAGATGATCTTAATGTACCACGTGAATTTATTTCTACTCCTATAGTAAAATCACATAATAAAATTAAAAAATCACGAAGTCCGTCAATAGTAGCCAATATATTTAAAAATTGGAAAGATTATAAAATGTGAAAATGGTAAAATTATCAAAATTATATTATGATTATACCAATCCTGCTTCTTTATCTAGTATTAAAACAATACAACAGAAAACCAAATTATCAAAAAAGAAAATTAAAGATTGGTTAGCTTCTCAAGATGCCTATACATTGCATGCACCAGCACGTAAAGTATTTGAACGTAAACAATATTATGTTAGTGCACCAAATGAAACATTACAAATGGATTTAGCAGATATGCAAAATATTGCAAAGTATAACAACAATTTTAAATATATTTTGTGTTGTATAGATATTTTTTCACGATACGCGTATTGTGTTCCCTTAAAAACAAAAACAGGTCCTGAAATGGTAAAAGCAATCACAAAAATTTTAAAAAACTTTAAACTACCCGTGTTTAATGTACAAACTGATTTAGGTACAGAATTTTATAATCGTCATGTAAAACGTTTATTTAAAGAATATGAAATTAATCATTATAGTGTGCATTCAGAAATTAAATGTGCATTAGCAGAACGGTTTATAAGAACATTAAAAGAAAAATTGTATCGTTATTTTACTGCTAAAAATACATATCGTTATATAGATGTTTTAGATCAATTTGTAAAAAATTATAATCATACGTATCACAGAAGTATTAAAATGGCACCTGCTAAAGTAAATGATTCTAATGTAGATCAAGTGTGGAATACGTTATACGGTGATAAACTGGATAAAAAGAAATTAATATGTAAATTTCATCCAGGTGATTATGTACGTGTTAGTAAATATAAACATAAGTTTGAAAAGGGGTATTTACCAAAATGGTCACAGGAAATTTTTATTATTGATAAATGTATTCCAACAAATCCTATTACGTATAAATTAAAAGATTGGAATGGGGAAGAAATTAAAGGTATATTTTATACACAAGAATTACAAAAAGTAAATCTTAATTCAAACAAAACATTTTTAATTGAAAAAGTCTTAAAACGAAAGAAAGATATGATGTATGTAAAATGGTTAGGTTATCCGTCAAGTATGAATTCATGGATTAAAACGAGTTCTGTTCAGTCTTCAAAATGAGTTCAACGATAAAACATGATTTTTATGTTACTCTTCCTTCAAATGCTAGTAGTGACATTTTTAGTAATAATACAACGTCATCATTTACAGTAAAGCTTGCACAACCTATTCACTTACGTGAAGGAGAATGGTATGTTGCATTAACACAACTTAATATACCATTTAGCTTTTATAATGTTCGTGAAAAGGAAAAAATTGTAATTCAAAGCATCATTGATGATGAACTTGAAATTAATGATATTCATATAATACCAGGATATTATTCTTCCGTTCAATCTATTTTAGATATGATTCCCGAACATGTACGCATGTTAAAATATTATAAAAATAAAAATCAAATTAACATTAAGCATTCTTTAAAATTAAAAGATCAATGTATAATTGGTATAACAGAAGGATTACAACATATCCTTGGATTTCTAAATGAAAATACAAGCTATGCTCACGATACTGTTTTTCTAAAACCTTTTAATATAGAAGTTCCATCAATAACACGAGCAAAATTTCCATGTAATTTAGAGTACAATATACCAAACATTATTAATGTTTGTGTTGATATTGTAAAACAGCAAGAAAATATTGGTCCGATACTTCGTAAAATTAGTGCGTATAATATTGAACATGGGCATGTAAAATGTTTTCTATTTCACACACCACATTATGTAAAAGTTGAAAAATCATATTTTAACACAATTGAAGTAAACTTAAAAGATGAGCACGGTTTAAAATTGCCATTTCAATTTGGAACTTCAAACTTAACACTTCACTTTAAACGAAAATGATTTCTGAAAGTATAGATGATAGTTTTTACATCACATTAGTTTCAAATGCTAGTACCGATGTGTATCCTAAAAATAATCCGTCACATTTTAAAAATCAACTAAAAAATAATATTCAATTATCACAAACCGATTGGTATGTAGGATTAACTGAATTACACGTTCCTTTAACATGTTATAATGTTACCGATGGTGAAAATGTTATTTGGTATAAACTAAAGAACAATGAACCGCAAAAAAGTAAAATTGTAAGTGGATATTACCCATCTGTACATCATATCATTGATGAATTAAATAAAGTGTCAAAAGATATAAAATTTTCTCTATCAACTATTGTGCAAGTAGATTGTAATGAACGCGTTGAATCGGTTACTTTGTCACCAACATTAGCGTTACAATTAGGTTTTCCTGAAAATAAAAATCTTGTAATTTATCCTCGCGGAATTAAACAACCGTACGTTGATATTGGTTATCCACATCAAATTTTTATTTATACTGATATCATACAATATCAGTTTTTAGGTGATACAAAAGCACCTTTATTACGTATTGGAACAATATCAAATGTGAAATACGGTAAAGTGCGAACATTAACATTTCAAGATATTCATTATTTACCACTTGCAAAATCTTCCTTCAACACTATTGAAATACTACTAAAAGACCATGCAGGGCGAAATTTGCCATTTCGTTCTGGGACGCTGAGTGTAACACTTCATTTTAAGCGTGCTCCTAATAAAATATAATTTATTTAAAACATGAAATTTAGACGACATTACGGGCATGGTATCCCATACTTTTCAGGACCTGTATATCAACGGGGACATGGCATAGGTAGTTTTTTCCAAGGTTTATTTCGATTTGCATTACCATTTCTTAAACAAGGTGCAAAAACAATAGGTCGTCAAGCATTACAAACGGGAATACAAGTAGCGGGTGATGTATTACAAGATAAACCGTTTAAAGAGTCTGTTCGCGCACGTGTAAAAGAAGCTGGTGAAACATTAAAGACAAAAGCTGCTAACAAAGTTGGTCAGTTATTAACTGGAAGTGGTAAGAGACGGGCACGCAAACGTAAAGCTCCGACCATTATTCAATTTGGGCCTCCAACAAAACATAAACGCACAAACAAAAGTAAAAGCAAACGAAAAAAGAAAATAAATCGTGTTAAAGATATATTTTCATAATGGCATTACTTAATTCAGGCAGTGTAGAATGTTGCACCAATGATTTTGATTTATTTAGTACGCCAATGACACAAACTGCAATTGAGTCTTCAATCAATGCTGAATATCGTCCTATTTCTACATTAACTTCTGATGGTCCTATTGAATTTTTTATACCGGGTGAAACAGGTGAATTTATTCATACTGCATATCTTTATCTATATGTTCGTTGTAAAATTACAAAACCCGATGATACACCTTTAGGTGAAAATGATAAGGTAGCACCAACCAATAATTTTTTACATTCAATATTTAGTCAAATTGACATTTCATTAAATGATAAATTAATTACTTCATCATCAGGATTTTATCCTTATCGTGCATACATTGAAACATTATTAAATTATTCCCGTGATGCTACTGATACACATTTAAAATTAGGTATGTGGTACAAAGATACCGCAAAACAATTCGATACATTAACTGCTGATAATACAGGTTTTCAACAACGTGCTAATTATGTTAAAAATAGTAAATCGTTTGAAATGTATGGTCGTTTGTATACAGACATTGCTGGATTGCCACGAGCACTGGTAAATAAAGTAGGTATTCGTATAAAATTGCATCGTACTAAAGATGCTTTTTGTTTAATGTCTCCTGCAAATACTTCTTATAAAGTAAAACTTGAAGATGTAACTTTACATATTCGACGTATAGATGTTGCACCCCATTTAGCAATGGAAATTAATACTAACATGGTTCGGGAAACAACAAAATATCCTCTCACAAGAGTTCAAACCAGATCTTATACTATTCCTGCAAATGTTAATTCATACAATCTTGATAATATTTTCTTGGGTAACGTACCTAAAGGTCTCGTTATTGGGTTTGTTTCTAATTCGGCATTTAATGGAAAATCTGAACTAAATCCATTTCATTTTCAACACTTTAACGTTAACAAACTGCAGCTACAGGTCGGATCAAAATCTTTTCCTCCCAACCCTCTTACCCCTGATTTTAAAAATGATTTGTACCTTCTAAGCTACCATTCTCTGTTTTCCGGTACTGGTTTATATTATAAAGATGATGCACATACTATTACTCCTGAAGAATATCCACACGGCTATACTCTTTATGCATTTATCCTATCACCTACAGCAACATTAGATGACTGCACTTGGGATCTTGTGCATGATGCACCTGTAAATATCAAAGTTTCTTTTTCTGAAAATTTAACTGAACCTATAACTTGTATTGTATATGCACAGTTCGATTCCTTAATTCAAATTGATAAAGATAGGAATATATATACCGATAATACTTTTTAAAATTATCATTTTACTAAAAGAAGTATAACTGTAAACTTCTAATCAATCAATCAAATTACATGTGTTCTACTGGTACAAAGTTGGCGCTAGACATTCTATATTGTAATATACTGCCTGATTATTAAAAGAGTTTGCAAGGTGTCATACCATGAAGTGTGTGAAAAGTATTTTCCTATCGTTAGCACCATTTATAATTATTGGTAAAGTTATAAAAATATCTGTCAATAATATTTTCAATATGTTAATTGAATTCATGAGAATATTTCATATACGTCACTAAGTCTTCCAACATATACGCACGTATGTATAAAATGTGATGTGTTCCAAAAAGTCATGTACACGGACGATATAATAAAAGTGTTACTTCGTGATAAACTCACTGGTGCAAGTATTACTGGAATTTATGCAATTGATAGAATACCTAAAAATGTGCAACCACCGGGTGGACTTATCATAAACTTGGACAGTTCTGCTTCTACTGGATCACATTGGGTGTGTGTATTCATTGATGAAAATCAAAGAGGCTATTACTTTGATAGCCTGGCATTACCAATTCCAAAAGAAATAAAAACGTTTTTAAATAAAAATTGCAAAATATATTTTACAAACAGTTCCGCATATCAAGATGGAAATTCAATCTTGTGTGGATATTTCGTTCTATATTTTCTTCATCATATTGTACGCAAGAAAAATTTTCAAGCATGTTTAAGTTTATTCAATATAAATAATCTTAAACAAAATGATAAAATTGTATTTAACCATGTAACCAAAATATTAAAAAAAAACAAGTAGATTAGATTAATAAAATGTTTTATTTACAATTTTAAATCTTGTGTTTTTATTTACAACAACAACAATAATCACATTCTTGCAAATGCATTAGTTAATGATGTTGATCTTACATGTTTCCACCAAGAACATAATTGTTGTGCATTACGAAATGCACATCCGGATTTTTTCTCAAGTTTAATATTTTGTTCATGAAACGAACACAAATCATTAAATACGTTCGCATGCAATGTGTTTAATGATGGACATTGTTTCCTTTCTAAATCAATAACATTATCTAATGCAAAAATCTTTTTAATCCAAACTGATTTTTCTGCACCTTTGGAATAAAAGGTTGCATCGTGTTTACAAAGTTGATATACAAGGTTACGTATGTGTGATACAGTATAACCACATTTATCATTCCAACTTAGTCCATGTAAGTGTAATGTTAACCAATCAATTTGTTTTTGACAACCTAACGGTAGTAAATTATATTCTATTGGTGATCT
This sequence comes from Thermobia domestica, assembly GCF_964235325.1. Lineage (NCBI taxonomy): Eukaryota > Metazoa > Arthropoda > Insecta > Zygentoma > Lepismatidae > Thermobia > Thermobia domestica. Next base: position 12,929,604 of record NC_137457.1, read on the forward strand.
TATTAAGCAATGCAAATTTACTGTATCATCACATGCAGTTAAACAAAATTCACGAATAATAAATTCATGATTTGAAATCTTGAAACCTTGTATGTCAATAATGTATTCATTAGCAAATGGTGAAATTTCATGTTTACGTTGCAATAAAAATGGAATAATTTGTCCAACAAATTCAGTGTTCTTTAAACATTCACGCGTTTTTCGTATAAAGTTTATACTTGAGATTTCACTATGTCTTTCTTCAAACACTTCAAACAAATCAATAAGAGTTATTTCATTGGATAAATACTGCACTGCAAAATCACCAACGTTCTCAGAATTCAGTACAATTGGATTAAAGAGTAAGTATACGTTTATAGTTCTCAAAACACATTGTTCACTAATTTCATCATCACTACAATATACACATATACTATTTTCGCAAGACATTTTGTTAACACAGTTCAATCACATTCACTATCAGGATTATATCTGTCTTTTTCAAGTAATATGCGTACGAGATCTTCTCGTGCATTCATATCAACCGTCAGTTCACCATATGTAATATTAAAATAGTCTCTTGTTAATGGACCAATAGCATGAGTTAATCCGTAAATATAAAACAATTCGTCTTGTACACGAGGAGTCATCAACACAGACCATGCACGTATACCTAAAATGTCATCCTCACAATAAAAACATTCATGAGCCCACTGAAATGTTTCATTCCAATAACATGCATAACATATCACATAACCATCGGGAATCCATTTCACAATACAATCTCTAATACAGTTTACATCCACCTGGTTATCACTACATTCACAATTCCAAGCTAATTCCGATGCAGCAGGTGATGGTGCCGACGTATCCACATTTGATACCACGGCTTCGTGTGATTCCGCCTCAGAATCCAATTGATCCTCCGAAAACTCGTATACTTCGTCATCGGATAAATCATTTGTTTCTTCACTATCTGATGATAAGCAAGGATAAACTTCTACATTATTTGCATATCTTTCTAACAACGTTTCATTAAATGATGAATCGGGAGAATCTGGATGGTCTTCTATTTTTGATTTCTTTTTACAAGATGTATCATTCTCATCGTCAGACTTTCGCTTCTCAACAAGTTCTTCAACCAAGTGATGCTTGTCCATGGCTAACAAAACTATACACTCAAATTTTAACAGTAATATTTAAAGAAAAATTTTCAATGACGTCACGCGCTCGCGCCCGCGCCCGCACATATTTCCCGTTCGCGTCCCTGCGCCCACACCCCCGCGCCGCGTCGCGTTTTTCCGGAACTTATCTTTATTATTATCATTTATATGATACTCACCCCTCTTCTATTACATCCTCTTCCTATTTATCATTTTCTACTTATCAACAACATACCACTCACCCCCCTTCCACTATATCCAATTAACCTTTATCATTATCAACATTCGCAAAACATTGATATCAAAAACATAGGGTCTCTATAACATAGTGTATACCAATACCGGAAATACATTGATAAATCAGTCTTATCAGACCGGATATCCTGGGGACATCCTTACATCTAACTACTGTACTCTTTTCACACACTTTTTGGACCAAACATTTTGGGTCATCTTCTTGAATGCTTAGGTTATCTAAAACCTTGATTCAAGGTTTAACTAAGGCTCACAAAATGTTTTACAAATCTTAGAAAGGTCTGTGAACCAAGAAGAGTTATACACATTGAAACTGGTACAGTATATAATCAAAAAGTGTACAGAAAAGTGCTACATAATGGCTATCTATTATAAATTGCTAATAATCGTAAATCGAAGGACTTACTTCAACAAAGCTATTAAATTTTCTGTAGAGCTTTTGGGTGCGATTATGATGTATCACATGTAAGTATAAAAGAGAACATTGAAGAAATAATTAAAATTATTGCTGAATAAAGACATTGTAAACATATTAATGAAATATATTTATATTTTAATATTTCTTATTTTCAGCACCAGTGAAGCATCCAGAGCTAGTAATATATGATGCACAAGGTAAGATTCTTAATATATCCATTCATAGATTCAAACCGTACTAACTTTAATGGTAAATTTAAAGGAAGGCACATCTGAGACATCTAATTTACGCAAAGTCAGAAATTATTCTAGCAAGGAAAACAAGCTAATATCATACGATTTGGTGATTGACTACTGAACAAATTCAATTAAATTTAGTGTTCTTATAATTGTGTAACTTACGGTAATTTGATTACTTTTCTAAGCTTTTTATTCATTGAATTGAGCAATTGTCGTAAAACAATTTAATGATTTGTTACTTTACAAACATTAAAAAAATATGTAAATAGAAATAATGAAAATTATTATGTATGTGATAAAATATTTTTGCATCAACTTTTTGTTCTAGGCAATATTTTACGTTCCTTCCACTGTTTCTTCCATATACAACTGTAAAGAGATCAGTGTTTATTGCTCATTGATTCTTATCGATAATCGAACTATTGATTGATTGAGAACTTTGAAACTCTATCCATCATGAGGAACTACAATTAATCTTGTTATACTGTTGTTCTTATACCAAAGCTGTTTTGTTTGAATTGGGAATAATAAACACACAGAAGGATAGTTCTTAGTAATGGATTCATTCTCGTAAAATCGGAGTAACTTGCATGTCTTACCTTCTTTGCTACAGTCTTGGGACGGTCCCAATTGAAAACAATTATTTCAATGACATTTTTAAAAGCAGCAATTAAAAAAGAGATAGCAGCAATTAAAAAAGAGATCATACTAATTGGCTTTTCCATAAATAAATATGAACAGCGCCCTGACTTCCTCAAATTTATGTGGGTGCATATGAATGGCGGGACGTGTTAGCCTTTACGTTTGAGGGAAGTCTCGATATTTTATTGAATTATTTTTAGTTAAGATCTTTTATGAACACTTTCATAAAGGGCTCTGCTATGATAAAGTAAAATACAGGTACTATAAGGATAAGTTGAGACTACTAGCTCAGTCGATAACACAGCTGATTGAAAGTAAGAGAAACGGGTTCTAACCTGGGTCTAAACTAAAAATCTTGTGGGTGCAAGATTATTTGTGTGGGTATCCACGCATGAACATGAATATCACTTATTTTGGAAAATGTTATATTCAATAGTATTCCACATTACTACCACTTCTGGTATCTATCACACTTACCATGTTTTTATATTCAACGTATGTTAAAATACAAAAGTACATAACACAAAATGCCTCAGCATAGTGCAAAGAAGATAATTAATTTACAACACATTAAGTAGCAATAATAGTAGAATGGTAACGACAATATCCTAATCCCAAAAATGACATTAAGGTTCTGTTATTTTTAATTGTATATACGATACTTACTTGACCAGAAAGTGGAAATTACCTTCAAGCTTACTATTTGGTCATATAAAGTACATAATGTCATGGGAATACTCTATATTAGGGATGTACAGAATACGATTTGAAAGTCATTAATTGTATTACTTCGTAGTAGACAATATATAATCCTTCACATAACATGTACACAATTATTTCAAGATCGAAAGAGGAAGCGTGCTGAATTGCTCCCGTAGTCGACGAGACACGGCTAGAGCAATGTTAGCAGGTTCCTTTAATAAAATTTCCCTAGACTAACACAAAATTGTCCCTTTTCTCTCAAATTTTCCCTAGTTTCTAAGTGTGTGTGTTATTCTAATTCCTATGACAGAAGCTATGTAATAAGATTAATGTACTATATTAAAGTAAGTGCTAACTACATTTGTTTTATTCATTTGCTTTTTGCTTCTATTAGTTTTACTTTTTTCCTTCACTTTTTTTACAAAACCAAATACACACAAATACACTCTGTCAACAATGAGTGGAAATTATGCTACTCTGAACAGACACATACACAAACCAATGCTATTGTGTTGGTTTATTTCAAAAAAATAAATAAATATTTAAGCATTTATATTGGTTAATTAGTCAGCGTCAGAATTTCCCTGGATATTCACTTCCGTGTTTGCTAAATTTACCTAAGAAATTTCCCTAGATTAGGGAAATTTCCCTCAAACTAGGAACAGTGTGCTCGAGTGTCCGAACACATATAGGGGGAAAATAGCGGAATGCTGTTCGCTCAAGAGAAACTTTAAAAGTCTCAAAAAGGGTAAAGAGTAAAACGAAATGAGCAACTGCATTAGAAAGAACATGTTTCTATTATATCTCTCTATTTCTGTGTTCGCTTTTGTTGTTAATTATTCCCACACACATGAAAAAGTAACACTAGACGTTAGAGTGTAATTGCGTTACTGGTAAAGTAATCATCTCATCAATCTTTATAGTAATAAAATAATACAATTTTTTGAACAGCTCTAAAACTGTATTTTTGACCCATGTTTAGTAATATTCGTGCATATACGAGGTAAAAATGGGCATCTTTCAACACTTTACATCCCGTCACGAATAATTTTTACATCTTATCCGATGTCCTTGTGTTCCTGTCATTTCCTGTTATACAGTCAAATTCATAAGTTTGCGTTGTGTAGTAACATGCCTTTGACATCTCGGATATATATTTATACTGAAACAGCAAGGAAATACTGGTTAGGCTGAGCGTCATTACCTTATAGTTCTCATAGTGCATTCTTTTACTTTTCCCTTATGAACAATGTCAAAACCTTACGTTATAGCATTACAAAATAAACAAATGCTGCTTTTATATCCCTAAAAATTGAAATTCTTGCTTAAAGTTTAATACCATATATCGTAGATTTTTTGTCCTCAAAATATTACTACATTTTATGAAAATTCGTTTTTCGCACCCTGCTTTCGTCTCGCCAACTTCATAGTTGCTGTCTTTTATACACTGATTGCTAGCATTAGGCCCTCGATGTGACCACAGCTTTCAAAAAGCTATAGAAGGATGAGAGTCGTAGCCTGCTGAAAGCTATTACCACACCCTCATTTACGTTGCACATGCACTCGCTTATTTCAATTTCTTTATATTCTGAGTTGTTTTGCTGTTATTATAGAGCTTAGTCGTTCCGTGATGAGTTACAGAGCCTCATTGAGCATCACTTTACAGTCTTTCGGACGTGTGCAAATTCTGCACATGTGGATTCAATCCCAACTTACTTCCTTAGTGTTACACATTTATTGTTCATTAGTGTATTTTCTGTCTTATCTACAGTGATTTGCTGTTCGTAATCTGGATATATATATATATATCGGTTTTCTAAAAATGACACAGAACATTCTTCTACAAATCAAAATAAAGCAAAAAATATATACGGTTGCATGCTTTTCGAGTACTTGTCTGGAGACACATGTTGCACTATGTGGCAACGTCGCAAATGAAGAACCATAGATTAGATCTATCTTTCTAGATAGCCGCTGAAGAACTTAATCTACGACGTTGCCACATTTTGAAATTTTGATTCCTCATAGCGACTGAAGAATGCAACGGAGGGCATACCCCAACTTAAAAATACATTTTCGCTTTATTTTGAACTCTACAATAGTGCTGTTATTCGTAGGCGCCATGTTTTAGAACGCCAGATATAGTGGCCCATTTTAATATTTGCATGGAAATATCTCAAACGGTTCAACACAAATGAAACAAACAAAAGAAACTCAAATAGGAAATGTTATGGGGACATCGAATGGTGTTATCTCGCTCTCCTTCCCCCCAGGGCCACCTTTCATAAGGGTCCAGGGCCCAACTTTAAAATGTTAAATGGAAACGTTTGGCGAGTAATACCTCGTTCGATAGATGTTTAAAACTAAAAAGTGTTGAGGCAAAAGAATTTTCATATCGGTCACCCTATTCAAACTGGCCGCCAAGACATGGTCCCTGTATCAGATAAGACGTCCAGTCCAGAACCACTAATATGAAAACGGTTGAAGATAAATGACGAGGACAAAGAGTGAAACAGGAAACTTTTATAGGGTGCGTCGAATGATGTTGTTGTGGTGACCTCAGGGTCGTCTTCCAACCTCGAAATTTTAAATGAAAACATGGTTCGAGTGATAACTCGCTTAAAAGATCTTTAAACAGTGTTTTGGCAAAACATTTATCATATGGATCACCGTTTTCAAATTGCCCGCCAAGACATGGTTCCTGTATCAGATAAAACTTCTAGTACCACTAACATGAAAAGGTTGGAGATAAATGAGCAGAATAAAACTCCTGTAGGAGATCATAGAGGGTATTTATCATTCCACGGCTCGAGAACAATGCAACAAAGAAAAATATGATTAAAGTAAAAGTGACTTAATGCATAGGAGGAAATCTAATTTCTAGAGAATTATCGCCCCAACCTCCCACCGTTGAAACTGGAAAGAATGGTGAAATTGCAAATGAGAATCTTAGTTTTTGGAAATTGAATCTTTGCAACAAAATTATCTGAGATAAGCTTTTGTAAGGGATACGTGTCTCTGTAATGAGATAAAGCAGGTAAAATTTATTATATGGTACCTTCCATTTATGTTGCAGGCAATGAACTCAAGCAAAAAATGATCAACAGAAATGCGAACCAAATTCTCAAACAATGCAGTTTTGCAGTGTGAACGAGGTATCACTTGCCGCGTGTTTCCATTTAAAATTTTGGATTTCGCCCTGGGCTTCCATGAAAGATTGCCCTGGGGGTCATCGCGACAATATCATTGGATGTGTCTTATGGCCTTTCTTATTTGAGTTTTTGTACGGTTCATTTATGATTCAATTGTTTTCATATTAGTGGTACTGGACGTTTTATCTTGTATAGGCACCGTGTCTTGGTGGCCATTTTGAATACGGTGACCGATATGAAAAACCTTTTACCGCAACGCTTTCTAGTTGTTAAAGATCTATCGAACGTGGTATCACTCTCCCCATGTTTCCATTAAAAATTTTAAAGTTGGGTTTTGGACCCTCATGAAGAGCGGCCCTGGAAGGCACCTCGACAACACTATTCGATGTGCTCCATAACCTTTCCTATTTGAGTTTTTGTTCGGTCCATTTATGTTAAACAGTTTCGACGTTAGCGGTACTGGACGTTTTATCTGATATATATATATATAGTGGCGGATTTACGATTTTGTTTCGGGGAGGGCTTTGCTAACTTTCGGGGGGCTTTGCCTGGAAATATGAAAATGCTGCAAGATATTTCATATACTTTACTATAGTAATTAAGATTTCGGGGGGGGCTTAAGCCCGGAAGCCCCCGAAATACGCCAGTATATGTATATATATATATATATATATATATGTTTTGGCGGCCATTCTGAATACGGATACCGATATGAAAAATCTTTTATCACTACACTTTTTAGGTTTAAAGATCTATCGAACAAGGTTTCAATCGCCCCATTTTTCTATTTAAAATGTTAAAGTGGGATGTGGGCTCCGTAAAGGGTGGCTCTGGGAGACACCACAACAACAGCGTTCGACGCGCCCCATGACATTTTCTTTTTGAGTTTTTGTTTGTTTCATTTATGTGGAACCGTTTTCGAGATATTTCCGTGGAAAGATTAAAATGAGCTACCCTGTATATATATTTATATATATAATTATTATATTTATTATATATTTATATATATGTATAAATTTATATATATAATAAATTCAAAATGATATCTCTCAAAAGTTAATTATTCTTAGGAAGGTAAGTCAATATAACTCTTCTTACATTGTTCACATAGAACTCTGTTCTCGTTTGTTTTATTGTTGTGCTACAGTGGTTATACTATGAAAGTTTGGTCTAATTCCTCCATTTGTCTTCCTTTTGTTGCAGATAAATCACGATCGCTCCATTAGAAGTTTGAACCAAACAGGAACAAGGAGCAGTGATCCAGTTTTGTGGTCGGAACGTGTTTCAGGAACCATAACTAATTTCCAGACGGCGTGTCATTTCATCAATAGTCACTCGTTTGTCTAAGAGAATCATGTTACATGCACGCTGTTGTCATCATTTGTAGTCGTAGATAGTCGTTCGGCATCTTCCTCGTTCCTAACACTTGTGCGACCAATTTTTTTTATTTTTTTTATTTTATTTATTTATTTATTTTTTTTTTTATTTTTCAATCCTTTCTTAGACACTGCGTTGCGGAAAAACACTGTTTTGATGGATTGCGGCTGCTGATCACTGCTTGTTGTTGCCGTTTGGTTTAAACTTCTAAATTAGCGGTTATGATCTATCTGCAACAAAAGGAAGACAAATGGATTAATTAGAATCAAACGTTCATTGCATGATCGCAACAGCATAACAACAAAATAGGGGAGGACAGAGAAGAATGTAGGAAGATTTATGTCAAAATTGCGCATAATTTTTGATCATCCTTCGTACTTATGAAAAGCAAACTTTTGAATCTGTAGTATCTACATTACCCTAATTTCTAATGATAAACATTAACGCTAATAGATGTCACTATTTGCACTATTGCTTACTTCTAAATCATATTATGTAGCATAGTATATAATATAGTATATAAATTACATATACTACAGAATATTATAACGTTGTGTACACAAGAGTCTTTGAATAACTGCGTAAATGTGGTATTACTTTAAGACGGCTGGTGGGAAAACTCAAAGTAATTAAATTTTTAAGAAATATCAATTTATAGAATTAGTTTAGAGTTGACCTAAGTTTTGGGGAGGACAAAGATAGTGTTATTAGTAGGAGTCACCTAATGGAATTAAACAATGTAGGCTATTCTTTATGTTTTATTTTACAGGACATCCACAGAATGTGCCTTTAGGAAGTAATCCGAAATACGACTATATCATATACGATTATGAAGCGCCAAGTAAGTGCATTCCTCTATTTTGTATGTCAAGCAGCCTGTAATGGCCTCACAGTAGTTTCTGTTTTATTTCGAGCATTATCTCACAACCAGGATTCAAACCCAAGGTCTCGCGTACTTAAGTCATCTGTGGTAACCACTAGACCAGGCAAATACAGGATTGCGAAACTTAGTACTAACTATAAATTAATATACATGACGTTTTCTAAATTATAGATCCTTGATTTCAAATAAATACAAAAACCAAAATATTCCCTACACACTTATCTAGAGAAGCTGCTAGGGTTCACGTATACACTTTTGAAGTATTCACTCACATATCAAAGGTCATTTATTCACCACCGATTGTGTTCATGTGCCGACGATCTCTCTTGATAATTTCCCAACAGCACACTTTTCACTCATGTAACTTGTACAATGAGTGTCTCATTTCATTCGTGTTAAGATTAGTTCAATTAAGAGAGGACTTTTTGGAACATGTGCAAAAATGTCCTCTACTTCTGTAAGAACCCTCTTCAGTTGTCTTAGACTGAGCGTACCATCATAGAAGGAAAGTAATTTTACGGAAATGCAAGGGTCAGACATTCAATTCAGGTTGCATTATAACTCTTCACTGGTGTATCGATGAAGAGGCTAAAAAGAGTCTCAGTCATAGATTTCATTTGTCTGCAGCGTGAAGTTATGATTTGGCAGCGTGACTGAACGTTTTGTCCTGACAAAGTTCTGCCGTATGTTTGTTGTCTAGTTCATACAGTGTTAGAGTTTTGTTACGGTAAATATGAGTTAAAATATGTTCCTAGCAATACACACCATTCACCTTCTACCAATAGCCATGTAATTGCGTGACTCCTACCTTGTAATCTTCTACGAGATAATAATAATAATAATAATAATAATAATAATAATAATAATAATAATAATAATAATAATAATAATAATAATAATAATAATAATAATAATAATAATAATAGTTATTATTATTATTATTATTATTATTATTATTATTATTATTATTATTATTATTATTATTATTATTATTATTATTATTATTATTATTATTGCTATTCCTGAAGATTTGATATATCGAGTAGTGAAACATTCGACTATTTAAATATCTGAAGATAATTAAACGTGATTCATCGCCGATCAATCGCCACCAAAATTCTAAAGTAAAAAAAAATTCTTGCCCTTTACGGATCCAATTCGGGAACTTCAGATTACTGTTTGAGTGCCTTGACCACTGAACCAAGATCAATGCGTAATGTCCACGTTAGGTTTCTTTGCCTTCGCTTACAAAATTTTACGTAATTTTTATTCTTTTCAAAACGTCTTTCGTATTTATTTTAAGATAATATAAATCAAAAATCGTTGAATAGTTTATATTAATAAATCGAGTTGTTCTTATAGCTATGGTCCTCAATTTTGTTTCTTCTCCACGCCCAACTACAGATATAACATATTAAATGCTCATATTCTGCATTTGGTTTCAAGGCAATCGCCATTACATGGTCAAGGACTTATGTCCGCCACTACACAAACGGTTGCTCGAAGTAGTATTGAAGTACAAGCATCACGTGGTCAGCTCAAATATAAATGATTGAAGTGTTTCCTTCTATTTATGGTTCTTTCTTAACAAGTATTTGGAAAAGAATGATAAATCAGGTGTGGCGGAGATTGGAACCCAAGACACCTAATGAATACCTCAATGGTAAGTACGATAGCCACTCACCCAACAACACACAACACAAATTTTTGTAACAAATGTAATATCTGTTACTAGTTGTAATACCTTCGTTGTATTAACTTTAAGTGCTAAGCTATGAGGATTTGTTCTGATTTCTTTTTTATATTTTCAAAGCTTGTTGCGTGAACTGAAACAGTAAAATAAATGTAAATATATCTATTTTATTCACACTTGCTACTTGATTAGCTTTGTTAAACATAATTAAATTACGAAGTGGATGCGTAGTGTATGGATTGATTGTTCATAACATAGATTCCAAGAAGGGTTAAACAATTCAGATCCGCTACAAAAATCTTTTTGACAGATAATAATGTATTAGTTTAGCACACAAGATGCTCCTTTTAGTTTTTAGTGTAATTAATTTAAGATCTACAAAGACACACATGTTTCTATGGCATAAAAGAAATAATGTGTCACACTTAAGGTTTCTTTGAAAAGGTTGTCCTTACAGAGACTTGCTATTTAACCCTTCGTTTGGCAAACCGATAGTTTCTACGTTGTTAAAAAAGACATCAAACTTTTGTTTCAGTTCTTTCTCCCTTTGGCCATCATTACCTAACACAACTCTCAAGTTAGGAGCTACCGGCAGTAGTGAAAGAATAGTCGAGGTGTTATAGGCACTAGGTTAGAAATCGTGAGGTCGTGGGTTCAAATCTACTGTAAGTCGATTTAACACTTCTACATTTAATTTGTTCTTGCAAGCTGTGTGATGACTTCTCTTTACTCAAAGTTCTCCATCTAGAGATGAGATGCAAAAATCATGTATATGCTAACAGTGAGAAAAAGAGAGTGGAGATATCTCCAATTGAAATATTATCCGAAACATTTCTCTATATTCCTATTCGTTTAAGTTTTAGTTCATTTTTCTTTTTTTTCTTTTTTTCTTTTTTTTTACAAAATTAGAGTTCTCGGTTACTTAGAATATAGCAAGGGATAGTAAATGATATATTATGGTGTAATACAAGAAATAATTTGTATTCTTTTGATATCGTATATGATTCTAGTAAAAATATACTTGTTTTATAAATTAGGGATTACATTACACAAACTATGATGTGCACACAAAATATGATTATTTGTCATATTTGAAACATATGACATGTTTTCTATTGATATAATCGTTTTCGCAAATTAAAGTGACACCCTCTGCATATTTTGTTTTTACTTTTCATAGATATCTTTCTTTCTCTTTTTCGTTTTTTCTTTTTCTTTTTCGTTTTATTTCCCGAACACACTGGAAACCAGTAATATAACTTAAAAATATTCTTTTTAGCTTTAATGTGTAAATGAATAATAATAATAATAATAATAATAATAATAATAATAATAATAATAATAATAATAATAATACATTTAAAAATAAAAACTACGATGGTTTTGCTTATAAAAATATTCTAGCAAAAGAAAGATGGAAGTTAATACACGTCGACCTGATAGTTTTTTCATAAAATATTACTAGAGATATTAAAACTAATAACTAACAAAAGTTAAGGTAACGTTGAAACAAATAATGTAAAAGATTAAGAGATTTTACAAAATACTGTAATCTGTAGAATAAAATGAATGTTTGAGCAACATTGATTTTTCCTTTGTAAGTCTAAGGTTAAACAAGATTTCTTTTTTACTTTCTCATGATGTCAATCTCTCTGTAGATAGTAAACAGCGTATTCTACCTGAATTTCTTTCGTCGCAGAGGCATGGATATTTTTCTATTATTTTGCTGTTTGGTTCACTGACATGTTTCAAACAAAGTACTTCTGGAACGCCTTAAGTAGTTCTCAACCAGCGAACCTCAACAGTATTGTTGGTGGTCTATAGTTGTAGGATATTAAAACTGGAAGTGTGAATGCATTTTTTCTCGTGTACATACGAAGTTCTAATCCACTCTTTTCATGCTACTGTTTGTTATTTATACTAAGAACTAAAGAAATGATAGTGACAGGACAAAAGTAGTGGGAAAATGATCTATCTAGATCACCAAACTTAATCCACTTCAATTTAATCAGAATTTTAGTATTTAATCTGAATTTAATCAGTTTTGTCAGAAATTTAGTCATTCTTCTAAGTTTTGTGGCAAGATTTACGACATTTTGCAACCAGATTTAGTAACTGTTTTTCTCTTTTACAGACCGTTTTTCCAATTCCTAATGCAACATAGAACTTACCTACGAAAGGTTTTGTCTAATTCCTGCTACATTAAATGAAGGTTGCATTTAGGGAGTTCCAAAAAAAAGTAATTATAGCCTTTTGTGTGTAAGATCTACTATGTTCCATTTGAGGTTGGAACAAGGGGCCGTGAAAGAGAACAAAAACCTACTAAATCTGGTTACAAAAAAAAAAATGGAACTTTTGGCACAAAATGTAAAAGAATGATTACATGTGTGATTAAATTGAGATAAAAATGCTGATTAAATTCTGTTTAAATACAAAAATTCTGATTAAATTGGATTAAATTTCATGAGCAAAATTGGACATTTTCCGAGTAATGACAAGGCATTGAGTTGGGTTTGATCACTGCAATGTTCAGTTTGTTGGTCTTTCTGTACTATTGTTAGTTGTATTTACTAAGAATAACAGTAACAGAACACGATTTCACAAAGCATACAGCTAAAATCATTACAATATAATATTGATATGTCATTGAAATTTCTTTGCCTCTCACAGTTGCTGCGTTTGTGTTTACTGATAACGAGGGAAATGACATTACAAAGTTGAAAATGACTGTCATAAGCTATCACTTCAATATTTGGATTCACTGTATACGAGAGTAACAGCGAAGTTACAAAACATTGTATTGGAAGTGGCTGTTGTAGAAAGTCAATTTCAGTTACATCTGTATTTAATAACATTAGCTAACTAAACAAATACAGTATGTCATATATTAATAGGATCAAGTAATTAACACCGTCTTTTCCATAGGAGTTCAGATAGCCAATGAAGAGGAGGGAGGAAGCCAAAATGTACAAAGTATGTATTTTCGAAAATATATTCTGTTTTCTTTTTTCGGAAACTAAAGTTTAAGCTGTTCCATAATTTTTCTGATCGCTTATAATATAAGTTTTACCAACAAAATATATATACAAGTTAGTTGCAGACATTATGCGTAGTTACTAGAAAGTTACAATTTTAAATAAGTGGGATGATATTGTAATTCTACCAATAAGCTTTTCAATAAAAAAAATATTTTGCGAGTTTGTCGCAACAATAAGATATTAATAATTACTATCGGTAATTAATGAATTAACATGGATTTTTGCCATGAAGAAATACCACATCCAAAAATGGACTGGCCATCTGTCCAACCGGTCAAATGTCCAGTTAGCAAACTTATTTATGTCCACCCAAACTTTAATGAAAATAATATTAAGGTGAATAATATTGTAATGATTTTGGTAGAGTTAATAATGGATTGAGATTTATTTTTTTATAAATTTTATTATAAAATTAAGTTTTTTGTGATTATAGAAGTTTCGATAATAAAGTATTTTTAATCATTAAGGTTTTATAGGCTATAGTGTTTTCTATGGATATTTTTTTTTTTTTTAGTTTTAGAGCACCTTTTGGGAGTTTTTTAAGGATTTGGTTTCAGGAATTTTTCTTTATAGCAGCTTTTATGAGGTATGTTAGGTTAGGTTAGGTTAGTTGTTCTTATGATAATTCTTTAGCTTTATAGCACTTTTTAGGGTTTAGGATAGGTTTCGATTATTTGGTTGATCGATGCTGGGTTTTTTGGTGGTTTAGTTTTTATTTATTTTTGAGGGGAGGTTGTGAGGTTTGCTTTTTGGCGTTTTTTGTGTTGGTTTTTGTTTGCTATTTTGTTTATAATTAATAGCACGTGTTGTGTTGATATGTCCTATAGAATTATTTCCGCACCTTGTGATTCACTGTTGGCGCAATAATTTGTCCACGAATTGGTATGGAGTGCTTTCAATATCTGTGCCTTATCTATTTATAAAACTAGTGGTCCCTGAGCATATCTACTGAAAATAGATTCCAATCCTCCTTTTAGAAAAAAATATATAAGACAAGGTCTTATTTTTAAAGTTACACGAAATATTATTTTTAAAAAGTTGATTTTTTATCTATTTTTCCTTTTTTTATGGTTACATGTTCTCTATGGTAGCCTACAATTCTTCAATGAATAAGAACTTTCCAATGTCTTGCTGTTTTCAATAAGCATTTGGAATAGTTATTACAAACATCACGGTATGATGTAGTTCCCATAACCAACACATCCACAATCGGGCTGCTTCAAACAGGTGATCAACGCCTATTGTGCTGCACAGAGAACAAGAAAGCGTCAAAAAGGTAAAGGTGGAACAGGGCTGATTTGAAGTTGTTTCTAACTATTCTTGATTCTTGAAAATCCTAAAACATATGGAGTGAACCATGAGTATAAATATATTTTAGTTACAGGGACCAAGATATGGGACGTAGGCAATAAGGGCTAAAGCAGAAGTTTAACACTATCAAATTCGTGAGTTTTTTCAGGTGAATGAGCGCGCCAGTTGTGGTGGAACGTTACCAAAACTCGTCTATGGTTAACCGAAGTTAGATGTTTCTGTGACAAAGCAGCGTACATTTACTGGATTCATTTAGATTGAAACTCAACTACAATCCAACTGTAATTTGAAAATAAAGCATTATAAACTACTTTTGTACAGTTCCACCATACACTCAACAACACTTGTGCTTCAAGCTTCCATGATTGACAACTGGTACTTGTAGGTGATCAGGGTCTGAGCCTTAGATTTTCATGTATGGATTATGGTATATCACCAATTTTCATTTGAGGAAATAGTTTGGCGGTAAAAGCCAAGACTAACAAGGTATCACAAGAGTTTAGCAGCGACTAACGACACATATTTAAACGTTCCTGGAATTGTTGAAGTCAAATCAGTAGCAAGTCAAGATGACGCACAAAATTTCATTGCGAAGTATTATTCTCTACTGACATTTATCGAGTTCTCCTATGTGGAATTATCTCAACTGCTTAGCAAACAGGGTATAAACCAATCGTGGTTTATCTATAAGTATGTACCTAGGTACTCTATACAATGATTTCCAGATTTGAACTTGGAGAATAATCGTTTCATAGTATTATGGCACATAGCACCCTGTCTTTTGCATGACAATATTTCTAGTGACTTCAACTGGATTATTCTGCAACTTGAATTCATAAAGCAAAAGTTTCGAAATGATATGAATTGCCTATTTTAAATAGTTAAAAAGAAAAACGAATAGTATTAAGTGTTAAATAATGCTACATAAAGCAACAGATATAAAGGTATTAGGTAATTGAAAACATTGATAAATATGTTAAGTAATGAGCAAATTAAAGACCAAAACATAGTTTTCATACCAATCTTTCATAACCTGTCTTTGTCTTGAACTAGAGCCTTTGGTCTTGCTCTTACACACTCAGTTATGTTCTTGGTATTGGTCTTACTTACAAGGTTATTATAAGTCTTGATTTTACGAAATATTGTGCTTTACATAGTACATTTTACATTGAATATAGATTTTAAGAAATGATAATAACCATAGTCATCATTGACAGTGTTATGTTTCTTAAATGTAATATTGTTTACCTTCGTTTGAGTATGATATGATAATGTACAATAGTACGAAGTTCAATACTACATTAGTCTTTAGCATTAGAAGAACCTAACTAATATATTTTGTTAGTTTACTTTTACTTTACCTGCTATCTTATGAACACAAATATTTTTCGTAGGATTTCTCAGAATTTAATCATAGACTTTCGTAAATGAATCGAATGATGGTATGAGTAAATCAGACGCCCGAGTTGTAGGATTGTATCATTTCATAGAACTGTGTTCTTTGTCATCTTCTACACACCGTTCCTGTTCATTACCATTCTCTGTGCTCCAGGTTAAATTCCAAAGAAAGACGAATTATACAAGGACATTTTATTTGACTAACGCCCACTTTTGTAGCCTGTTTTTACTAAGGACTTCTTATAACCAAAATTTACACACAGAGGAGCCAAGTTCGGGGATGCTTCTGTTCTCGAGGACCCCTCAAACTTTATTAGGGGAGGGTGGGGCAAGTGAGACATGTTAAGAGAATAACATCAATAAGTTACATGTTGTAACCATTAAAATAACGAAACCCGTGACAAAGTAAGTAGTAATGTATACTGATGCCTAATAAAGAATACAAAGTGAATGTTGATCTATTATTATAGTACTATGTTTTTTTTAAATAAACCAGGTTACCATCCGATTTATTTTCTAAAGGGCAGGCAGTGTGGTGGATACATTAATAATTGGCAGGTCAGACAGTATAAGAGTATACGGAAATTAACTTAAGAATATCTTGCATTGTTTAAAGCCAGACTTCCATGTAAAGAAATCTGTATATGCACATTACTCCATAGACTTCACAATCAAGAAAATATGTAAAAACATTTGTAAAAATCTAGAGTCAAGTATAAGGAAGTCTTACTACAAGGAAGACAATTGAGTCACCTGCGAAGTAATTGTAACGGTAGAAATTTAAAGTATTGTAAGAAACACGGAAGGAAGTTTTCAACCTGCACGTAGAACTCAAGGAGAGCAGTCTCAGTTAAATTCTCGTTTCTGAAAGATCCCGTGATTCGGCACCTAAGTTTCTATATCTCTAGTCATTGTAATTTCAACACTGATATACCAGGACTGGAATACATCAACAGCAACCAGGTTAGTAGTTTATCTTGAGATGTCTAAGTTAAGCAGTTATTAACAAAACCAAACGATCATTAGCTTTAACTAAAACCTATTAAATTGACTTGAGTTCAAACTGTAAATTTAAGACTTTACGAAAGAAATAGGAAAGTAGCTAGTAGCCTCACTGCCCATGCAAGGCCCTAGTCATTATTAATTTAATTGTTATGAGAATTAAGAATAAACTATTTAATGACATACGTTAAGTGTAGTCATTTAGTTGTTGTCTGGTTCGATATCATTGAACCCAGATTGATCAGCTTATGATAATATTAGCGGCCAATGATTAACCTTGCTTATAAATCATCAACACCGAACTAGACACAATAAGATAAGAAAGCAGCAGATATACCAAGATGACTCACTTACCCCACATAGTAGGGCAAGAGAGTCCACCAATGTTTTCCACACTACAAAAAAAAAAAAAAAAAAAAAAAAAAAGAAGAAGAAGAAGAAATTGTCGTAATATGACAAAGTGGTAATACATACGAACAACGAATTGTTAACATGTCACTGCTTACTGACGTAAGCAATACTAAACCTTAAATGAACATTTACGGCGTTCTAAATTATGCTACGTTATTATAATCAATAGAACTACACATTAAGCCTATGACTATTATCCCATACTCTTCATTAGTACAACAAAATATAATAAAACCCATAGACACCTGCCTTTCTGTCCAGTGTAGGAAAAAGAGAAACTAACGACAACCGTCGCAAACAAACTGATCCATGCTTGGTTTATTGTTAGTTTATTCCTCATGCATCTATTGATTGCACTTCACACACATTATCCACTCCTCTATATTAGCGTCGGTGTATTTTTCGTTGCAATACACACACAATGTATTGTCTTCAACATCTCCAATTGAAGAAGTGGGACCTTCCTTCTTCTGCACTTTCCTTTTCACGGTTAGGGACCCTTTCGTTGATTTTGTTTGTTTCGATTGTTGCCTCTCTTCCAACATTTTCTTATACGGAGAGCAGGTGATCAGACCTTTCACGCTTCATAGAACGGTGCTTCCTTCAAGAAGTAATGTTCTTCTTGGTTGGCAAGGGAGATATCGCAATAGAGGAAACGCACGAAATACTCGGTAATCCAGTAGGCTTATCAATATCAACAGGCACAGAAGGAAATTCTGCGCTGTTTACCTGATATTGTTCTCGCCAATTCCTGGTGCTACCATCATCTTCTCCTAACAGCTTTCCCTGTGTAGCCCTAACAACTGCAGTATTTAGCCACTCTTCTAAAATCCAACAACAATATTTGGGTTGATAGGAAATATGCCGGCTTTCTCGAACCCCCTTACTATATTCTTAGGAGTGAAAGCTCGTAGAAATGCGTTCATTATAGTGGGACCATATCATATTCATTCACTCTGTTTCCTGCATGTTTCGTCATTCAGATATCAAGTTCCTGACGAAGGTAACACTTGAAAGGTCCAAAAGCCGAAACATCAAGAACCTGCATCCTGTGTGTCATGTGCGGTGGAAGCGTCAGCATAAGAATACTTAATGCTTTGGCAAACTCAATTGCTTCTACACTCTTGTGGCTGTGGTGCCTGTCGAGAATAAGGAGAATGGGTGTTTCCTGCGTAGCGTAAGTGGGTGTTCCAGAAATTTTACAAAGAGGCGTGAATCCATTCACTCAGGAGGGGTGATGTATCCAGCAATTCCAGTAAGAGATCCTGTCAGCAGTGGTGGACTCATTCTTGCCCTTGTGTACACAAAAAACGGAGAAATAAATGTTCCCTAACACAGGAAGGTCCGACAAGTTGTCTCTCAAATCTGATTGCCATATAGCACATCTAATACAGCATCATAGGAAATGAAAATCACCAAAATTTAAAGTGCTATCAACCACAATGATAGGAGCTACAGGGCCTCAAAATCTGAATATCCAAGAAAATTATATCATGGAATTATGTACGTTTAAGGTAAATATCTTGAGAACCGTTAAAGTAATCAACACAAAAGTTGCACAATATAATGAGAACGAAATACCCTATCGAAAACAACAAACAGTGCTGCTATGGGTGAAGCACTATTGCCAACTCAGCATAAATATTTTGTTTGAAATCGCACCATATACAATTGTGCACAGATTTAAAATGCATTATTATCATTAAATATAGCAGTGAAGTGTAGTGGTACAGTCTTGCACACTATTAGATCTACGTGTGCTCAAAATGTACAATGGAAAAATCTGATATGTGGCAACAGAGGGTAATAAAGGAATTCGGGTCTCATATTATGAATTTAATTCAAATGCAGAATAACACCGATAGTAAACGTAGCAAAATATCAGCAGTGTCACAAAAGATTAATGCATTTGAAAAACGAATTTGAGTGATGCTATTTTACGTCCTGTGTCAGTACCAAGGCTATATAGGACGGGACCTACAGCGTAAAGTGGGATCCGAACCACTATGAAAGACGAAAGAAGAAAATGAAATGCAAAGTGTAAAGTACAACAGAAACCACCATGTTCGAGGCGGGATTGGAACACGTGATCCCTAATAAGGCGAAGACCTAGCATTCTAGACCACACAGTCATCAGGCCGCCTAAAAACGTAATGAGGTAGTAATAAAATAATTATATTTCCAATGTGAATATGGTAATATTGCAGTGTAGAGTAAAATAATCGTATGATATGTAGAAATAGACTAAAAGAATATGTCAGTTAACATGAAAGACATAAACCGAGAAAGTACTCTACCAAATCTGAATAAGGGATCGCGGGTTCCAATCCCGCCTCGAACACGTTTTCGTTGTACTTTTTACTTTACATTTCATTGTAATCTTTCTCTTTCATAATGCTTCGGATCCCACTTTACACTATAGGTCCCGTCCTATATATCTTTGGAACTAACACAGGACATAAAAATGGCATCACTCAATTTCGTTTTTCAAATGCATCAATAGTTTGTGACACTACTGACACTTTGCTGTTATACTATCGGTGTTATGTATTTGAACTAAATTCATAATATGAGGCACAGGTTCTTTTTTACCATCTATTGCCATATATCAGACTTCTCCACTGAACATTTTCCGCATACGTAGCTCCAATAGTGTGCAACATTGTACCACTACATTTCACTGTTATGTTTATTGATAATAATTAATTTTAAATCTGTACATGATTGTATATGGTGCTATTTCAAACAAAATATATATGGTGAGTTGGCAACACTGCTTCACCTATAGCAACACTGTTTGTTATTTTCGATAGGACATTTTTTTTGCATTATATTGTGCAACTTTTGTTGTAATTTCTTTAATGGTTTTCAAGATATTTACCTTAAAAGTACATAATTCCATGATATAATTTTTTGGATATTCAAATTTTGAAGCCCCGTAGCTCCTTTGATTCTGGTTCACAGCACCTTAAATTTTGCTCATTTCCATTTTCCGTGATATTCTACCAGTGTGCTATGTGGCAATGGAATTTGAGGGAAAACTTGTGGGACCTTCCCGTGTGAGCACTTACACACGCCAACAACGTTATTTTCTTTCCCGTCTCCAGCCAACGTTATTTTCTTTCCGAAGTCACCGGCCAAACCTGTTTCAATCCCTTTCGTGCAATACTTTTTCCTGGTTTTGCACCGTACAAGTACCACACTCATCGCCGTTGAATATTCTACCCGCTGGAAGCTTATATTTTTCCATTATTTCTTGCAGATTGCTGAAAAATTGCACTATTACGTCTTTCGAGAACCCAATGACTCTTGACATGCTCGTTGCTTCCGGACGCCGAAGAGCAAGTTTTCTGCCGTGTAAGAAAACTACGAACCCAGTCCTTTCCTGCCTTTTTCCTATTTTTATCGAAATAATGCGCGATACAAATTAATACGCTAGTCACCTGCACACAGAACTACAAGTGCATCATAGGAAATTTGAAACATTTACGTGCATCAAATGGCGCGTTAATATGTATAAATTTCGTTTTTGTCACTGATGCGCAGCATTTTCAACCCTAGAGAACGATCGAAAATAAAAAATGGGTCATTTGAGACATATAAATGCATTGTGGTTTAAGATTACTCAATTGATGCAGATCTTTGCATCGGTACGGATGCATTTCTTCTTGATGTGAGCGTCACCTGTCGTGTTTTGTTTGAAGCTAGTCTCCAGCACTTACTGCGCATGCTCGACTGGTTTTCGTGTTGTTGTGGAGCGAATTCTGACTTGTTATTGTGTGTGTTCTTTTGTCTAGTGCTGGAGTCTGCTTAGAAAAACGGAGGTAAGTGTATATTAAAATACGATATTATTGTGTTAGGTAGTGCAAGTATGTAGTTATTAAGAAAAGTACCGTTAGCAAAACAAAAATAGAAACAAGAATAGAGACAAAGCCATAAGGGATTCTCAGAAGGAACTCGTTTCCTACAAAAATCCACAAAGGAGTGAAGAAATATTTAGGTTAACTACAGTACATACTGTATGTTGAAGTGACTCATGCTAGTGGCTGCTTGATTCTCATTAAATATATCCGATGCATGCGTGAACTCCGAACCGCTGTTATTATTATTATTATTATTATTATTATTATTATTATTATTATTATTATTATTATTATTATTATTATTATTATTATTATTATTATTATACTTAATATTCTTATTAGGTGAAGGTTGATTATTTAGAAAAACTTCATTTAACTCGCATAAGTTGTTACTCCTGCACCAAGGGCGCCGATCCTGGGGGGGTTTAGTGGTCTGGGACCTCCAAAGTTGAAATGGTCCTCTAACGAGGGGGGCCAAATTGCTAAGTTGAAGCAGGTTCTCCTATTTCTACAGTACATGGTCGTTCATTTTTCCTTTCTACTAATGCATATCTTTCATAGGGCCCTCCAAAGTTACACAGAAAACGGCGCCCTTGTCCTGCACATACCAATAGTTGAGTATCTACTAAAAGTCACACATAGTCACGTAATTGTGATGTTTTGGTTAGAGTATCGGGCCAAAAGCCCCGATTTCGTGATATTGAAGTAAATATCAAAACACGGGTATGCCTACTATTGAGCAGGAAATAAATTGAAGGTTAAAAGCAGTAGCACGGCATTAACCCTTACATATATCGTATATGTTTATACGTTAGGGTTGTATTTTCATTATTCGATTTAAAAAGTACTAATAAAGCTTTTTTTCTAGAGTGGAAGCGTTCTAGAACACGTTACGTATGGTTTTACGCCTTTCTGGGTCGAAACATAGGGTGTGATACGTCATAACTTAAAACTAAAGAATTTTTTGTTAGGCCTATTTTTACTATTTTTTGAGTTACTTACTTTTGCACCTCCTGTATAACAAAAATTCCCTTTTTCTCGATTTTCCCGCTCAGATACTCGACGGAGACATGCGAATGGAAAACGTTTCAAAGGCTGTTCTATTCTGAAGAGAATGAGGTACGAACCATAATGCTAATGTAAATAAGGATGTCTCAGGGAATTTTTACCTGAGATCTTGTTTTGAACGGGAATTTATGGTGCTGTGGGCATATTATTTTTTGGCGGGCTTACTTTTGCACCTAGAAGATCGATATTTTGCACATACATTCAGTGTACTCCTTAGTATTCTACAGATATATTTCAGATCTCTGCGGTGCCCCAAGTTGTGTTCAAACGGGTAAAAAGGTTTTAAAAAGGGATATTTTAATAAATCTCTTTATCGAGATTTTCCCGCCTCAGATACATGATGAAGACATGTGATTGGTAACGTTAGAAAGTACTTTCCATTCTGAAGAAAATGAGGTACGAACCATAATCCTAGGGTAAATAGGGATGTCTTAGAAAATTTCCCGTTTTTGCGGGAATTTGGGGTATTGTGGGGATATTCTTAGCACATGTGTTAATATATATATATTTACCTTACTGTTCTAAATAGAAGCTTGAAATTTTGTAGACATATTCACTATGCCCTTAACATTTTTCAGTTGATTTTGAGATCTGTGTGTTAACACAGGGGAGGGGGAGGGGTCCAGAAATGCTAAAAAAAGGGATATTTTAACAAAAATCCAATTTTTTGCAATTTTTCCCGCCTCAGATACATGACGGAAACATATGAATGGTACCGTTTGAAAGACTGTTCTATTCTGATGAGAATGATGTGTAAAACATGACCCTAGGATGTATCAGAAAATTTTTATATTACATCCGAATCTTTTTGAGTCATCTGGGCCACTGTGGGGATATTCTTAGCTGATTGGTAATTTGTTTCTCCCATCCTTACTATTCAAGATAGAAGCTTGAAATTTTGTTCACACGTTTCGTACACCATTTAGTATTTTTCAGTTTATTTTGAGATCTGTGTGTTAACACAGGGTGTTCCGGAGGGACCCAAAATAGAAAAAAGGGATTTTTTCTACCAAAAGCCTTATTTTTCCCCTCAAACTTTCCGTTTCAGGGACATGATAGGGAAATGTGAATAGTGCCGTTTTAACACAGCGTATAATAAGGAAAGGAAATTTCAAATGTAATTTCTGGTATCATTATCAGGTTAACTTTTCAGAGGTTAACAGGATTTTCCACTAGTGTTATGTTCTTCCAATGAATTCAATTTGATTATGAGATTTAAACTGACTGTTACTTCATTTTTAATTAAAATTCGTAGTTTCATGAATGGGAAATGAAAGAAACATAACTCAGCATGTCAGAAGGCTACTGATGATGTGTCAGTAGAGACAAGAGACACACGTACTAGAAAACATGCTACAGGCTAAACCAGTAACGTCTTAGTTACTGTTCCATTTTCAGGTTTTTTTTTTTTTTTTAGAACATGCGTCGTGTACTTACGTAACATCCTATATTACTGAGAAAGTAAACCTGATAGCGAAATTCTGATTTCAGATTTGAATTTAACATGGTAAATTACTATAGACCTACAGACTTTTATCCCAGAAATATAACTTTTTTAGAATATTGTAATTATACATCACAAGAACAGTTTTCATATTTTTGTACCTAATTCGAAACGTCCACGTATTTGTCCGTTTGCAAAATATATCTTTAATAATTAAAAACAGGGAAATGTAAGTGAACAATTCTTTCAGATGATTTTAAAATGAAACTTTGGATGTCTTCCCGTTTGGCCTTTTCCCGTTTCGCCTTGTGCCTGTTTTCATTACTTCAGGCTATGATGCTAAGATAGTATATGCTAATTTGATTGTAAGGCGAAACAGGAATTCCCCTTTGTCCTTTCCATTTCGCCTTACACCAGCGAAGGGGATTCTCAAGTTATGATAGGGAAATTTAGTGTCATTTTGGAAAACATTTGTAATGCTAGTAGTATTTACGTTTGAACGAACAGAATAGCGTATAATTAAAGCAAGTATTCAGAATTTTGTGTTATCTTCGTCACTGTTTAAAAAATTGCTCATGTAGCCTTGTATTTGTACCTCACATATGAAGAAGAGAGCGGCGGAAGAACGAACATCAACAATTACTAAGACATATAGGTAAGTATAGGTAAGTATATATAATAGTTGTAATAAGGTATAAGTAATTTTGACACTGAAGCTTCTCTGCATGTTTCTAATATTTACTCGTGCAACTTTTCCAAAAGTTATTTTAGAACTTTAGATGTGGAACTTTTCTTAAATGGCATCCTAGCTAGCACACAAATACATAGTCCATTTTTTTTATTTATTTATAGTGTAACACAATTAACCGGTCGTAGTTAAGCAGTATTCCGTCTGTCTTTACTTTCTAGAGGGAAAGTACGACTTTTTTTTTTCTGTTGATGTTTAAAATGAATTTATTTTCTTCTCTCCAGGAAGAAGATTGCTAAGGGAAATTACTGTGGTGAAACTGCATCTGTTGTCCCTATTTTTGGTGCCGTTAAACACTCTCTATATAACATACGAGCATGAACTGGGCACCACTATCGCAAAGATTGAATAAATTGAATGTGGAAGGATCGTGGAGCGAAACGCAGGACGGCAAAAACTTTTATTGGGGGATGAAGGCGATGACACCAGTAGAATTCTTGTAAGTTATATTTTAGTAATCAAGAAAATAGTTTATCATTTCTTACGTTCTTCTTGTTTCTTTTTTTCTTTTTCTTTCTTTTTTCTTTTTTTCTTTTTTTTTTCTTTTTTTTTTTTGAAATCGTGAAAATCTGTTATGACAATAGTAATAGGAGTAAGAATATTAATATTAAAGCATTTTCTTTAGAATGTCTGTGTTGTTTATTCTAGTCTTTCTATCTTCAACAGGTTTTCGGCACTATTGGAACTTTGAAAATTATGTGTCAGTGCGACAGGATTGTAATGGAGGGACACTTAAGACTGTACCTCTCCTTTTCTCCCAAATGTACATCCTGCACGGAAAATATTTCGGGCAGGTATTTGTTCTCCTCTTCTGCATATTGCCCAGTAAAAAGCAAGAGACACATGTAAGATTACTGGAGATAATCATGGAAGAAGCTGAGAAATTTGGACTGCGTTTCAAATTGAAAGAAGTTTCTATTGATCTTAAGAAAGTAGCAATCAATGCTATAAATAAAGTATTTCCTGGTTAAAATCACAGGATGTTCCTTCCACTTCTCTCAGTCTGTTTGGAGGAAGGTTCAGCAGTTAGAACTTTCTCAATTGTACAAAGAGAACACTGAAGTAAAAAGATGGATTCGACATGCAGCAGCACAGCCTCTGGTACCAACTTCCCATTTAGATGTAGTGTTTGTACGTTTGCAAGAAGATGCGCCTGACGTTCTATGAAGGAGGAGTTCCATGATTATTTTATAGACACTTGGCTGGATGATGGTGACACGTTATTTTCTCTGTAAGTATGTTTTCTTTCCTACATAAATAGATGGCGTTTAGTGCAAAAAATTAATGATTGTTTTTTATTATTAAATCATTAATTAAGCTATCCCGAGCACTCTACAGTATAGCATTTTTTTTTCCATTAACACCTAATGTAAAGTGTAATATAGATTTTCTTGCGACGTGCATGTATTGAAGATTCTACATTCACTGATTTGTAAATTATCAAAAGAACACATTCTTTTGCTTTGCAAAAGAAATAAATTAGGTTCACCCATAATTTTGCCATCGACTTTCCAACGTAGATTCTCCTGCAATCCTTTGAATTTTTAATGTGCTAATGATGTATTTTTACCTATTTGCAGTGACTTGTGGAATCACTTTGAAAACGATCAAGAACAAATGAATAACAATGCAAGACAGTGGCACGTCAAATTACGAAGAAAGGCATCAACGGATCACTTAGACATACATTCTTTCATTGAATTAATGAAAGACAGGCAACGTGAAAATGAAAGATTGCGAGTACTTCTTCAAGTGGTTATCAGAAAACACACTTAGAAAGCTAAGGTAGAGACGGTTTGACGACAGGATTCACCACCTAAAAGATAGACTTAAGAACAGTGAAATTGATGTAATTTCATATACTGATGCTTTCATATTATATCCACATAGAAACCTGATATGCTATTTCGGGTGTGATAATAAAATTTATGTTCTAAGATATTTGAGTTTAATTTGTCTGAAATAGAAGAGACGTTGCAGTTGAGAATAAGATAAATCCCTCTTTGTTACAGAAACAGAGTGAAAATTCCCTTGTATGTTATAAGGTCAAGCAGGAAAAGGCCAAACGGGAATTCCCCTTCCGCCTTAAGATAACATCCTTATCGGTTGTATGGCAAAATGTTTTGAGGGCATAAGGCGAAACGGAAAAAGGCCAAACGGGCATAAATTAGTATACTAAAATATATTATAAAAAAGCGATAGAAAGATTCAGAGAACATAGACATACAAAGTTTGATTTATAATCTGAGTTGGTAGTTTCCACTTTTTTTTTTTTTTTTTTTTTTTTTTTTTTTTTTACTTTGTAAAGTTTTGTGTTTCCCATCGCTAGATTTGCTATCGGTACGATTTTTCTAACATTGACCCATGTTCTTTTATTTCACCAAAGATAATTTGGGATTTTAGCTTTAGTGAAAATGGCAAAACTGCTCTTGTAGAGCAACCTGTAAAAAAAAGCTATGTACCTAGGTATAATAAATTGAGTTCTTTTCCTTTTTTGACTTGTAAGATATACTATTTGAAGGCCTTATTTTTGTAACTATTTTCTCATAATGGTTGTGACATAGTTTAGATGGATCTCATAAATTGAGTGGCCTAAATTGTATATTGCATATCTGATATACAGGGTTGTCAAGAGTGTGAAAACGATGGAATAAATTTACAACACTACCAAAACTATGAAATCGAGGTTTATTGGTGTTATGCATGACAGAGTGAAAATATTCCACTTCACATGACAGCCTCTGCAATCATTTTGGAAGGTATCATACTGGATTTTAATTAATTCAGTGAAATGGGAACTTTACGATCCGATACTATTGTTGAAATAAGGTGTGATTTCGTAACGATATTATGGTAGTTTCCTCTCTGCTTGTTTGCATCCTGAACAAAATTATGATCATAAATTTACAATGACAAGTTTTTGTATCTAGACCTATGTGATCAACATTTCGTTAACAAAGAATATAGAAAACAATCTTGTTAATGTCTTTAAAAATCACACTTTATTTCAAAAATAGTAGTGTATCGTAAAGTCTATATTTCACTTAATTAACTCAAATCCAGTATGACTACTTCCAAAATGGCCGTAGAGGCTCTCATGTAATATGGAATATCTGTACTCTGTCCTGCATTACCCAAAAAGCCTCGATTACATATTTTAAGTAGTGTTCTAAATTTATTTAATCGTTTTCACACCCTTGGAAATCCTATATATTTAGGGAATATGCAACCAGCGATACCAACCATTGTTTCAATTAATGCATGTAAATGCTTCAGTAGGAGGCAAAAAAATGCATAACATTTTGTGATTTCAGCAAAACGTTTATCTGCATAATAAATTTTATGCACACAAGTGCATCAATTAACACAGTTTTCATTATGCATTTAGTTGCACCCTTAAAAATTATGCACCTAAACGTTTTGCTGGAGTCACAAAAGTTATGCATTTTTTTGTGTCAACTAACGCGTCTGTGGTTCTGTGTGTGGGATCGGTAGTTGAAAAGCCATAGAATAGCTTCCGTTGATGAACCACGTGTTTTGTCAACTATTCCTTCATTTTCGGGTAAAAATTGGCTTGAACCCCCTCCCCCCATATTTTGAACAGGACCCTGAGTACCATGCTGTTGTCTCGACAACAACGTTGTTCTTGGAATTGTGTACTTGTTAAATGCTTTTCGCGTTTTTAAAGTTCCGTTTCGTATTTCCTCGAGAGCAGCCTGTAACCTATCTTCACTCCACCCTGTTCCTGTGTCTGTTTCTGAACGTATGTTCGTAACATACCTGTAAAATAGTAAAAACAAAAAGAAAGACTGAAACGTATGTGAGGCCTACCATTTAAAATATATGTTAAGGTAAAAATAGTTACAACAATGTCAGTACGCGTGCAAATGGGGTAATTAAACTGTTTTGCAGTATTCAATTGAAGTGCATAACCAATAGCACACGTTGTCGCCCGATTCTGCAGTGCCCGAATTAACGGAAGGATTCCGAGAAAATCCTTATCGTCAACATTTATCGCCGGCTCGTATCACAAAATAACATAATTATTGCCTTTCTATATATATACCAACAATACAGAAGCATTTCTTTCTCATCCAGAAGTTTAATTCGAACATTGCGAGTCTAGATCAACTGCGTACATTTCTGGTTCCCACTGGGAACACGTACGCTAAAGCAGAACCCTGCAAACCCAGACCCGAAGACGGCCCGGTCAAGCCCGGATGGATCTGTATTCTGTGCCCGGTTCGACCCGGCCCGGCCTTTACCTACTGAGCCACCGTTGTAGATCAAGCATCGGTTCACATACTACGCAGACCGGCCATAATAACTAGCATTTCTCCATTTTTCTGTACTTAGAAGGTAAATTCTGTACCACCAGACATGTCAACTCTGACGCAAAGTCGTAGCAGTTATAGTAGTATTAGCAGTGGTCGTAGTAGTAATAGTAAAAGTAGTAGTAGTAGAAGTAGTAAAAGTAGTATTATTACAGTACTTTGCAGTCTTGAATGAAGAGTCAGTTTCCCAAACACATTACGATTAACATAGGCTGACAAGATTAGTTTCCTATCCTTCTTGTAGTGTCCGGGCCGAGCTGGCCGCCGGTTCGGACCGGAAATACATGGGCCCGGTTCGCCCCTATAGCATTTGTGTCCGACCCGGAATGTGCCCGGCCCGGTTAGGGCTCGGTCCAGTTTGATATTACTTGAAAAAGGGCAGGGAAGGGCCGAACCAGGGCAGGTCAGGTAATCCGCCAGGTCAAACGGGCGCGCCCGGCCCGTGAAGGGCTCTGCGCCAAAGCTGCTCGTGACTATCGACTTCCACATTTACGAAAAACGAACACATTAACACAACATAGGCCTAATGAAGTAGAAGCAAGAATCCATGTATAAATTTCTTCCTTAGCCTATGTAAAATGGGATACTCAATTCACCATGATTACGTGAGTGGTTACTGCAACAAAACACGACTAATATGCATCACTTAGCAGATAACGCTAAAGAAAGTGCGTCCACTCATTTTTTTTTTTCCTGGTAGCATTCGCCAAACTTTACACTCAACCTTTCTTTCGCACCTGCTCACAAGGCTAGGAGTTCTACACTTCTGCTAAGCTTCAATGTGGCAACTCAACCCTCGTGTTATCACACATATTGCCTATTACCCATCAAATCACTTATAATCATGGTTATATATTTATTGCTTTCTTTTCTACAGCAGCAAGGTTAGGACCATAAGGCCCTCTCTTACACCTAACCACTACCAGAAGGTTGAAACCTATTTCATACAGTAAAAGAAAACACGGCCGTGTAACGTGGGTTCCTGTCACCACAGCATGACGCGTCCTCAGGTTGCAGATCAAAGAGAAGGTCTCTAGATATAGAGTTTAGCTGAGAATATAGTGAATAAGCATTCGCGGACAGCCATCTAGGAGTGGTCCCCCAGATTGGGGATTTGGGTAGGGCTAACAACCTCATTCTGTAAGAAAAAGCACTTGTTCAGAAATATTCACAAAAGCCTCGGACAAGGACTGATAACTTGGCAAGACCTCAGCAAAAGAAAATGGATATGAGATTTGGAACATGGAATATTAAAAGTCTTTATAGGACAGGCGCGTTAAAATCCGTAACGAGAGAGTTAGAGAAATACAGGATGGACGTAGTAGGAGTTCAGGAACTTAGGTGGGAAGGAACCGGATCTGTGAATTCCGGAAATTTTACGTTCTTTTACGGGGAGGGAAATAAAAATCACCCGTTAGGAACAGGGTTTTTCGTTCATAAACGTATATTACCAGCAATTAAACGGTTTGAATTTGTTACTGACAGACTTTCTTTTATTACTCTTAAGGGACGGTGGTAAGACAGTTTTTACGAAGAAGTGGAACGGATATTTGACTAATTCCCGCGATATCATATGAAAATTCTATTAGGGGATTTCAATGCGAAGGTAGGAGAGAGGATATTTTCAAACCGATTATAGGGAACGAAAGTCTGCATAAGGAAAGTAATGACAACGGTGTTAGACTCGTGAACTTTGCAACATCCAAAAACCTAATCGTGAAGAGGAGAAAATACCCACATCACGACGTTCATAAATATACTTGGACATCACCGGACGGGAAAACACATAATCAAATTGATCACGTTTTAGTAAATAGCAGAAGGCAATCAAGCATAATTGATGTCCGGTCGCTTAGAGGGGCTGATTGTGACACTGATCACTACCTCGTAGCAGCGATAATACGAGAGAGGTTATCGTTGAATAAAGGTAATATTCATTGTCCGAAAACGGAGAGATTCAATTTAAAGAAATTAGAAGAGAGCCAGGCAAGACAGAAATACCAGATTGAAATTTCGAATAGATTCTCGGCTTTAGAAGGTTCGGAGTGCACTAGTGTTGAGGATACCTGGATTGAAATTAGAGATGGCATTAAAATTTCAGCAAAATAAAAATTGGGACACGCGGAAATACGTAGGAACAAACCATGGTTCGACCAAAAATGCATAAAACTAGCAGAGAGGAGAAAACATACAAAATTACGTTGGCTACAAAATCCGAATGAAATGACTACACAAAATTTCGCAGATATCAAGCGGGAAACTTCCAAAACTTTTAGAACAAAGAAACGCGATTTTCTGAAAGCTAAAATTAAGGAACTTGAAGATAATAGTAAAAATAAAAACATCCAGGACATGTATAAGGGAATCAAGGAATTAAAGAAAGGCTATCAACCTCGTGCTTATATACTAAAGAAATCTGACGGTACAGTTCTCACTGTCACGGATAGCATCTTAAATAGATGGAAAGATTTCTTTGACGATTTGCTTAACACGCAACCAAAGACTAGTGTGCCTGGAGAAAAGGAGATAGAATACCGCAGAACCATATATCCCAGAACTCAACCGAATAGAAGTAGAAACCGCTATAAAGAAATTAAAGAAACACAAATCTCCGGGTGTAGATGAAATTCCGGCTGAGTTAATTTTAGCTGGAGGCGGAAAATTGTGAAACAAGATACACAAACTCATTCTCCTTATCTGGAACACGGAATAATTGCCACAAAAGTGGAAATAATCAATCATTGTTCCAATTCACAAGAAAGGCGACAAAACTGACTGTAATGATTATCGAGGCATTTCTCTTCTCTCAACGTCCTATAAAATCCTTTCAAATATTCTATTAACAAGGCTGACCCCATATGCAGATAAAATTATTGGAGATTATCAGTGCAGATTTAGACGAAATCGACCAAATATTTACCATTCGCCAAATACTCGAAAAAAGTGGGAATACAATACCCCGGTACATCAACTATTTATTGATTTTAGAAAGGGGTACGACTCGGTTAGAAGAGAAACATTATACAACGTTCTTACAGAACTTGGAATACCGAGAAAGCTAATTAGATTAATTAAGATATGTTGAAATGAATCAAAAAGTAACGTCCGGGTAGGAAAATTTTTGTCCACGAGATTTCACGTCGAAAATGACCTGAAATAAGGAGATGCTTTGTCGCCATTATTATTTAACTTCGTTCTGGAATACGTTATAAAGAAAATCAAAGATAGCAACCAGGGCCTAGAGTTGAACGGTATTCACCAGGTTATGGCATATGCTGATGATTTAAATTTAATAGGGGATGATAGGAGAAAAATAGAAAGAATTGCAGAGGTCTTATTAAACGCTTGCAGGGACATGGGTTTATAAGTAAATGCAGAGAAAACTAAATCCATGGAAGTGCGTCGGGACCGGAATACAGCAAATTATGGATGCGTTAAAACATTAAATAATACTTGTGATAAAGTGGATAGTTTCAAATATCTAGGATCAACACTAACAGATGAAAATCATATTCACGGAGAAATTAAATGTCGACTCAAAGCAGGGAATTTGTGTTACTACTCGGTTCAAACTCTCTTGTCGTCGTGAATTCCGTCCAGGAATTTGAAGCTTAAAATCTACAAAACGATAATCATGCCTGTTATTCTGGTTGTGAAACATGGTCACTTTAGGGTCGTCAAGTCTAGGAGGCTTAGGTGGACGGATCATGTAGCTATAATGGAAGAAAGTAGAAACGCTTTCAAAATCTTGACTGGAAGACCAAACGGAAAACGACCTTTAGGAAGACCTAGGCGCAGATGGGAGGACATTATTAAGATGGATCTCGCAGAGATTGGAATACAAAGTTGAAACTGGATGCAGTTATCTAAGGATAGAATTCAGTGGAGTGTTTTTTTGTGAACGCGGCATTGAACCTCCGGGTTCCATAGGCCATAGAGTTAGTTAGTTAGGTAGTTAGTTAAAAGAAAACACGGTGCATTTATTCATATTATTACGTACGCATATGCATAAATGCAAAACACACACATACACACGTGTTTAGTAAGAATACAATATACGGATAACAAATACAATACAAAAGTATATAAATATGTCAGTTTAAAGTTAATTAAGAAAGTTGTGTGTTATGTTTATCAGGGAATGGGTATGTTAAGTGGGCAGGTACTGCTTTAACAAGTTTGTTTTTCCAAGGGCAAATTTTGATTTTGATTTAAGTTCCTCACAGTAGGGGGTAAACTGTTCCAGAGACTGATGCTAGTAAGCACGAATGATTTGCCGTATGTCTGTGTGCGATGTTTAGGAAGTAGCAAAGAATTACCTGCTCTAGTGACGCAACCGTGAAGGGCAACGAATTGATAATTATGGTTTAAATATGGAGGGGCCTTGTTTGTAACGATACTGAACACTTTTACTAAAACGTGATGTTTCCTCCGGAGACGGAACGGTAGCCAGCCAAGCCCATTTAATGTCAGGGTCGTAGCGACGGAGATAAAAAATAAATCAAATGCATGTGTTGTACATACTTTCTAATATAGCCGAAGGAGTGCTGGATAGGTCATTATATACTACGTCACAATAATCAAATATAGGAAGCAGGAGCGCTTGAAACAATTGAGTCTTATTGAAAGAAAGTGTTTTAGTTTATTAAGAGAGTTAAATGTAGAGTAAACTTTCTTGGTTGTATTAATTACATGTTCGTTCCACGTCACGTGATTATCCATCGTAATACCTAAATTTCTCACCTGATTAGCAAAATCTATTTGCGTGCCGTTAAATTTGATGGGAGGAAGGGTTGATACGTCTAGTTCTGTACAGTGGTTTTTATTTGCTGAAAGAATGATGGCTTGCGTTTCTGCACGGTTAAGCTAGAGATGGTGTTTTTAGTCCATTCTACTAAAGCTGTAAGTCTATTCATTGCTTCCACTGCAGGATGGAGAGAAGAATTGTTAAAATGCAAATAAAACTTGCAGGTCGTCTGCGGAAGAATGTTATTCTGGACTATAATATGCTGATATTCGTACTTCAAATTGAATGAAAACAGAAATTTACCTGCTCAGATTTCAATTTCGGGTAGACACTTGCACATCGACGTTCGCTTGATAAACGAAAGTCTCACACTACTAAATTATAGCCTCGTCCAACGAATCACAAAACATATCTTACTGGTGATATGGGGGTGGACCTACTTGCTATCCTATCACACTTGCACCCGTCGCCGCTATCATTACTATTACTAACACGATTCACATAACTGTAGAAGTTATCTTTTGAACAACCTAGGTTGTATCAGGATTACAAACCTAATACGACAAAATACACATTTTTAAGGCACATTAGCGGAACCTAAATTCATGAAGACGTCAGACAGTAATCCATGCACAGGTACCAACAAATTCACAGTTCTGGTGTCCGATCGTAATTCTAACTACTTACCTATGCAAGATTAGTAGGTTGTTTTTGATATTGCGTGAATCTTACTTGTAATATCTTGTAACACACTATTACACGTGATTATTTGTGATTACTTGACAGAACTTACATCTAACCTTGTCACGTGAGAGAGAACGAGGATTTTAGTAACAACTAGTAAAGTTTAATGATAACACTCATTGCTAGTTTATCATTTTATTTACAATTAAGTGAAGTAATAAGATTGAGCTTAATTGGCCGTTACAACTATATTAAAGTCTACATTTGTGCGCGACCTGAATGTTGGCATGGAACTGGAACCAATTATCTCACATAAATACTTACAAATCAAAATTAAAATGTCATTAATTAACTCTGTCCATTTTTAATGAAATGTTATTAAATTAAATAATCGGATTAAATAGAATGAACATAAGTCTACAAATGCAAATATAAATGCCAATATAAATACAAGTCCTGGCACAAAGGCCTAAGGTGCTTGAGGAATGCAATCTGGACTAACGCTACCTCCGGTTATAATTTTATGCATATCAGAATACAATAAAGATTAATTCCAACTTACATGATTAGTCTCCAACAGAGCATCCAACAATAGAGTGGCAAGACGTGCAAAGTTATTCGCGACTAACGACTTCGGAGAACGCGACTCGTATAGTCTCGTCGTTTAAGTGCAACTCCCCCCTGGTAGATTTTACCAGAGTTTTTATACACGATTTGTTTTTCACTTTTCATCTTTCTGTTCTCTATTTCTGGACTATCTTAACCACAAAAGGGTTGTTTTCTGTGACGTCAGTACGGAAGTCCTTTTCTACCTTCACAAATATTTTGTCACAGGTATCCGTTTCTATTTTACAAATAGTTCCTGTTTTTCCTTTCACTTCACATTGTTTGTTACTAAAAGTGGATTGTGTCCGTGAATTCGCTTTCTAGACACCTTTTGAAATTAATCGTTTAATACAACACTAAAAAATTTCGATCTAGTCTCTATATTCACGTAACACTTGGTTAGGCATCTGTAGGTCTTGATCTTGCATCGGGAATCCTTGGCCTTGTCTCAGTACTTCATGCATGACCAAGAAAAATTGCAAGATCAAGACTAATGTGCTCGTCACTTAATATGTTCATAATAGATAGTGTAGGAAATCCACACTTTACAAGCTCCTGAGAGTATCAATATTTATGACTCACTCAGTATTTCAGCATTAGAGCATATGGAAAAAACTAGATATCTATTAGATCCGAGAGCTAAAGCACGAAATATGTCTATGGGTGTGTAAGAAGCCATGGATGGAATTAGTGAATATTTTACTTGTAAGTGACTACTAAACATGAGCACATACTCTTAAAAATATCAGGATTAAAGAAAAGTGGCATAGGAAAAGAAGATTGAACTTTCCCAGACTTAAAAATTAGTTCTTCTCAAATGTTCTCTCGGACAACCTATTCTTCAAAAATTTACAGCAATGTTGGTGGACTTAAATTAGGTTTATAGCCACCATTTTTGTTCTCTTTAATATATCTACAACCATTCATAAAAGCAATCGTGATTTACTTATAGTTGGTGTTCCAGTATTCGTTAAATAATGGCAAATTTCCCTTTTAGATGTACCATCTCAAGCTATGGCTGCCGCTTCTGCTGGAGCTTCGGCTACTGCTGCTGGCGCAACACCTGGGGTCTCAGGAGGAGGTGGACCCGCTCCAGGTGTCGCTCCTCTTGGTCCTGGTCCTTCTCCATCCATGAGGTCATTACGAGGTCCTGAAGGATTCCGTGGAGGTGCCACTTTTCAACTAGGTCTTGGTGGAGGACCCAATCTCCAACGTAAGTGAAAATATTGAAATAATTTACTGCATCATATAAATCTTGAATTTGCAGAATTAATGCTGCTTGTTGATGCTGCTATTAATGCTTGCTTTAGCACTGTACCTAACTCGAACAATAATAGAGCATCAGAGCAAACAGTTCTTACTAGAAATCTATGTTACACTTCTGACAATATATCACTGACGTCGTCAGATACATTATCGGGTCAGGAAAGTAGTGACGTATGATCTAAACTGTAAATAATCCTGAGTCAGTTCATAATAGGTGTAAAAATTGGAGAAATCACAGTGTATCTCTGAAGATGTTAAATAAAAATCAAACAATGCAAATATCTAACTTAGCCATTCGACAAACTAGACCCTTATTTCAAAATTTCATATTGAAAAATGGAACATGCACAAGGGCACCGAATAATACCTTAACTGAAATATATTGTCATAGAAATAAGCTAGAAATTTCATTCTTGTACAAAATTAAAGATAAGTGACAATAGAAGTAATAAACGTTCGTATGGAATTTACGCCATAGCTTAACTGAACAAAATGCGTTATCTAGGGAGTGGTGTATTGTACTATTATACGGATCCATAAGCTAACTACGGAAATCTGTACGGAGCATATGTTATCCATATGTTACATACGTACTGCATTTTTCCCGCTGAGATATTACAGCATCCTGCTGCAGGATGTCTGATATCTAACAGTTTTCCCTATATTACATACTAGGGATGGCCACAAAGTTCCGGTTCCGGCGGAACCGGTTCCGCGAGAAATCGATTCTTGGAGACCCGGTTTTGAGAACTGGTTCTGGACCTGGATCCGAAAACCCGGTTTCAGAACCCGATCTTAGGAACCGGTTCCAGATCTGGATCTGAAAACCCGGTTCAGAACCGGATCTTAGGGACCGGCTCCAGACCTGGATCCGAAAGCCCCCAAAGAGCTGTAAAGAAGGCACAAAGTTCACCTTCAAAACACTGCAAAAAGGACCATGCGCTTGTGCCCTCCCTGCCCAGATGCGCTTGTGCCCTCCCTGCCCAGATGCGCTTGTGCCCTCCCTGCCCAGACCCGCTTGTGCTCCCAGAAAAAAAGATTTGGTCCACCATTGGGTGTTTAACCAAATGAGTTGGCCAGTTTTCCTGCTTAACCAACGAGTTTGCCAGTACCCCAGTTTATTTAGTCAATTGAAACAAGGTACCGCCGCCTGGGCGCCTGTCTGTCGCTTCCACCATTTCATCTAGCACACTGTTCACAGCCAGCAGCTCGGATTTAGCGTAGGGATGGTCACAAAGCTTCGGTTCCAGCGGGACCGGTTCCGCGAGGAGCCGGTTCTTGGAGATCTGGTTTTCAGAACCGGTTCCAGACCTGGATCCGAAGAACCGGTTCCAGACCTGGATCCGAAAACCGGTTTCGGAACCGGATCTTCTAGAACCGGATCCGTTCAGACCCGAAAACCGGTTCCATCGGGAACCGGTTCTGGCCATCCCTATTACATACGTGTACGTATGTTACATACGCCAACTATATGTTACATACGTCCATCTGTATGTGAAATTCTTACGGCCTATATATAGTTTTTCTTTCTTTCGTACGGAAAGTGGAACACTTATATGGAAAGTATTATGAAACATACGTTTCAGTTATACGTTTGCTACATATAGTCGTACGTTAAGTCCAAATACTACAAGATGTACGCATGTAACCTACATTGTTACATACGCCACATATGTTTTGTTTTCTGTGTCCCCATTAAAAGTTAGGGATGACTTTTGCCAAAGATTAGTTTCTAACAAATAGCTAAAAAAAACTACCATATTTACGGAAATACAGTCCCACATAATTACCAGAGAAAATATGAGCTTATTAGTGATACGAAGATATTTCTTTTACCTCAAATTAAAAAAGATGGTCAAGTTTAAGTGGTGCAGAAAGTAGTATTTTAGACCAGGGCGCAAAATAGCAAAGTCAGACGCACTCGTAAATCCCAAAACGATGGTCGCCAGTTATCTCTCACTTATATATTATGAGAGGTTCCCCCTCCACCACGGCCTTTGGTTTGACAAAGAGAGAACTTATGTCAGGGCATATTGGTCGATCTATTCTAGGCACTGGGCTGCACCTCCCAGTTGTTCTAACTACAAACAGCGCGGGAAACGAAAAGGCAAACAATTTTATCTGTGGTTGGGAAAGGGAAGGGGGCGAATTACTACGTTGTGAAGACTTCAATTTCCATGTCCGTTGTAAAGACTTCACATTACGTGTTTTCTCTCACTCAGTAACAATTATTCGCGTGTCAAACAGAAACGGCACAGCCCTATGAGTTTAGGCAGAACCCATTCCTACTGAACACTGGTCGCCAGCTTTACATTTCTAGTTACGAATGGTTACCGGAAATTTTGTACCCCGTTTTAGACTATAAAATGGAATACAGCAAAAATAGGACACGCAAAACTTCTTAACCTATTGTTTCTCAACGAGTTAAAAGAGTTCCTTAACTTCATAAGGAAAATGTAGGTAATTAGTTGTGTTGCACAAGATAAAATATGATTGCATTTGTTAAGTATTATCATTAACATGTACTGTATATTCATACATATTACTAATTATTACTGTTTATTCTTGCGCATTATAATGTGATGAGATGTTGCCCTAATTTGGTGAGAAAATAATATGTGCATATATTATACAATTTTAATTTTTTCACAGAGTATCTGCCTTTAATTCTGATTGTTAAAATATTTACATATCTATTATATCTAATTGAAAGTGACCATGTTTGTGACTTAAAAACTCTTAAATCACGCAAAGAATCTAGATAAAATTTTCAACATAGATGAGGTTCGGGCCTGATATGGATTTCATCAAAAATCTTGTTATACCGGTTAGGCTAAAGAAAACGATGATGATGAGAGAAAATGGTGGAACGAAGAAAGTGGGTGGAAACGGGAGAACCCCGAGGAAACCCACGAGCACGGCGTTTGTCCACCACAAAGTCCACGCGGCGCGAGCTGGGATCTAACCCGAGACCTCAAGCACCGGAGGTGAACGCTCTACCATTGAGCCACCGCATCTTCTTGGATTTTATCATTTCACTACGACGGTAAAACTTAGTAGAGCAGGAGAGAGTAGATATATAAATATGATCGAAAATAATCGATATTAGTGTCGATTACATTGTTTCCGGAGTTGCTAAGATGAACAGTGGCCCTTCTGATGGCTCGTAAATAAAAAGACGATGGAAATCCAAATTCAGCCGAGAATAGTAGTATCTAATCTTTCGTTACATAGACTGCTTATTATTTTTTATTTTTTCATTATATTTTCTTTGTTTGTATTGATTTGAGAGCGCTGTAGCAATGGTAAAAAAGTGGCTGATTAACGAAACATATTACTAATGTTTCTTAGTTTAACCCAACCCAGTCAGCAGGTAATTGTCACTACTTTCTTATGTATTGATAATTTTCAGAAAAGATATGATGTCATTTCTTAAATTTCTACACTTATTGTGGACAGAGCCTAAACTAAACATAATTTTGTATTAGAAGTATTTGATTTGGTCATTGTTTAAAACTTATGCGTAATTCCGAATCTACAATGAACCAGATATAATAACTATTTATCACTGGAAAGACGGGGATAGATTATGCTTGATAAAGGCAACTATGCATTTTTGAAGTGTACCACGTATAACTAAAAAAAAAAAAAAAAAGTGTTTACATTGCTTAGATTTTATTTTTATTTAGGTAATAGAGTGAATCAATTAACTGCACGATTCAACAAAATTATATCATCATCATAGGTATTCTGCCTTTATTGGAAGGTCACTTGTCGCAATTCCCAACTCCCAACAACAATTCCCAATTCACGCGGTCAAAAGCCTTTTCTAGATCAATAAATATAACTTACACCTCTTTCCCTTTTTCTATAAATCTTTCACCGATTGCCCTTAATATTCCAATTGCATTTCTTGTGCCCTTCCTCTTATTATTATATATAGTTAGTTAATTGCAACAGAGATTAGACATGACTAGTGCCACCTTATATCTTTGTATTACCATCGCATTGTGATGGAACAGGTAATATTCTCTGTAAATCGTGTTATACAAAACAATGGTAGTTACTTGCACGGTGCAATGTGTACTTCGATAATATTTTAATATTCCATGTAGTAATCCGATGGTGTATACCAATGTCATCATAACATGGATTTAGAAACTGGAGCAAGTATGTTTTACACTCCAAATAATACTGACAATGCAAAGGATCTATATACCCTGAAACAATTGTTCCAGTAATTGGTGCTCTATAGATGAATCGTACACAATCAACTTTTCAGAATATCAAATCTTTTAGTATCTCTGATAACATCATAAGTGGTAATCTCATCATGATCTTCATATCCTGAGCACGCTTCATGTTGATAGCGGTATGAACGACCTCGTTATCTAGAAACAATTATTGAACATTATGTGTTTCAATGAACACTTGGTACTCACATATTTAGTGATGAGCGATAGGCATAGTTTCAGTCTTTCATCATCTTGATTTTATGTTTATGTTCCACAGGGATTGCTTTTACATTGAGGTATGTTGTAAAATTGTAAAAGTTCTATTATCATTTACTGTGCGACTTATGAGAGTTAGTCATCTGAAAACCATTCGCTCAATAACAGCAATGTGGTGTGAAGAAAGAAGTGTTTCTATGTAGTGATATATCTCGTAATATGTTCATGTTCACCTACGATAAAAAAATAATGGTTTATTACTACATATAATTTCATAAGTACCGTTCAAAATGGCTTTCTGCATTCATAATCTATTCAAACAAGATAAATGTGCAGTCATACAGTTCTTCACTGCTGAAGGATGTTAAATTGTCGAACTTTCTTTTCTGGCGAAGGACATCCATATCAAAAACAACAGTTGTTGGTTTTCAAGAATGTTCTGAAAAGGACGTAAGAGAACGACCGACTATTATGCTTTTGTCTGGACCTTCCCCATCAGGATTCTGCCGCCTATAGTCGGACAATTTGTCCATGCCGACCAGATGCCGCGGTCGGATTGCCGGCGCCGGACGCCGGCATCTTTCAGCGCGATTTTCGACCGTGACGAATAGTTGCCTTGGCGAGCGGTCGGCAAACAGCCGGAAATGAGCATTAAATTCGCCGGCACCGCCATCGGAAAGTTGTCTTGCCGAACAGTCTGCAAACAACCGTAAAGGCGCAGTAAATGCGCCGGCGCCGGCGTCGAAAATAGGCTGGCATAAGGAGTCGGCAGAGGGTCGGAAAGAAATCTTTCCGATTGTTTTGCCGGCTCTGACTGTCGGCAACAGTCGGTAAAGAGTCGGCAAAGGGAATTTTACTTGACGATTTTCGACCGCTTGCCGCCTCGGCAAAAGGTCGGCAACTTTGA
This sequence comes from Thermobia domestica, assembly GCF_964235325.1. Lineage (NCBI taxonomy): Eukaryota > Metazoa > Arthropoda > Insecta > Zygentoma > Lepismatidae > Thermobia > Thermobia domestica. The sequence goes on from NC_137457.1 coordinate 12,971,385, forward strand.
ACAAGTAGATCGTCGTGCCGCCGCGGAAGGGTGCCGGCTGCCTCTGGCGGCCCGCCACCGTCGACGGTGGCAATCCATCTTTCCGACCGCGACGTCCTGATGGGGTTGTTGTTGCCACTGAGAACACTCCTTCATGTTTTCTTAGTGCTATTCCCGAGAATAGATCCCTGAAATTTCAACCAATAGCGAAGCATTTCGCCACGAGATATGGCCATGCTGAAGTGATTGTGAATTTTTTTGTGATATCACAAAATCAACGTATTAAACCCCTCCAATGTTTACATTGATGGCATTCTTAGATTGGACAGACAATTAGATAAAATTTCACGATCTTTAATAAGAAATACATGTAATTCACATATTTTATGTGATTCCCATGCACTTATACTACAACAAATCTTGTAGTTATTTTTCAGTGCTATGATTTAGCACACACACACAGCAAATGGAAAACCAATTATGGGTTTAGTTACAAGACAAAGATAGGAAAAAGATTTGTGATTCCATGTAGCCTTTAAATTATCCCATGTGGATAACGAAGCTTTGTCTTTTTCGGGTCATACCATATCACCGGCTCAATCTCAGTAACGGGTCTATCTGAATACCGGGTCCTGCCAGTACTGCCTACAAGTCACTGATCATATGACTCCCTCTTGCAGAACATTTAACACATAACTAGACCGCCAGTGGCTTTGGAAATGACACGTAGTTCGCAATCCTAAAGTATTTTACCATTCCTGCTTCAAGGAATCATAACCTCCGACAAATGCAAAATTACAGAGGGCAATGCTCAAATATGTAACCAATTATTTATCAAATTATTTTGTTCAGTTAAATGTTTTAATCTCGTAGTCCATTCACTAGAGGTTAAATGCCTTAATCAGTAGTCCATTCACTAAAGATTAAAAGCTTTAGTCTCGTAGTCCATTCACTAGAGGTTAAATGCTTTAATCTCCTAATCCATTTACTAGAGGTTAAATGCTTTAATTTCGTAATCCATTTACTAGAGGTTAAATGCTTTAATCTCGTAGCTCATTTACTAGAGATTAAATGCTTTAATCTCGTAGCTCATTTACTAGAGGTTGAATGCTCTAATCTCGTAGTTCATTTACTAGAGGTTAAATTCTTTAATCACGTAGTTCATTTACTACAGGTTAAATGCTTTAATCTCGTAGTCCATTCACTAGAGGTTAAATGCCTTAATCAGTAATCCATTCACTAGAGGTTAAATGCTTTAATCTCGTAGTCCATTTACTAGAGGTTAAATGCTTAATCGCGTAGTCCATTTACTAGAGGTTAAATGCTTTAATCTCGTAGTCCATTTACTAGAGGTTAAATGCTTTAATCTCGTAGTCCATTTACTAGAGGTTACATGCTTTAATCTCGTAGTTCATTCACTAGAGGTTAAATGCTTTAATCTCGTAGTCCATTTACTAGAGGTTAAATGCTTTAATCTCGTAGTCCATTTACTAGAGGTTACATGCTTTAATCTCGTAGTCCATTTACTAGAGGCTAAATTATTTAATCTCGTAGTCCATTTACTAGAGGTTAAATTCTTTAGTCTCGTAGTCCATTTACTAGAGGTTAAATGCTTTATTCTCGTAGTCCATTTACTAGAGGTTTAATGGTTTAATCTCGTAGCTCATTTACTAGAGCTTTAATGCTTTAATCTCGTAGCTCATTTACTAGTTTTAATGCTTTAATCTCGTAGCTCATTTACTAGAGGTTAAATGCTTTAATCTCGTAGTCCATTCACTAGAGGATAAATGCCTTAATCAGTAATCCATTCACTAGAGGTTAAATGCTTTAATCTCGTAGTCCATTCAGTAGAGGTTAAATCTATGTAGCTTAAGATTTTGGGTCATTGGCCCATTTTATGTTTCTGCCTCTTCCCATACTTAGTTAACTATAAGTCGAAAATTTTTGAGCTTTTGTTGCTGCATAAAAATCTGTTTAAATAATTATCTATCAAGTACTACACGACCTTTCAAGTTAAAAGTCAACTACATTCTTTAGCACAATAAACACTGACAAGCAGAAATATTGTCATACAAAAACCTTTTCAGGGTTAATAGTTGTGTATTTTCCAGTTTTCAACCATTCGATTAACAATTAGACTGTCTGCAAGTATTCAACTATATCTATTATTTATGACTATGAATCCTCACTGGAAAATAAAGGGTGGAATTGTTGCACTATATCAATAAGTTTTAATTATAACCTATCATTTTTCAAGTCTTAAAACGTTTCCACCAATGATCTTAGTATATTAGTCGGAACTAAGATATTAAGGATAAAACATTTTTAAATTAAACAAGTTGGAAATGGTAATCAAAATATTTGAAACTTTTTTTTTAAAATATTCTATTTTCTTCTAAAATAAGATTTGAAACCGAACATCCAATTAGATTACGCCAAGGGTAACTTTCCTCCAATGATCTTAGACATTGAGATGCATCCTAAATTCAGATTGTGAAATTATTGATGTTGCATATCAATCGGTTTTTAATATATACCTATTACATTTCAAGTCCTGAATTTCGAGTTTGAGACATAGATTAACCAATCAGATTTCATTGAAAATAAATTACTGGCGATAACCTTAGACTATATATGAGTAATGGGTTCAAACAATGAATTTCAAAGTGTGAAAACATGTTATTGTATATCAATCGACATTAATACTTTCTTACCAAGTTTCACATTCTAAATTTTGATTTCAAGTCCATAATTTGAAACTAGTCATAACCAGTGACGCACAAATACAATTACAACTATGATATATTCCTACGAATGATCTTAGACTAAAATCCTTGAGGATCAAAACGTACCATTGCGAAACAGATACTTGCATTAACCAATCAAATTGTACTAATGATCTCAGACTATGAGTTCAGTAGGTTCAAAATGTTAGGATGATACCTTAGTTCAATATGTTCAAATTTGAATTTTGACATTTTTTTACCTATGAAATAAGAGATTTAGATCATACAAATTTACAGATTTATCTAAGTCCTAAAGTACAATTACGATATCTTAATTTTGACAATCCCAAAATTTAAGAATAACCTAATGTACTGAGATTTAAGAAAAAAGTTTCACGAGGTAATAATGTCCAATGAAAGACAATTGGACACCATATTCATCCGTATTATCATATATATATATATATATATATATATATATATATATATATATATATATATATATATATATATATATATATATATATACTGTATATCATCATAGGTATTCTGCCTTTATTGGCAGGTCACTTGCCCCAGCTGAGAAGCTTCCATGCTCCACGGTCCTCCGCTAACTTCTTCGTCTTCGCGTATTATCTTTCTCTTTTTATATCATCCATTAATTGTAGTCTTCTTCGCCCCCTCCCTCTCTTTCCCGCCACCATTCCCCCTACGACGTACCTCATGATACAATCTCTTCTTAGGCAATGTCCCAACCAGTTTCTCTTCCTCTTCCTAATAATATCTAAAAGTGTTATTTTCTCACGAACAATTTCTAACACTCTCTCTTTCGTTTTACGCTAGACCCAACTAATTCTTTCCATTCTTCTCCACACCCACATTTTGAAGGCTTCCAGTCGATTTTCATCACCTTTACGTATTGTCCTCGTTTCCGCCTCATACAGTACAACACTCCAAACGAAGCTTTTTAGGAGTCTTTTTTCGACTCTTTATTCAAAGTCCCACAAAACAGACTTTTCTTCCTCCTAAAGGCTTCTTTCGGCCATTCCTATCCTTGCTTTTATTTCACGTTCGCACTTCATGTTAGTACTAAGAATACTGCCCAGATATCGAAAACTATTCACTTGTTCTATTTTCTCCCTTCCTACTTTTATATTTGACACCACTTTTATCTCATATATATATATGTATATATATATATATATATATATATATATATATATATATATATATTAATGAAGATTAAGAACAACAATATATGAAAATAGCGTTTCATGCTAGGTCCATTTTTCCAGAAAAAAAATTAAATTTCTACTGAAGTTAATGTGTTACTTTTGACAACATCTTTTCAACAATTGTTTACCCATAGAAGGAAATAAGCAAGACAAACCAAATGTACAGAACTATATATTGAATTCCTACACAATTTTTGCCAATATATATATTTTTCTCAAATTTTGGAGATGTGCTAATGTACCTCTCCCAAATTTAAAAGGAGAGCGTTAATGTATTTACGTCTTACAAAAGAAAATTCACTTTTATACAATATAATAAAGTCTCATCCAAGACGATATACCCCATCAGAATTCTGCCGCCTACAGTCGGACAATTTGCCCATGCCAACCAGATGACGCGGTCAGATTGCCGGTGTCTTTCAGAGCGATATTCGACCGCGACCAATAGTTGCCTTGCCGAGCAGTCGGCAAGCAGCCGGAAATAAACAGTAAATGCGCCGGCGCCTCCGTCGAAAAGAGGTCGGGATAAGAAGTCGGCACAGGGTTGGAGAGAGACCTTTCCGAATGTTTTGCCGACTCTGACGGTCGGCAACAGTCAGCAAAGAGTCGACAAAGGGCAGTTTATTTTAAGATTTTCGACCGCTTGCCACCTCGGCAAAAAGTCGGCAACTTTGAACAAGTAGACCGTCATGTCGCCGCGGACGGGTGCCGACTGCCTCCCCTCCCTCTTTCCGACCGCGACTTCCTGATGGGGTAATAGCTCAAAAACTTTCTAACTTTGATTTTTTGATACTTTTTTACCCACAAAAGAGGTATATTGTAGATATTCTATATAATGAGTATATTGCAACTGCATCCAATCTATGCACTCCATGTGGCAACATACTAAACGATAAACTTAGTTTTCATGTGTTACTGCAACAATAAATTATCTACGAAACAATAAATTATTAGTTTGATTCAATGGGGTGGTCATTCGGTTTGGATCCCACGGTAAGCTGTACGTCCCCTTCCTCTTTAGCCACTGTAATGAAAGACCCATTAAGCTTCTCATCCGATAAACTATTAACAAAAATACATGTATTTACAGTGTGTATTTACAAAACAACCAAATAGAAGATATATGATATATCGGTCACTTTATGTCATATTCAATGTTCTGAACTAATTAAACACAATGGGACATATTTGTCTCAATTATTCATCATCATCATCATAGGTATTATTCCATTATTGGCAGGTAACTTGTTGCAACTGAGAAGTTTCTATGTTGCAACTGAGAAGTTTCTACGCTAATCTCTTCGTCTTCACATACGATTTTTCTTGTTTTTACATAGTTTATTAATTGTAGTTTCCTTCGCTCTCTCCCTCTCTCTTCTGCCAGCATACCCTCTAGCACGTCCCTCATGATACCGTTCCTTCTTATCCAATGTCCCAACCAGTTTCTTTTCCTCCTTTTAATAATATATAACATTATTGTTTTCTCCCCTACCATTTTTAACACCATCTCATTCGTTTTCCGCTCTACCCAGTTAATTCTCTCCATTCTTCTCCACACACACACATTTCGAAAGCTTGTAGTTGTTTCTCATCACTTTTGGGTAATGTCCATGTTTCTGATCAATACAGTACAATACTCCATACTAGGCATTTCATGAGTCTTTTTCTCAACTCTTTATTCAAGGTCCCACAAAATAGGACTTTCTTCCTCCTAAAGGTTTATTTCATCATTCCAATTATCTCAATAATAAATTAAAAACAAAAATCCGGTTTGTACATTATTACACAATCATGTAGCCAAATATTAGATTTATGATATGCCTATTTGATGTTTTATACCGTACAAAATTCTCAGCTAATGATACATAATCGGAAAGTTTTAATTTCCATTGGTTTTTTCAACAACAATTTATGTTCAATAATTCTTCCTATTTACAAGTACGAAACTGTGCAACGTAATACTGAATCTTTATATTAAGAGTACTATACGCCAATAGTTTGTCTCTACTAGAGAAAGCAAATACACTAAATATCGGTAATTGCAACCAGTAATGCATTTTATTATCTCTAATAGTGACATGGACTTGGCTAATATTATCAGTTACAGCAGTGTTTTGTTACGCCTGTTGAAGATATAACAGAATAAAATTGTCATTAATTATGGCACTTAATTAGCAGTGTAATCATTGACTGCTGAAACCTTTCCAAGTGCTAAACTTGCATTGTCCATATGCACTATTACAAAAGAGCATATCACAACATTTTAACTATCCACAGTATGTGAATATTTTATAGGGTTATGTTATCTGAAATGAACTGACCGACAGGAAGTTGTCTTGGCCATATAGTTCATTCAACACTTCCGTCATCGCACAGCTATTATTTACCTTTCATAAGGTTCCAACCACCTTTTCTCTAATACGGTTATTGTCTATGTTCATGAAAAATTATAATTATTTTTGCTTAATCTCTGTCGGTAGATATAGAGTTTAATTGAAATCTTTGCTTTGTATACCGTAGTATAAGCAAATTGTTTTGATGAGTATCAGAATATATAGTAGCTTACTGTTAGAGTGTAGCTTACTATTAGAGCTCGAACCCAACTATGATGTGAGTCATTACTGATTCTTATATTTATCACAATAATTTATGGAATAAAAGGTATAGGTCTAAGTTAAAGTATATGCCTACCGGCAGGGATTATCCTCGGAATCCTGAGACACATTCTAGAACTTTTAATACAGAAATGAGATGCTACTAAAACCCTTCAACTACCTACTTTTCACAAAATTTAACAGAAATTATTTTTATTTTAACTTAGCATATATTCTGGAGATAACTGTGATTATTACCAAACAAAATTTTGTGATGCTTGTAAGGTAGGCCTATATTTTCGGAATATAAGTTTGGAATATTATATCTATACTGAATTCAAATTTGATTTAGGCAGACAGAATTTCCAAGTTATCTTCAACTTTATTTACGTCCTTAAAACTGCCAAAGCCAAAGTTATCATTTCAATATGAGTAATTCATACGAAATTAATTAAACATCTCTCTCTCTCTCTCTCGATATATATTGAAATGTTTTATAGGTAGAGTCAAAACAACGGTCCGGGCCGATTCTCCTTCACCAATTTCATTATAAAATACCTAAGTATAATGTCTTTGATTTGAAAAGAGTAAATAGTAGTATCTTTTCTTCTTATTGACCAAATAAAGGAGAAATGAGGCTGTTTTGCACGGTGTCCCTTCTCTCAAAGCAGTCTCCAAGGCACCTACAAGATTTCTGTGAACATATATATATATATATATATATATATATATATATATATATATATATATATATATATATATATATATATATATATAGGGTGAACGATAACTACGTGGACAAACTCGGAGGGGTAATAGTACATCCAAAAAGAACCAAAAAAGCCCTAGTGAACATGGGGAAATTCCATCCCGTTTAGGAGTGACAGCGTGTCGAAAGCGTGAGAACATAACTTAAGAGGCCAATAGTTCAAAAACAATATATCGTAGGAAGTGCGGTTAAAAACCTCACTTAGGAAATCATACCTACTCTATTGAAACGTGCATGTTTGAAAACGCAGGTATGCGTGCACAAGGGATTAACAACATATGATACTTCTTTCCTTCAAAGCATGTCCGGGAATTCCTCCGTTCCTTTGGGGAATCCAGGGAACCATAAAGTAAACATAAGATGTAAGAAATCAATTAAATATAACATTCTGTGAATATCCGTTAGTACAATGATATTCACAATAATAATATTCACTACAATAATATGATTTCAATTAGTTATACGAGAAAGCATAGGAAGTTAGAGTCTACCATCTGTAATTTTAAAAAAAAACAGATGGAATAACAGAACATCTCTGTGAATTTCATTATTAAGCTGCAGAGCTTTTACGAAGTTGAGAAATAAATACCATAGATATATTACAGATGTATTATACTACATAACAGACCTTCACAATTTGTTTCACATCAACACCCTTTTTATATGACGCTGTTACCAGCTACCGCGATAACTAACTCCTGGTTTAATACGCTTCTTGGTTATTGCTTCTGGTCTCCTGTAAATTCAGTGAAATCACCAAAGTGTTAGGTTCTGCATTAACCTCCACTTTGACCTTTTCTTCAATATGTAGTTTTTTCTTTACCACTTTCGTTTATCTTTTGCTTTAATTCTAGTTTAAATGGTTCTTTAATTCTTTGATAGCCTTTGTAGTATTTGACGGTGAGTGAGGAAACAAAAGATCGTCTATCATAATCTTTATCGACCCAAAAATCATCTACAACTTGAATTTCAGTGAATCCTTTTGTAACATTTTACTCTGAGGTTGAGTACACAAAAAATATTTATTTTCTCAAAATATTTGTATTAGTGGCCTTGTGATGTCATGTAGTGTAGGTGCTACGGTGGGTTGTGATGATATATTCAACTATTTACACATTCTAGTAAATATTAATATCGTAACCGTTTTACACACTTTCATACTGTAATATTTAAGAGCATCCATTTGCAATGATAGCTGGCATGCAATAAACATTATTTTCCGCGTTTACATTAAACATTTACTTATGAAACTTTTACATATGTACACATCATATGTTGATGACAACATGTTGAGATACTCATCAAACTTCAAAAGGCATTTTTAGGTATGAAAGATCCTGAAACAACTTCTGTTGGCATCAGGTTCTAAAGTAAGGGGTAACGTGGGAGGATGGCGTTCCCCCACTTTCAAAAATATATGAGGTGTCCCCTCACTTCAAAAATATTACAATGAGAAAAGATGGGCACGGAGGACGGCGTGACTTCATTCGGGCCTTAACATTTTCAGATCCACTTTTACCCCTGGTTGACATTAAAGCATAAGGTTACCTTACAAGTTTTACATTGCACGTATGTGAACCATGTGCATCTAGATCGCGATCCTTCTTTCACGTCGTCTGGCATGTGTAAACGTGACTTTTTTTTAAAGTCCTTCTGGTGACAATGGTGTAACTATGCGTCTTCTTTTCTCTCTCGAAGTAGTTGCAGATGAATTTTGCACTGTTTCAGAATTTGAATTAGATTCTTCAATTTGTAGGGGTATATGGCTTCTTCTCATTGGATATATTAACTCTTCAGCAAATACCGTTCTGAATTCAAAGTAATCAAGAGTATCTCTCTTCGGCAATCTGTTAATTTGACAACTGCGATACTCAAACCTAGCCGCAGCAAATGAGATGTCAAGAAAGCGGTGGATAACTCTAACTATCCACTTATTCATCCTTGCGAGCATCCTTTGAAATAAATCCTGTTCAAGAGATCAATCTCACCTACGTTATTGTAATGCTTTATCGTCTGGTCGCCTAATTTGTTGTCTTCTTTACTCTCTGAACTGCTTTCATTCTCACTTTAGCTCAGGATGTTATTTTCATCAGCATCACTGATTCCAGGTAGTTAAAGATCTGATATATTTCGATCAACAATATCCAAAAGATCTGGTATATCAGTATCCGGAACAATTTGAACAAAGAAAAACGAATACCGCTTGATTTCTCTGCGACTGACGCTAGCGCTTGCGGTGGTTTGTTTATGAACCAGTGTACTACGTGAGTCAAAACTTGATGTATTTTGCTACAAAATGACACCAAAACTATATCTGTAAGATAAATGAATAAATCAGTATGAATTTTCAAATTTGTAAAATCTTTTTTTTTATATACACTCTGTATTAATATTAGGAAAATTATAAATAGCTCTTTCTATTGACTTTCAAATTTTAGTAAATAAAGGCTAAAACTTTAGCCTCATAATAGCTAGACAAATGAATATATTTGTACGACATCAGGGGAACTATTGCAGTTTAGTATCATGAATGAAACACACAACTGGTTTACTAGGTAAAATCGTCGCTAGAACCCAATGTAGCAGCTGCGCTACAAACAAAAAAAAGTAACATTGTGCAAAGTATATTGCTGCCAAATTACACCAACAATCAATTTCTACACATTTCCGTTTCATATTTTGTTTACTTCATAGTACAAAGGCGAGTTTTGCAGAAAATAAATTAACTTACCTTACTTTTTATTCCCGAACCGGAGACGTGCTTCCGATGCCATCCTTACAAAGTCGTCATTACCCTCTAACTCAGGGGTGCCCACAAGGGGGGGCTATGACGCAAACTGCGTCATTGAAATATTAGGGGGGGGTTAAAAATCTATATAAATATGTTTGATGGGGGGGTAAAATTAATCGAAAAGAAGATTTTTTCATGGAAGAACACCTACGGATAGACAATTGGGGGGGGTGCGTCATGGACATAAGGGGGGGTGGGCACCACTGTCTAACTGCACACTTTCTTGAAAAAAAGAACGACTGGCGTGTTCCGTTGTGTGTAGCAAAGGCACTACAAGTGGTCATTCATATAACCAAAGTTTGGATAGCTCATTAAAAAATAAAATCCAGATGTAGCATAGATGCTTCAAATCGTCGATAGAGGATAATAAGTTGTTCAAAAAAAGTATTTTTACTGCATAGGCTACTAATTACATTACCTTCTTCACCCCCCTTCACAACATCCATGAATCGCTCTCGCAACCTCCATAAGGGCTTCGACTCTCAGGTTGAGAATATCACTGTTAAACCGTGTGTTCTGTAGTCTTTCTAATGACCAGGGCAGCTAAACCCTCATCGTTGAATAATTAATAATAATAATAATAATAATAATAATAATAATAATAATAATAATAATAATAATAATAATAATAATAATAATAATAATAATAATAATAGTTGAAACTGGTTTAAATAAATAACCTGATGATCACGTTTTATAAAGTAGATTAAAGATAGTTTGCGATCATTGCTACTTTCAATGTTTCATAGAGGAGGGGTTTACCCCCCCAAAAAAATGCACGTTTGCTGCGACAGTGTGAAACTGAAAAATTTTACGTCCCACGTTATGCAGGCTAGTCTAAAGGAGACAGTGATGATGAGAAATGAGTGAAATGGTGTAATGAAGAAAGTGGAAGAAAACTGGGAAACCCCGAGAAAACCCATGTACACCGTGTTTGTCCACCACAAAGTTCACTTGGAGGGAGCAGGGTTCGAACCCGAGACCTCACGCACCAGAGGTGAACGCTCTACTAGTGAGCCAACACGGTTCCCAGTGTAAAACTGAGTTTCAATCTCAACGTTATGCGAGTCACAGTATCTCGTCCTGCTTTATCGTTATGTAACTTCAGATTCTGTCAACAGATGACTGAAGTGTGAATTTGAAATACCGTGTCGCCATCTGTGAAGAGAAGCTCAAAGTAAGATCGCACGAGCCACCGGTGACTCGTAACGCAGCAAACGTGTTGAAACACAATGTTAAATACCACTCTCAGAGAAACTGAGTTGTAATGTGCAACCACAGAAGAGTATGTAGGTAGTCTAATTTTAGAAATATACTTACAAATGCCAGGAGAAGTTTATTTAGTATGTCATTGCAATGAATTGGATGCAAATATTATAGATTTCGAAAATTCGAGTATGTGACATACCATTATATTCGCCCGTGCCGTCCAAACATGAAATACCAACAATTGCTCCAAAAATCATACATATAACGTACACAAATATACTTCTAAATCAAACTACAGACGCAGTAAAATTCTTTTCGTTTCTATTAATTAGATGCTAACATATATTAACTTAAATATATTTATCCGAAATATATTAAGGGTCCCTGGTGATTAAAGGACTGCGGTGTATAAATATTTGTGCTTTCTAAGATTAAAACGCGTACTTGCTTATCAATTTACAAAGTTACAAATATAACCTAGGAACCAACTTAAATTTAACATTGGAAAAGGAAAGAAAACAGCGGCTTCATGTAGCGTCTGTTCAAAAAGTAACGAGATTATTTTTGGTATCCATAGAAAAGGGCTGCTAAGTGTTCTCTATAGATAGAAACGTTCATGAGGGATGCCAGTTATACAATGAGATCAGAACCAGCAGCATTTAAACCTATGTAGTGTGTGGATCGCGCCCAGAGTGAGAAGTTGTGTTGTGGTGCCGTCAGGAATCAAGTCAGAAAATTTGCAGATGAGAAAAATGTGTCCGAAATGTTGCCAACTTGCGCCAATTTGTCACGAAGTTTTTGATATTATGGAGTATGAACCTAATCCTTTGGACAATGTGGTAATCAGTTATGAGCTTGTGGTGAAATACAATATGGCGGTGGTGCTTCAGCATCTCTGTAGTCCAGGACTGGCCCCACCCAATCTCTGATAAAACAGAGCCTAAAAGAACAAAATTATGAGACACAGAAAAGGACGCAGCTTCCACACAGTACTTCGAGTAGATCCCGTTCGCAGATTTCAAGGGTTCGTATCCAGCGTTAAAGAAGCGTCGGGAATATTGAATTGATGCATCTATTTTCAACAATTTTAACCTGTTATATACATATCTGCACTAATTTATTTTCGTGAGTGTAGTCCTAATATATATTAGGAATGCACTGCTGTTAAAGATACCGCGTCATTTTTCTTTCTAGCATATCTAAGAGAACAACTGAAAACAGTGAAGATGGCCAACGCTCCAATCCCAAACGCTCAAATGGGATTTCTGAATTATCAAACAACCACTTTGAATTTAGAGAGAGAAACCATACTAAAGATTATGAAGTATAACTATTTTCTTAACTCTGTGTTCTTAATTCTGTTTTCTTAACGACATATATTTTGATATTAGCTTCAAATAATAAGTTATTTATGGTTATTTTTTATTTTATTTTATTTATTTATTATTATTATTTTACAGCTATGCCAGGACTTGCGTCTCCGCCCGGAAGTGTGCGTTCCGGAGGAAACGTTACCGGGGATGGCAAGAAGGCTGGCGATCAAGGCCAAGAAAAGTCAGATGAAAAGAAGGAAGGAGCAAAATCCGGAAACAAACCCAGTGGCGGAGAAGCGAACCCACCATCTGGCGGTGCCAAGGCTGCAGGAGGTAATACAACGGAACCGGCTTCTGGAGACACACAAGCCGGAGGGAATAACGGTACTAGAACAGGTACCGTTCCACTTCGACCATTTCCAGGTACTTGGAGTTAATATTTATTAAGTCCCCTTTGCTGTTCGTTCTGTTGGAAGGTAGGTTCTAACACACCTGTTGGGAATTGAATATTTAATTATATCACAGTTTACTGTTCTCTTTCCAGGATGAATAGATGGCGCACGCACGAAACCTGATATTGAGGAAGAACAGTGATGAATCTTGTTCATTTTTCTGAATATTAATTAGTGACGAGCGCGCGAGTCTTGCATGCAAGACCAAGAACAAGACAAGAATCCCGATGCAAGGCCAAGACCAAGATCATACCTGCAAAACCAAGACCAAGACTCTTGCACAAGAATCTTGCATGGGTACCGGTACTATTTGACTTTTTTATATAATGCGAAAAGGAAGTGTAAAAAATCTTTACATCTTTCACTTGAATTTCTTGGCTTCAGTAAAAATGCCGTTGGAGTGAATGTGTTCCAAGTAGTTTATGCAATCTGGGTGAGTTGATCTGTTCCTATAACATATAACTCCAGTATGTCGTTTTCTGAATCGGTTGTTCGCGTTTTCTGTAGTTATTACTCGTTTTCAGACCACACAAGTGTCATTTTAATCAAAGCTTGTTGCATACATAGTTTCATTCACTTCTCATCATCACCGCGTCTTCCTTATTCTCGGTGCATGATCTTGGAACGCTAAACTAGATATTCCATTTCATTTCAAGACATAGTGATGTTCTTACAAAACTAAGGAGAAATGTAGTATTGATCATCGGTAATGCCGTACACCATACATGTTCCCGAGACTTAAGCATCCATTGGAAATTTTTAATGTGTGCTGATAAAATAAATATCGAAATACGTGCGCACGAGTCTTCGCTCATTACGTTTTCATTACATTGACAAAAAGTAAGTGCATGTAACTACAAGTTTGATTTCATGGGCGGAAAATTATACGTTGAATAATTGATTATCGATATAACTTTTAGCCTCCTTAGTTATACGGCACATCGAGGATTGAGCGATATAACATTATACAACAATAAATCATATATATTCAGAAATGGGAGTGTTATTTCAAGTAACTTGCAGTTTGATGCCATTATTTTGTATTTCTAACATAGGTCAAAAGCATTTGTATAAGTTTAGTTTACACAAGAAACATAGACAATTGAGTCGTATTCAGTTTTAATTCAAACTGTTCTAAAATACTAAGAGGTTTAATTATAATCATTAGTTTAATTTTGTCTCTCTCTTTGTTGTCAATATTGCTAAACATATCATAATACAGTGAAATCTCTCTAAAGCGGACAGCCGTGGGGAATAAAAAATTGTCCGCTATAGAGAGGTGTCCGCCTTAGGGAGGTTTCAATATTTTCTTACGTAAATGAGTAAACAAGGTAATATGCAATTCGAAACAATTTGCAAGAATCATATATTTACGAAAGTTGTCAAAATGTTACTGTACCGGCATTATCCTCCGCCGTCCAATACTCTATGTTTGAGGGATAACATGGAAATAAGATGTTATAGTTCTCTGCACTGTACACTTATCACTTTACTACGTTTTCAGTATTTGTGGTTAATTACAGTCCAGTAGTGTCTTTTTTGGGACAATATGCGTGCCTGCGTGCAAAAAATACCAAACTTGTCTTTTGCTTGGTTAGAGATTCCAGCGGGACAGTAGAATAACATGTCATTCCAAACGGTGGACAATTGTCAATCACTTTTGTGTCTAAAACAGCTTGGGTGGGAGTGGGATTCAAGCAAAAGACGTGAGAGTGTTGTTATACAGAGACGCTTCGTCTGGATTGCAAGCAGACAGTTGAGAAGGCAAAGGGCTGTCATAATGCATGTATGAATTACTAAAAATGTATTTTTACTGAACTTTTCAACTTGTTTCTAGAGAAAGTGTCCGTAATACGGAGGTAAATAATACCTATAAAAGACACAAAAGACTGTCCGTGTCCGTACTAGAGAGTGTCCGCTTTAGAGAGGTTTGTCAATATGTTTTTACCTATTACAGTGTTCGGGAATTACAAAATATGTCCGTTACGGGAGGTGTCCGCTTTACAGAGGTGTCCGTTAGTAGAGGTTTCACTGTAATAACTATTCTGTCATTATTGGCACGTCACTTGTTGCAACAGAGAAGCTTCGATATACGGTGGCCCTCACCTAGTCTCTTCGTCATGACATACCAATTTTCTGCTTTAATACCTTCCATCAACTAGTCTTCTTCGCCCCCTCCCTTTCCTTCCACCATACCCTGGGCACGTTCCCTTTAATACAGTTCCTCCTCAACCAATGTCCCACCTGGGTCTTAGTCTTGGTCTTGCATTTGCTTATCACGTACAAATCAATATCCACCGTAGATAATGAGTATTTTTTTTTTTTCATTCGATCAACAGCGTGTACCGTATTTTCAGTCGGTTACCTTGAACATTCAAAAGCCAACGAGCTATCGTCATTGCGAATGGTTCATAGTTGTATATTTTTTTTTCTTTATTTGAAACATTGAAAAAATAAAGGAGAAAAGGAGAAAGGAAAAGGAATTGGAATGGAAGGTGCTGAAATCACAAGAAGGGAAATTAACAACAAAACTAAACAGAAAATAAAGAAACAAAATAAAAATAAACTAGCAAAAATCTACAAGAGCTTAACTCTAAATTATGTCTTATGTTTAGTGTATATTTTTGTGTGTGTTTTGTTTGTTTCATTTCTAAGTCGGTGCGTAATCGTCTTTTCGGCATCTTCTCCTTTTCTTCTCTCTGCTTATGTTGGGTTTTCCTGTATGTTTATAGTTTTCCTCTGTGTGCCTTTTTTGTTTCTCTTCCGTGCGGTATTTTATGCACTCCTTGGTTTTTCACCTGAAAAAGTTTGTCATTAACACTAATACTATAATTTCACTAATACACTATTTCCGCTAATACTTTAACTTACACTTACACTTTTCACTATCACTAATACTTTGGAAATAATACTTTCTACTAGTACTATTACTTTCACTAATGCTTTCAACACTAAATTCACTAATCTATTCCACTTTCATTTCTTGGTTTTCCCTGTATATTGTACTTAATTTCACTCAGGTTTTCTCTCCTGTTTTAGTGTTGTTCTTACTGGTTTGTCACCTGTTTTGTTTATTAAATTAATATTTTCTCTGCTTATTACTGGCGTTATCATAAATGTTTCTACTGCTTGCAAAGTGTTCTTGAGTGTTGTCATCGGTTCCGAATGGACTGGGTCCGGAGTTCACTCGGAGCACTTAGTGTAAACCCCTGTTCATTGTATCTCAAAAACATCTTCACCAATTTTACTCAACGCCGGAGCGGTAGCCCCCTATTTCCACTTTCCTTCCCTTCCAAGAACCCGCCACCACAAGAACATTCATTCACCCATCTCCCTCTTCATATCGCACCGTAATTCCTATCCAGTCCCTAAGCTGGAGGTGCTAGTCACACATTCCTGTTCCCGGTGGAATACACGGTTTTCCAGTGTTTCCCATCCTGGAGTCTTTTCCCCGATCCGAGAACACCTCACCCATTCCCTTCTTCTTTCACACTTTCCACTCATTCTCATCTTCTTATGAAGGTTTGTTTCCTTAGTTCTGAATATTCATTTGTAATTAAGTTTCCTTAGTTTCTCACAATCTTCTTTGTTTATTAGACTAAAATTTCCTGTAGAGGTTGACCTCGTAGATTTTCTGTTAATCTCAGAGTATCATTCAGTATTGAGCATCACATTATGCAGACACAATTTGGAGTTTGTCTTGCATTTATTTTGTGAAGAAATTCATCGAAAGGTCCGTGTCCTGTTAAGAAATGAATATTTCCGATGTTTGGGTTTTAATGTCCTATCTGTAATTTATGATCTACATTTGGAAAATTTTGATGCACCCTGTGTGCTCCGTCGTATTTTTGCCATTCATTATTCCAGTCTGTATAATGTGGCTATTTATGTCATTTTTGTCTTTTAATTCTTTGTCAAACATTTATCTAATTTTCTCATTATTTTCATTTCTTAACCAATAATTTACTGGCCGTTGTTAAGCTACATAATTCATGGGTTTCGTTCCTAATGTTATACATAATGCACTATGAGATGTAGTTGAAAATGCTCCACTTAGCCTAATTAATAAGTTCCTTTGTGGTCTAATATTCTATTTTTGTGGGTTTTATTTTGAAAGGTTCTTTCGATTCATATACTTGAAGCATATGCCATTGCAGCCGCTAGTATTGTTGCTATAGTAGATATACCCTACTTCAGATGGCCGAGTCTACTTCGGATGGCCGAGTCAGCAAAAAATTATCTTGTTTTCCTAGAATTCGGTGTCATTTCCTGAAATTTGGAGGCAAGTTTCGACAAGCTTTTGGTTGCTATGTTCATAGCCTTTTATGGGTAGTACAGAAGCGCGTGGGAAAATGTTGTTGTGAGAACAGTCTATAGTCTTGGATGCCTTCATCGTCTTGGATGCTCATACTGTTGGACGGATCAGAGTCCTATCAGTTATCATGATCGAAGCTTCCCAATTGATTGATTGATTGATTTTTGTCTTTTCGTTATGAATTTGAACCCCCAAACCCCCTCCACTCTGTCCTGCGAAGAACGTAAGGGAACGTTGTTACTATGCTCATACTCTTGGACGGCGAAGCTTCCCAATTGATTGATTGATTGATTTTTGCTTTTCGTTATGTATTGAATAGCTAAATGCTCTTGGACGGATGAGAGTTCTATTAGTTATCATGATCGAAGCTTCCCAATTGATTGATTGATTTTTGTCTTTTCGTTATGGATTTGAACTCCCCAAACCCCTCCACTTCACTCCCTCCTGCGAAGAACGCAAGCGAACGTTGTTACTATGCTCATACTCTTGGCCGGCTACCGGATCTTGATGAGAGTCCTTCCAGTTATCACGTTCGAAGCTTCCCAATTGATTGATTGATTTTCGTCTTTTCGTTATGTATTGAATAACGAAGAGCATACTTAATGTCTTAAAATATTCAATGCTTTCTCATCGAGAATCGAACCTGTACACTAAACGCAAGACCAGTGCTTCACGATTTAGAGTTGAATTAATTCTTGCATGAAAAAAAAAAAAAAAAGAATTTCATGTATTGGTTTTAGCGTAGCATATGATATGTATACACGACTCCAAAAGTGCATTACCACCTGCAATTCTCCCTTTCCTGCAATAGCAGGCAACCCAAAAAGCTCAGCGGTTGGGTTGGTTGCACTTTCGAAAGGCGTTGGACCAAACCTCAATTTTGTTACAAGTATATCAGTGTGGCAAACTGCAAATAATAGAATTAAAAAAATTGTTAAGACTTAACATTTTATTATCGTGATGGCAATGGATGACGTAAAAGTTACAAAATCATCTTACCTAAGCAGTTCAAACAAGGTGAATGGTAAGAAACAGACATAAGAGGAAAGCAGCTTCTTTCCTTTTACCAAAAGAAAATCTCGTAAAAAAGAAAAAGATTATATAATGTAAAGGTTTAATATAAAAGCCTAACAACCCCAAAACAAGCATCCACACGACACAGAAAGAGAGAGAAACACAGAATAAGGAACACCAATGGCTTAGCTGACTAGCGGGCCTCTCATACAAGATAAAGAGATGGGACCCTAGTTGTAAACCTAATTGTTATAATAATAATAATAGTAATAATAATAATAATAATAATAATAACAATAATAATAATCATTATTATTATTATTATTATTATTAAAAATCGTCTACTTTTACAATCTCTGACCGTACCTAAGAGCATGTCTGCATATAGCGGTCATGTGAGTACCTTTTGTCAATGAGTGGCTCTAAAGGTCAAAAGCGATGCAAATCTCTGAGAGAGAGAGGAACAAAAACTTTCTTATGATAAATTCTAGGAGAAAGTTCGAAGAATTGCTTTTGACGGGTGCTTTCTTGTTTTTCGGGAACAGAAAATTGTATCGGATAAGAAATTACAGTATATAATAAGAAATTACAGCAAATTTGCAAGTGCATTTATTTACAATGCAATTTGAGGTAATAAAGAAATTGAAGACTTCGGAGCAAACGACCTGTCAAGTCCAAAAAGTGAAAGTATAAAGGAGATAACTTCACAAGGATTTCTCTTCATCTGATTTTCTTCAAACTTGGCACCTATATACTAGACCGAAAACAAATGCAGACATGTTTTTTTTTTTTTTGTTTCTTTCGGAGAACAGGTTAAAGGAGGCAAAGGGTCCCTTTTAAAAAAAGGGTACCTTTGATTTAAAAGGACCAAATTAAAGAAACGAAACTCTGTCGATGCAAAGATGACTTCAAAGTACAAAATACGGGTTTTTGAAGTTTTTCACAGAGAAGTTTTGCAGAGGCAATGCTCCTTCGAAATGAGAAAGGACCCCGAACAATCTTTATGGAAATTGGATTTCGGTGCAATTGCTTGGAATCGTGTTATGTTGTAGATGTGATTTTCCTGAGAAAAAGTCTCAATGGGCACAACCAAAAATCGTTGGCCGTTTGTCCACCACGAGACCACTTTCTTTAAAAAAAGCCGAAGAAAACACATTCGAGATTTTGCGCAAAATGAATAAAACCGTGATGTTGTAGATATTGAGATTCTGGGAAAAGGTCTTAATAGGCAAAAACACTAATCACTGATATTTGGCCACTACAGGGCCACTTTTTTGAAAACAGAGAAACATGGTGATATTCTGGATTTCAATGAAAATCAGTAAAACTGTGATGTGTTGTAGATGTTGTGATCCTGAGAAAAAGTCTCAATAAGCACAACCACCAATCACTGACCGTTTGGTAACTACAGAGCCACATTTTTGCCAACAGCAGAATTTAACGTTATTTTGGATTTCATAGCAATTGCTTGAAACGGTAATATGTTGTAGATATTGTGATTCTGGGAAAAGGTCTTAATAAGCACAACCATTAATCACTGATCGTTTGGCCACTACGAGGCCACTGTTTTGAAAGTAACCGAAGATGGCGATGTTCTTGACTTCGGTAAAAATGACTAAAACTGTGATATGATGTAGATATTGAGATTCTGGGAAAAGGTCTTAATAGGCACAGACACTAATCAATGACTTTTTGGCCGCAACGAGGCCACTTTCTTGAAAGTAACCGAAATTATTGATGGCCTGGATTTCGGTAAAAATAACTGAAACTGTGATATGTTGTAGACATTGTGATTCTGAGAAAAGGTCTTAATGAGCACAACCACTAATCACTCATCGTCTGGCCACTACGAGGCCACTGTTTTGAAAGTAACCGAAGATGGCGATGTTCTTGACTTCGGTAAAAATGACTAAAACTGTGATATGTTGTAGATATTGAGATTCTGGGAAAAGGTCTTAATAGGCACAAACACTAATCAATGACTTTTTGGCCGCAACGAGGCCACTTTCTTGAAAGTAACCGAAATTATTGATGGCCTGGATTTCGGTAAAAATAACTGAAACTGTGATATGTTGTAGACATTGTGATTATGACAAAAATTCGTAATGGGCACAGCCAATAATCACTGGCCGTTTGGACACTACGAGGCCACTTTTTTGAAAGTAAGCGAAAATGATGATGTTCTGGATTTAGGTAAAAATGACTGAAACTGTGATATCTTGTAGATATTGTGATTCTGAGAAAATGTCCTAATGGGCACAACCAATAATTACTGACAGTTTGGCCACTACGAGGCCACTTTTTAAAAGTAACGGTACATGGTGATGTTCTGGATTTAGGTAAAAATGACTGAAACTGTGATATCTTGTAAATATTGTGCTTCCGAGAAAAGGTCTCAAATAGCACACCCAATAATCACTGATCGTTTGGCCACAACCAGGCCACTTTCTTGAAAGTAACCGAAGATGGTGATGTTCTGGATTTCGGTAAAAATTACTGAAACTGTGATATGTTGTAGATCTTTTGATTCTGAAAAAAGGGAACAACTATTAATCACTGACCGTTTGGCCACTACAGGGCCACTTTTTGGAAAGTAATCGAAAATGTTGATGTTCTGGATTTCGGTAAAAATGACTGAAACTGCGATATGTTGTAGATATTGTGATTCTGAGAAAATGTCCTAATGGGCACAACCAATAATTACTGAGCGTTTGGCCACTACCAGGCCACTTTCTTGAAAGTAACGGAACATGGTGATGTTCTGGATTTCGGTAAAAATGACTGAAACTGTGATATGTTGTAGATCTTGCGATTCCACGAAAAGGTCTCCATGGGCACACAAACTAATCACTGACCTTTGGCAACAACCAGGCCACTTTCTTGAAAGTAACCGAAGATGGTGATGTTCTGGATTTTGGTAAAAATGGCTGAAACTGTGATATGTTGTAGATCTTGTGATTCTAAGAAAAGGACAGAACCACTAATCACTAAGCGTTTGGCCACTACAGGGCCACTTTTAGGAAAGTAATCGAAAATGTTGATTTTCTGGATTTCGCTAAATATGACTGAAACTTTGAGATGTTGTAAATATTGTTATTCCGAGATAATGTCCTAATGGGCACAGCCAATAATTACTGACCGTTTGGCCACTACCGAGCAACTTTGTTGAAAGTAACGGAACATGGTGATATTCTGGATTTCGATAGAAATGACTGAAACTGTGATATTGTGTAGATCTTGTGATTCCGAGAAAAGGTCTCAATGGGCACACATACTACTCACTTTTCGTTTGGCCATTACAGGCCACTTTCTTGAAAGTAACCGAAAATGTTGATGGTTTGGATTTCGTTAAAAATGAATGAAACTGTGATATGTTGTAGATACTGTGATTCTGAGAAAAAGTCTTAATATGGACAGCCAATAATCACTGGCTGTTTGGACAGTACGAGACCACCTTTTTGAAAGTAACCGAAGATGGTGATATTCTGGATTTCGGTAAAAATGACTGAAACTGTGATATGTTGTAGATCTTGTAATTCTGAGAAAAGAGTGCGACACCTAATCACTAACCGTTTGGCCAATACAGGGTCACTTTTTGGAAAGTAATCGAAAATGTTGATGTTCTGGATTTCGGTAAAAATTACTGAAACTGTGATATGTTGTAGATCTTGTGATTCTGAGAAAAGGATTTCATAGGCACAGCCACTAATAACTGATCGTTTCGATACTACAAGGGCCAATTTCTTGAAAGTAACTGAATATGGTGATGTTCTGGATTTCGATAGAAATGACTGAAATTGTGATATGTTGTAGATCTTGTGATTCCGAGAAAAGGTCTGAATGGGCATAGACACTAATCACTGACCGTTTGGCCATTACAGGGCCACGTTTTATTAAAGTAACGGAACATGTTGATGTTCTGAATTTAGGTACAAATGAATGAAATGTGATATATTGTAGATCTTGTAAGGTCTCCATAGGCACATAAACTAATCACTGACCTTTGGCCACAACCAGGCCACTTTTTTGAAAGCAACCGAAGATGGTGATGTTCTGGATTTCGGTAAAAATTACTGAAACTGTGATATGTTGTAGATCTTTTGATTCTGAGAAAAGGACACAACTACTAATCACTGACCGTTTGGCCACTACAGGACAACTTTTTGGAAAGTAATCGAAAATGTTGATTTTCTGGATTTCGCTAAAAATAACTGAAACTGTGATATGTTGGAGATATTGTTATTCCGAGAAAATGTCCTAATGGGCATAACCAATAATTACTGACCGTTTGGCCACTACCGGGCCACTTTGTTGAAAGTAACGGAACATGGTGATGTTCTGGATTTCGATAGAAATGACTGAAGCTGTGATATGTTGCAGATTTTGATTCCGAGAAAATGTCTTAATGGGTACACACCCGGCTAGTTTCTTGAAAGTAACTGAAAGTGTTGATGTTCTGGATTTCGGTAAAATTGACTGAAACTTTGATATTTTGTAGATTGCTGATTCTGAGGGAAGGTCTTAATAGGCACAAACACTAATTACTGACCATTGGCCACAACCAGGCCGCTTTCTTGAAAAAACTGAAGATATTGATGGCCTGGATTTCGGTAAAAATGACTGAAACTTTGATATGTTGTAGATATTGTGATTCTGAGAGAAAGTCTTAATGGGCACAGCCAATAATCTCTAGCTGTTTGGACACTACGAGACCACTTTTTTGAAAGTAAGCTAAAATGGTGATGTCCTGGATTTAGGTAAAATGACTGAAACTGTGATATCTTATAGATATTGTGATTCTGAGAAAATGTCCTAATGGGCACAACCAATAATTACTGACCGTTTGGCCACTACGAGGCCACTTTTTAAAAGTAACAGTATATGGTGATGTTCTGGACTTCCGTAAAAATGACTGAAACTGTGATATGTTGTAGATATTGTGATTCTGGGAAAAGGATTTAATAGGCACAACCACTAATCACTGACCGTTTCACCACTACAGGGCAAATTTTGGAAAGTAATCGAAAATGTTGATGTTCTGGATTTAGGTAAAAATCACTGAAATGATGGAGTGTGTCAGTGGGTCAATTGGATTAAGATTTTTAAGTGGGTTGTGGGTCAACAGAATATGACTCACTGCGACACACAACCCACAGTGACCCACTTTGACCCAACATTCCATTCTGACCCACGCTGACCCACCGAACCACTCTGACTCACCAACCCATTCTGCTCAGTGCATTGTAGACAGCTTCTTCTGAGCACTGGTGAATTTGTCTACGTTTTACTTTCAAGGCCTTCTTTTTTCTTCTATTTTCATTTGTTTCTAATGAAGAAAGAACTTCAGGCGCTCTTGCAGAACTTCAGGAAATTGATCATATTTGCAATTGTAATAATAGCAATAGGACTTACTTCTTGAGTTTTCAGACACAGCCTAACAGTTTTTAGAGGAGCTAACTACTGGAATTTTTTTGAATCACCTATAATGTATGAATTATTATATAAAAATTGAATATAACTATGTATGTGTGATCATCATGGTCAAATTGCAACGTAAACTGAAATGACATTTGGCATATACATAGTTAGGCCCTAAGCTCAATATCATTTTTTGAAAACTCCCTTTTGTTAGGGGGGGGCATTTTCTATATATAGGATTGATTTCTAAAAATAATCGAAAACGATCGAAATTAGTTGGCTGCCTAATATTGATATTAGGCAGTCCTTAATATGAACCACCTTGACTGCATGATATAAATTTAACTCTAACTGCTTCTTCAATGTTCTTCTTCTTTTTAGTTTTTAGTTTCTATGGCTAGAGTCGAGGGTAAAAAAAAATATGCCGTTCACCAAATGCTGTTTAGAATGCAGTGAGCAGAGTGGGTCATGGTGGGTGATGGGTCGCAGTGGGTCACGGTGGGTGGTGGGTACATGCTGTTGACCCATGTCCTACTCAGAAAACTCGACCCACTTTACCCACCGACCCACTGACCCACTCCAACTCTGGTTAACGCTTCGGCGTCTGGAGTAAACAAGTTCTGTCTGGGGTACTTTTTTCTTTCAAAATATATTTTTATATGTTCATATTTATTATTATTATTAATCACTTTCTTGCATTTTTTCCTACATTATCTTAGATTAGTGACCGCGGTTTAGGATAGATTATGTAAAGTCAAATACGGTTATGTACGTTTACACTTTCGTTTCTTTCTTTCAAAATGCACTCCTATCTGTTCACGTAGTCCAAACGTAGGCATACACCTCTGTATTGATCAACTATAACATTCTAGTTTATGAGTTTATTTGCTTCGGCTCTTCTGAGCTTAAGATGTAAGTAAAAACATATTAAGAACAAATAATAAAGAAACTAAGTCTACCTGATGGATAAAAATAAGAAATTATATAAAATGCAATGAGCTGATCAGTACGGTACTGTATACGTACTTTTGGGCCACCCTGTATATTATTAATAATTTATTTCTTGCATTTAATAATAACTAGCTTAAAATAACCACTTTTCGCATTGGCCAGATAAAATATCTATGTAAACAAACTGAACAACGAAACGAAAATATATCGGTAATTTTCTACTACTTTTACATATCGCGGGAACGCCCCTTGAGACCTCCTGGTTCAAAATTTAAAAAGAACGCCTCTGGCTCCCAAGCGATGGGAGCTGTATTTACAAGTCAACGCCTCTGGAAGAATCACCATTCATCTCAGCGACCGTGAAAACTAAAAATTTTATACTAATATAGGTCATTTTGGATTATTTTTACGTGTTTCGGCACATCTCCCCCCTCCCGGTGACCCCGGCCCGCACGCAATAGTAGCTGATTTTGAAAGTCATCGCTAATTGAAGTGTCGCCATTGATCTCAGTGACCGTGAAAACTATGAATTCGACACAAATATCGGCCATTTTCTAATATTATTACATGTCTCGGTAAACGTCCCCCTCCCCTGAGACCCCTGGTTCGAATTTTTTTAAAAATAAAAACCACTTGGTCTTGGTCTGGGGCCTGGACAAAAGTATCCGTTATTAAAATTTAGTAACTTTTTGTCAACTCGTCTGATCCCCAGGCCGCACACAGACAGACACACAAGCAAACTCGAACAGATAGAACAAACAGCGTTCTTTCGCATAGAATGTTATTGCTTCCACCCAGCCTAAGTGCCGGAGGGCTTCTTTTATACGAAAACACGTCTATTGATCTGCCTCTTCTATCGAAGTAATGGGTCGCGTGTAGTCCTATTATTAGCAGTTTTGTTGTTATTGACCTTGAAGAACTAACAAATGGTTTCTCATGAAGTCACAAGTCGCTTTGGTCCGTGAAGTTAATATACAGTAGAAATGACCTATGCATTACTCACCCGATGTGAAATAGAAAAATTATGTTGGTTTTATCTGAACACCCACAAATCTGTTATAGCAAGAGGCCTTTCCACAACTACTTCCAATCTAGATTAAATTTCACGGCTAACTTTTTGAATCATACACAAGAGTATCACTGATATGTTAGTGTTAATAATATTTATGGAACCAAAGACATATTTTAAACTTCCAAACTGTGCTGTGCATAAAAGTCGGAAATATTATAGAGTGGTTTCATCCGTGTGTCTGTTGACATACAGCAGAGCAAAGACAGAAAGTGATAAAGAGAAATGGTTTTCTGCTATTGACTCTTTATCCAATGAATAGAATAGGTTCCATTTCATCCGTTAACTCTATATTGAACCCAAAAGTGGTTCACATTAACAATTTCCGGTTCTAACATTTAACCCATAGATGAAAACGGTAATATACATGAAAACTTTTTTTTTTTTTTTTTTTTGTAAACGATTGCGCATGTATAGGCAACATATCATGGTCATTCACAATCTCTACTAAAATTGAAAATGGTTTTAATTTATTATTACTTCCGGTTTCAACAACAGTTTCAACTTTTATCGTCATAGCATAAAACGGTAACATAGGGAGAACTGATTTTTGGAAACGAGTTACCATCTAGAGACAACATCATGGGTACACAAAATATTCTACAGAAATTATAAATGGTTGAAATTTACTATTACTTCCGGTTTCAATTTTCAATTTCCGCCTAATAGAAATAGTAAATGCTTCAAGATGTGGTCTTTTGCAATTAATTCAGTATCCAAAGAATATATTTTATTTCCTCCGTTAACCTTCTACTCAAACCGGAATTGCTTCATATTAGCCATTTCCGATTTCAACGTTTGTCGTTATATAAAGAAAATGATAACGGATAATGAGAAGTGGTTTCTGCAAACGATTTAGAGTTTAAAGACAAATACATGCAATACTAAATTTGGCTGTAGTTAGAATTTGTTATAACTTCTGGTTTCAATAACGGTTTCAACGTTTATCGCAATAGAATGGAAACGACAGCAGATTCAGCCTCTCAACAAACAGATCGTTACTATCCATATAACTCTACTAAAACTGGAAATTGTTCAAATTTACTAGTACTTCCTGTTCCAATACTGATTTCCGTAGAGCAAAAATATAATAATAAAAGATATTTAAAAAGTTGCTTTTTGCAATCGATTCATCGTCTCAAGAATAGCCTCCACCATCTCCGTGGCAGCTTTGATCAAAGCAGAATTTGTTAAAATTAGCCATATTATGTTTGAACGTTCCTCGCCATAGAGCAAAAACAGTAACAGATAAAACATTTTTGTCCAAACGATTTACCGTCTCTACGCAACATACCATAATTATTGTCAACACCCTACCGAAACAGGAAGCGGTTCAAATAAACTATTACTTCCTATTTCAATTCTTTTTTCCATAGATCAAAACAATAGGAGATATCGGGATACGGCTTTTTTTTTACGATCAACAGGAAGTGGTTCAAATTAACTATCATTTCCTATTTCAATTCTTGTTTCCAGGAATCAAAACAATAGGAGATATCAAGATACGGCTTTTTTAAATCAACTCAGGGTCGTAAGGAAATGTTCCTCCAAGAATTCAGCATCCCAAGAATATTTTCCACCAATTACTATTTAAAACAGAAGTAGCTGAAGTTAGCCAAGTTCGATTTCAACGTGTATTGCTACAAGTTTAATCTATGACTAAGAGTTTCGACTTGTTGCATATATTAGATGAGTTACCAGTACCAATACCAAAATAAAAGAAGTGAGTATCGTTTCACAGTGTGAAACGAAGATTTACAAACTATATGAATTCAATAGTGAAACTTGAAGTAGTGTTATCATCTGTCACAAAAGAAAATGCACGTTTTTCGGGGGATAGTATCTTTGTATCACCTCTCGATTTAATTAAATGTTTTAAAGGACCAATCCCTAACCATAAATCGATAAAACCTCTCCTTTTGCAGCTCAGACAAGATATGATAGAAATATCGTAAACCTTAATAGAAAGACAAAACAGCTACGTACTTTTACTTTTACTTTTACAATATTAGCAGTATATATTTACAGAGTAGAGAGTTTCTGCTACGTTATTCCGTAGTTTATTGGATCCGTACAGAACTAGCACCCAGATGCTATGTGAGCTTTGTGGTGAACAAATACCGTGTGCATGGGAGTTTCCGGGGTGGTCCCGCTTCCTCCCACTTTTTTCATTCCACCAATTCACCCCTTTTTATCATTCATACAGCCTGAGCCGTAGTTACCTAAAGAACGTATGACAAAGTCAAGTACTTGACCTACTAAGTAGAATTTGGTACGCTACCTTTAGACCACGGAGGCCAAAACCGTGAACTGGCGTGCTCATAAGATCAGTGCAATTTGTAGTTATGTTCAATTAGCAAGAAAAATACCAAATGATGTTACATGTTCCTGTATTCTTTATATCATAGTATGATACTACAAATATAACCAAATATAATGATGAAATAAATCACCAAGATGCCAGGGTCGATTAGGTGTTCCTGGAACGGTGGCTCAGTGATTGAGCGTTCACCACTGGTGGATGGGGTCCCTGGTTCGATCCCAGGTCTCGCCAAATGAAATTTGTGGTGGACAAACACCGTGTGTGGGGGTTCTAGACGTTCTCCTGTTTCCTCCCACTTTATTAATTTCACCATTTCATTTATTTCTCATCATCACCGTCTCCTTTAGCCTAGCCGGCATATCTGTGGGACGTAAAACTCAAATATTTCATTGGCATTGTTTTGTTTTCGTATTACTAGTAATAGCAGTAGTGATATTCGCTGTCGTATTAGTACAGTAATAAGTAGTAGCAGTAGTGGTAATAGTAACAGTAGTAGCAGTGGCAACAATAGTGGAATTAGCACTAGCATTCGTAATCGTAATAGTAATAATAATGTTAGCAGTAGTATTTGTAGTATTAGTATCACATACGGTGTAGAAGTTTTACATATCTTCTCTGTTACTCGTAATGCATTAATGAGTGTAGTATAAGACTTTTACGTCCATGAGCTGTATTATTGTATAATAAACATGGCTGGACAGAGCAAGCACAAATAACAAATAGACAGACAGTATAGGGATATAGAAAACAAACCTTGGGTAACTTTTCACACGATTTTCCCATTTGAGAAGGACAAATAGACATTGCAATATCATGACGACACATCTCTCATTTTGCATTGCATATTGAAGGATTGACTTGACTTATCAACTTGGTTGTTCTCACGCTGCTTACGCCCGGCCCGTTTAGAGCCCGGCTCGTTTGTGCCCGGCCAATTTAGGGTCCGGCCCGTTTGTGCCCGGCCCATTCTCTGCCCGGCTCGAGATTCAGGCCGGATCGGGTCGAGCCGGACACAGAATACAGATCCATCTGGGCCGTCTTCGGGCCTAGCTATGCAGGGCTCTGGTCTACAGACACACGGATAAAACCGTTCTATAAGACTTCCAGCATTTATGCACAGCATAGGTTTGAAGGTCATTTCTATATTAACTTCATGAATTAAAGGGAACTTGTATTCCTCGAAAGGCATTTGTTGGTTGCCAAACAACGTTGTACTGTGTAAGAAATGCTAGGGGTTGTTCTGTCCATGTGCGCCGCCTCCTTGGTGTTCTTTGGTTTCAGCACTCACACAAATAATCTTGTCAGGGCGTTACAGGCAAGATTTTTAGTTTCGAAACATAATAAACATAATAAAATAAATATTTATCGCTTGACACTATCAAAAAATAAAGAATTAAAACATAGAGATGGGAGTTAAAATTTCTAACCTCTATAGCATAATTGTTTGTTTCAAATGTGTTTGTGCAAAGGCAACCAAGGAACACACTAAATTAGTCACTTTATACTTTGTCCACAACAAAATCCTTGCAAGGGCGCGGTGGCTCAGTGGTAGAGCGTTCACCTCTGGTGCTTGGGGTCTCGGGTTCGATCACAGTCCCCGCCAAGGGAACCTTGTGGTGGACAAACACCGTGCTCGTGGGTTTTCTCGGGGTACTCCCGTTTCCTCCCACTTTCTTCATTCCACCATTTCATTCATCTCTCATCATCACCGTCTCCTTTAGCCTAACCGGCATAACCGTAGGGCGTAAGACTCAAAGATTTCAGTTTCAAAATCCTTGCAAGTTCTTTTTGCAATGCCATTAAAATTATTTTCTTTTATGATGATATTTTCATTTTAATTTGTATGAATGTACTATTTTTTTTTTAGTAACGTTTGATAATGTCACTGCCTCTTGCACTCATTCTGCATCATGTAAGTTGTTGAAAATATACACTAAATACCACGATTATATATGTTGGGAATATGCATTACAGTAATTAAACTTGAACCCGGGTTTAAACCTGTTTCTTTACGTTTAAGTCAGCCGTGTTACCGACTGAGCTAAAACAGTCCCAACTTATCCTTATATTACCAATATATATTACTTTATCACAGCACAGCCCTTTATGACAGTGTTCATAAAAGATTTTAACTAAAAAGAAATCAATCAAAAAAAATCGAGAATCCCCTGAAAACATATAACACGTCCCGCCATTTGTATGCATCCACATACATTTTGGAAAGTCGGCGCCGTTGGTTCTTTCTGTTGTGTTTGAAATCAGTGTTTCTTTCAGAAACTATGTTCCGGGGGGCACACTTTGTATTCCGGGGGCACTATTGATAACTTTCTATTTTTTTTTATTATATTATAGACGAAATATTTTGGTCTCTTCCGGGGGGGCACTCTCAGAACTCCGGGCGGGCAGTACCCCCTAAAAACACTTCTGGAAGAAACACTGTTTGAAATACACCTAATCTAATATAAATAAAATAAAATGTTTGTGTGTCTGTCTGTCTGTCTGTATATATGTATCTGTGTGCTGCCTGGACACCAGACAAGAGGACCGAGAGTTACCAAATTTTGAACTTGGGTACCTTGGCCCAGGTTCCAGATCAAGACGAAGCGGGTTTTTTTTAATCGAACCAAGAAGTCTCAGGAGACGTTTACAGGGACATGTAAAAGTAGTAGAAGATAACCGATATTAATGTCAAATCCAAAGTTTTCGCACTCGCTGAAATCAACGGTGATACTACTAATACAGGCGTTGACTTCCAAATACAGCCACCATGCGAATAATGGGTTTTTCTGATAGTTATTAATAAATGCAAGAAATAAATTATTAATAATAAATGGGAACAGATAGGAATGCATTTTGAAAGAAAGAAACGAAAGTGCAAACATACATAACCATGTCTGACTTTACATAATCTATCCTAAACCACGATCACTAATTTAACAAGAAGAAAGTAGACATTGGTAAATTAACTTCGGGGTCATTTTTCGCGAGGTAGTATTGCACATTTAAAATATGAATATTTAGGGATGCGCACGATTCGAGACATGTCTCAAATCTGGACTGGAATTCGAGTTCAGACACACTCTGTAAAATTCGAGACGAGTCAAAACAAACTTATTTCTCGACTCTAATTTTCGAGCCGAGACACGAGTCGAGTCGAGACTTTTCGTAAAAATCTCGACTCGACTCGAATGTCACGAAAATCTTTCTATAATTTTTAATAGTATTTTGAAGAAAGTATTCAGTCAGAAACAGCCTTGAAACCAATTCCAGTATTTATTACTTTAGAAGGGTACCGAACGCATAAACTTAATGGTTAATCTTTCGAAATCAAGATTTAATTTTCAGCTCAATTCAGTTAATTAAAACTAGTCGTGATATTTGATTGTACTTCAAATATAATAATAATAATAATAATAATAATAATAATAATAATAATAATAATAATAATAATAATAATAATAATAATAATGCTCTGGGGACATACACGTGAGCATGTATCTAGTATAGCTCGAGCAAGGCACAATGACGGCCGACGCGTATCGCACACTGCTTGCAGATTACGTACACCCCTTGATGACGACCATGTTTCCCAACGGTAGTGGCATTTTTCGACAAAATAATGTACCATGTCACAAGGCCAGGAGTGTGATGAAGTGGTTCGATAAATGTTCGACAATGTTCTATATCTGTTGACTGTGTGCGAATTACAAGGGGGATAAGGGAAATCCCCATTGGTAATACTATATATTCCTATAACCAAAGGAGATTCGCTCTCCATGTCAAAGAACTATGTGCTGTGTAATTAAAATGTATGAGTTGTTTTATCTGTTGTGTGTATGAAATAAATTATTAAAAAATGCAACAAATAAATTATTAACAACACATGTGATCAGATAGGAATGTATTTTGAAAAAAAAAAAAGAGAAAATAAACGGTAAACATACATAACCGTATTTAACTATACATAATCTGACTAAACTAACCGATGGTAACTAATCTAGAATAATGTAGGTAAGATGCAAGAAAGCAATTAATAATAATAATAAATATGAACATATAGAAATATATTTTGAAAGAACAATGCTCCCCAGAAGTAACCATGTAAATTTAGGATTTAGGATTTAGATTTTTGGGCTTTCGGCATCTGAGACAATTTAGCCCGTCACGTTCGAGGGATGACGTCTCTAGGCGAACACACTTTCCGGGGAAAGGGAAGGAGGAAAGGATTGGGGAAGAAAGGACGTGATCTGAAACCTAAGGTATCACCCTGGCATCTTCCTGGTGTGAATGTGGAAAACCAAGGAAAATCTCATTCAGGGTGACTGGCCTGAAAAACTTTTAATTTTTTCGACCGAGTGCCCCCACCAGGAATTGAACACGGGACCGCCTTTACGTAATCATATAAACGTATGTTGGTCTATTCCATTACATTGCGAATAGGCGAAATTGGAACAATGTTGCATTGGAGTCAGTCAATTAGTTCGAATAAAATCTGTTATTCATAGCACAATCCCTTCGAGGTCATTTCCAAGACCGGGGCAGTGACCCACATGGTCGAAAGTAGTGTTTCCACGAGATGAGACGAGAGAAGACTTCAAGCTGTCTCGTCTCGTCTCGTGGCAACACAAGAGCGGATGAGGCCCACAAAAAGGAGCTGTTATACAAAGTGGTTAAAATTACAGCTTTTAACCACTTTCTTTTGGTTATCAGCACAACACACAACACGACTACAATCTTCCAATCAGTGTTTCTTTCAGAAAAATGTTCCTGGGGGGTATATTTAGGATTCCAGGGTTACTGCTGGCATTATTCTATTATAGATGTATTATTTTGGTCTCCCCGTGGGAGGCACTCTCAGAGTTCCAGGGGGCAGCACTCCAAAAACATTTCTGGAAGAAACACTGCTTAAAACAACGACTACTTAGTTTCGACCACGGGCGCCCAAAGGGAGGGGTAAGAGGCCCGGCCCCCCTTGCTCACGAAAATATATGTGTAATATAGCAAACTACGTATATTAAATACCAGGTGTAATATAGCAATCAAGGAGATGACCCCCTTAAAAATTTCTTCGGGCGCCAATGGTTTCCAGTAATGAATTATTACGACAGGAATATTTGTCAATATCGTCGGTACAGTCGAAAGGCAAGCCTTCCCCACTTATTCTGAAATCCTTTTTTCAAAACCTCTGGCGCCACTTCAAAAAATAAGAAGGCCTAGGTGACTTTCTGATTTCAAAAATGACTTTGGTTCGGATAACATTATAAAACAATAAAAAGAAACTAAATTTTATTGTCAAACCAGCATCCTTTCAAACCCAGTACAGAAAAAGACCTACACGTTTCTGTCTTTGTTCGGAACGAGAAAACTCATGAAACAATGATTAGTTGCTGATGAAACTGGCATTAAGAGAACTTGCATTTCTATAAAGGATTTTTATACATAGATATAACCACCAGCCCTCGGAAAGAAATCTTCTGAAACACTGATCTCAAAGAATGGTTTAACAGTTTACTTGAATCTGGAACAGTATCAATAAATATTTAAACTTGAATCGGTTGGAAAATGGAAATGAAAGCTGTTTGTAAGAATCATTTAAAAAATAACTTTAGGTCTTCCTTGTTCTTTAAGGATAGTCCTCATTTGAAATAAATGCTGGTATACTTTCGAAGGCAATAATTTATTCCGAGTTAATAAATTTTTAAACAATTTCAGAAACTATCTTTGCATTTTTGAGACATGAGAAGATACAAGGCATTTCAAGAGACGTCTCGTCTCGTCTCGGAAACGAGACGGGACAAGTAGTCTGTCTCGTCTCATGTCTCGTATCAAAGGTTTCTGTCTCGTCTCGAGGCAACTAGTTGAAATAAAGAAAAAAATGAAATCTTTGAGTTTTACGTCCCACGATTATGCCGGTTAGGCTAAAGGAGACGGTGATGATGAGTAATGAATGAAATGGTGGAATGAACAAAGTGGGTGAACCCCGAGAAAACATACTCACACGGTGGTTGTCCACAACAAAGTTCACTTGTCGGGGACTGAGATCGAACCCGGGACCCCAAACACCACAGTTTTACGCTCTACCACTGAGCCACCGCGGCCCCAAGAAAGAAACAAATATGTAAAAATACATATATGAGTACACACACGGATAAAGTAGTCATACATGTATTTTAATCTTCTGACTACTTAACCCCGACTAATTTAAGATTGCAAGAAAGTAATTATTAACAAGAAATATAAACATATAGAAATGTATTTTGAAAGGGAAAAAAGCAAACCGTACCAGCCCTGTTATGAATCTGGGTTGCCCACTCAACAAGCAGACACCTTACCGAATTATCGGCGGCAGAACTTGCAATTTGTGGTTTCGAAAATTTATTTATACTGTGTGTATTACGTAACGACGCTACGGGATGTCATTACTAGTGCGACCATGTCATTCAAGACCCGTTTTGTAAATTGATTGAGGAAAAAAAGAGTGATTTCGTAAATCAACAAAACGGATCTTGTATATAGAGGGTGTAACTAAAAGGTACGGCAAAACTTCATGGGTGGATTCCTTATTGGTAGATAAGCAAAAAAGTTCAGATGACCATATGTCGGGAAATGCATCGTTCCAGAGTTACGGCCTTTCAGCCAACTAATGGTGTGAAATAGTCACATTCTGGTCGCTCCTTAATGTGTCTCCGCTTTCCGCTGATATGCATTTTATGAGTGTATCCCCAAGGAATGCCATCTCCAAAATGCTGATGGAAAAATCAAACAAAAACAAGTAATTACCCTCCCATGTCCACCGTGGTATCCCCACACATACATAAAATATACAGGGTTTGTCAAAAGTCCTTGTACACCTGCATAAGTTTGAAAATCGACGGGAAAAGTAAAAAGTGGTGATGGGAACAGAGGTTTGATGAGGGGCCGCAACTTTTGAAGTGTGTGTCATTCATGGCCGCCATCTTGAAATCCGCCATTTTGGAATCAAGTCATTTTTTAAATGGGAAGGGGGCGTATGACCCATAAAATAACACTAGCTTGAGCTCAGGAATTTAGTGGTGTAATTTGTTTTTCCTATCTAGTACAGTTTAGAAGTTATTGATGTTCATAAGTGGGAAATTACCTTGATACTGAATGCTACAACACATGTTCTACGTGTTGTCCATCCCGTGCAATGCACAACTGTAGTCACCGCAACCACTCTGACTGCACACGGAGGAGATGTCTCCTGAAATTTGGTCACAGGATTGTTGGATGCGTTCCTCCAGATGTCTCAAATCACGGATTGTCTCAGCATACACTATCTGCTTAAGATGTCCCCATAGATAAAAATCAAGGCGCGTTAAGTCAGGGGATCTGGGCGGCCACTCCACGGGCCCACGGCGACCAATTCACTTCCGTGGCAGTTGTTCATCCAACCATTGATGGACACCAAGTCTATAGTGTTGAGGGGTTCCATCGTGCTGAAAATAAGATGGGAAAATGCCGTCAGCGTTCAGTGTGGCAGGGAACACAAAGTCCTGCAACAGCATCAGATACTGTGGTGCAGTTAAGGTGTTGTAAATGAAAAATGGCCCAATGATGCGGGTGTCCCATATGCCACAACACACCATCACCTTCGCTGCACTATGTTCTCAACTCGGGTCAACCCTCGACTCGGTTCGGATTTGCGTCACACCAGTATCGATAATTATGTCGATTAACCACCCCGTTCAAAGTGAAATACGTCTCGTCACTGAACAGTATGCCCTTGACAAACGCAGGATCCCGTTCGTGTTGTTCAGTAGCCCACATGCACAGCTCCAACCGGCGATCAGGGTCATCCTCGTTCAATTCATGTTGCATGTGCAGCTTGTAAGGATGCCACTGATTGGCGTGCAATATCCGGACAACGGAGGATTGGCTTATTGGACATGCTAGGGACACACGACGGGTTCTTCGTTTAGGACTTTTCACAAACGACGCAACAACCGCCGTTGAAGTTTCCTCATTGTTGGCAGTCTTTGGTCGCCCACTACGTGCCCTATCTTGAACAGAGCCCGTCTCTCGGAATTTGGTGATCACGTGAGCCACTGTGCTGTGCGATACCGGTTCTCTGTCTGAGTGCCGTCGGTTGTAGTCAGCTGCTATTGTTTGGTAGCTACGTTCCACTGATATAAGGATGATTTCGATCTTCTGTTCACGTGTCAGACCTATTTTAGATCACCTGGAACAATGAGAATTGAGTCAGTATCAAGGTAATTTCCCACATTTGAACATTAATAACTTCTAAACTGTACAAGATAGAAAGAAATACACCACTAAATTTCTGAGCTCAAGCTAGTGTTATTTGATGTGACATACACCTTCTTCCCATTTAGAAAAATGACTTGAATCCAAAATGGCGGATTTCAAGATGGCGGCCATGAATGAATACACTAAAAAGTTGCGGCCCCTCATCAAACCTCTTTTCCCATCATCACGTTTTACTTTTTCCGTCGATTTTAAAACTTATGCAGGTGTCCAAAGACTTTTGACTCATCCTATATATATATAGGCGGAAAGCATCTTCCTTTAGAAATACATAGATACCAAAATATCTTCCTAGGTTAATTAGGGTCTGAGTTATTGAGATTTAACTTGAGTCACATTAAGGAGCGACTAGAATGTGACTATTTCCACCATTAGGCGGCTCAATGGCCGTAACTCTGTAATGATACATTTCCCGACATATGGTCATATGAACGATTTTGCTTGTCTACCCATAAGAAATCCACCGCTGAAATTTTGCCGTACCTTTTTGTAACACGCTGTATATATGTGTGTGTTGGTGAACAGTAAGTTCCCAAGAATATAGATTAATTCATTTTTGATTTTAATCTATACAACAAATGCTTTTTATGAAAGCAAGGAGCCTGCGAGTTAAAGATGGTTAAAGACCGTAAATAAAATTGAAGATCTGAATTGCAGAACATCCGAAGTCCACCGGAGTATTTTTTTAGAAGGAAGACAAAAAGAATGCTATTCTTGGAATGCTATTCTGTTTAGCTGAAATTATTTTGAATGTTTTAAAAAAGTTTTGATTTGGACTTACGTATTATGCAAGTGAATAGCACTGTAACATAGATGCTAAGATAAAAAACAGAAACGGAAAAATACGAAGAAAAAGAGTGGACTTGAGATGTTTTGTAATTCAGGTTTTCAATTCAAACTTCAAATGGAACTGGGGTCAGTCAGACAATGGCTGACTTAACACTTTGATAATAGCGGGTGTAATGGCTGATTTAAGAACACAATTGATATGGCCTGTGTAGCTAAGTAGACTCCCACCCTTCCCCCTCAACATTGGATACGGAAACGGAAAACTTATTTACAATTTGATTGTTGATTCCAGTATATTTCAAACATCACTTCTCGGAATCTGGGCCTGTGATATGTCGATATATCGCTATCATCGATATCTATATTATCATATATCAACATTCGATATCACAAATATATGGACATGATTATATCATTCTAAATTTTCGATATCGATATTCGGGGATTGGGGAGGCGAGGTATAAAGGTCCCCTAAGACTTGTGATGGATGAAGAAATTAAACTTACTTTTTGCAAGATTGTTTTCTAATCATAATATCTTTATTACCAAACATTGCAATGTAAATACATCCACTTGCAAATTTGCAATATTATATGATGTAGTTTCTTAGGCGCCAGAACCTTTTTGTTCCCTGAAAAAAAAAATCACGTGCAAAAGCAAGTACTTCGAACTTTGAACTAGAATTTACCATAAGAAAGTTTTTTGCTTCTCTCTCTTGGAGACTTCCATCCCTTTTGGCCTTTGGGACCGCTAATTGACAAAAGGTGCACACATGATTGCCATATGCATTCATGCTCTGAAGCAGAGTCAGAGATTTAGAAAAGGAAACGACTTTTTAATAATAATAATAATAATAATAATAATAATAATAATAATAATAATAATAATAATAATAATTATTATTATTATTATTATTATTATTATTATTATTATTATTATTATTATTATTATTATTATTATTATTAAAATGGGGTTTACAACTAGGGTCCCGTCTCTTTATCTTGCATGGGAGGGCCGCAAGTCTGCTACGCCACTGGTGTCCCCTATTCTGTGTTTGTCTCTTTTTCGTTTCGTGTAGATATTTGTTTTTGTGCTGTTAGGCTTTTATATGAAACTTTTATATTATGTAACTTTTTCTTTTTATGAGTTTCTTTTTTGAGTTGGGTGGGGGGAAAGAAAGAAATGTTTCTTCTGATATCT
The DNA here is from genome assembly GCF_964235325.1 of Thermobia domestica. NCBI lineage: Eukaryota > Metazoa > Arthropoda > Insecta > Zygentoma > Lepismatidae > Thermobia > Thermobia domestica. The sequence continues at coordinate 13,009,818 of NC_137457.1, forward strand.
GTTTCTTACCATTCATCTTGTTTGAATTGATTAAGTAAGTCATTTTGTAACTTTTGATGTCATCCAACTCCTTCACAATAATAAAATTGTCACTCTTAACAATTTGTTTTATTCCCTTATTTGCAGTTTGCCACACTGATATATTTGTGACAAATTTGAGGTTTAGTCCAACGCCTTTCGAATTCGCAACCAACCAAAGCGCTGAGCTTTTTGGGTTGCCTGCTATTGCAGGAAAAGGAGAATTGCAGGTGGTAATGCACTTTTGGAGTCGTGTATACATTGTTCGAAGCTCTTCATTTCGAAGCACTATAATGCTTTCAAGTGTTCAATGCTCCCTTTCTCTCTATATATATCATCGAGAATCGAACCCTGACCAAAGTGATAGTAAAACATAAGTAACAACCATAAAAATAAATTTAAAAAATACAGCATCACATTATTATTATTATTTTGGGAGTGAAAGTGAAGCAGACAACTAACCTTGATTGTAGCTTCGCTAACTTATGAAATAAAGACTTTACACAAAATTCTACTTAGGTAGGGAGCTGGGACCGAATTTGGTACTTCATGATTTTAAAGTTGAACTAGTCCTTGCATGAAAAAAAAAAAGAATTTCACTTCGTTTTCACGACAGAAAGGATCGAATTAATTTCATGTCTTAAAATGTGTAATGTTTTCTCATCGAGGATCGAACCAGCAGGACACGGGAATCAAACGCAAGACCTGAGAATCAAACGCAAGATCTGTACTTCACGACCATTGAATTGAATTAATCCTTGCATGAAAAAAAAAGAATTTCACGTATATAGCACATCGTTTCACGACAGAAAGGAACGAAATAATTAATTTATTGTCTTGAAATATTTAATGCTCTTTCACTAAGAATCGAACTATAGTAAAATAATATATTTGTCTTTATTTTTTAGTCTTTGTCTTTAAAAAAAAGAATAAAGTTATAAAATGTATTTATTCATAGTTGTTTCGTGTGTGATAAAGAAACCAGATTCTACAAACAGACACAGACAGTCATACATATATATATATATATATATACAGCGTCAAAGAAATGTGTTTTCCCAGTATCTTTTTTTTTCTTTGTCTGTTGCTTCGTATTCAAGAGAAAAGAAGATTAGCTTATCGAAAAGCAAAACACTGACCTACCTACCGCTTTATCAACCAAGCGATGATAAGAAAACGTTGCATTGAAGTGACAAAATATCAGTGAACATCGGCTGACGTTTGTCTGTCTGTCTGTAGCATATGCTAGGAAGATGAATAGACCAATAAGTCATTGTGTCCCCATAAATTTAGGAAAGGGAGCCGACATAAGACTGGTAATTAGGATATATGTATATCACTAGTAACGGAACTTCTTGGTTTATTTTTAATAATAATAATAATAATAATAATAATAATAATAATAATAATAATAATAATAATAATAATAACTTCCAATTTTAAGTTTCATGGATATATTGACTAGACTGAAGAAGACGGTGATGATGAGAAATGAATGAAATGATAGAATGAAGAAAGTGGGAGGAAACGAAAGTACACCGAAAAAAACCCACGCACGTGTTGTTTGTCCAACACAGAAAGTTCACTTGACTGAGGGAGCAGGGGGTTTGAAACCAGGTCCCCCCTCAAACACCGGAGGTGAACGCTGTACCATTCAATCAACGTACACTCAAAAAGTGGGAGGAAACGGAAGAACTCCGAAGGAAATCCACGCATACGGTGTTTGTCTACCATAAAATTCATTTGTTGAAAGCAAAAGTTGAACACGGGGAAGGAGGGCTTCATGTTCAACTCGGGACCTATGCACAAAAGATGAACGCTCTTGTTCACCAGAAATTTCACTTGTTGTTAGCTAGGATCGAATTAGGGATCCCAATGCACCAGAAATATTCGTTCGAGTCAAATCATAGTTTTACGTCCAATTTTTATGTCTGTTAAACTAGTAATTTTGTCTACTAGAAAGTTCGCTTGTCTAGGCTGGATTACAACCTGGATACACCATACATCAAAGATGAGCGCTGTACCATTGATCCACTAGGGTCCCCCACCTGTGATGAGAGAGAGAGAGAGGTCAAATCATAGTTTGACAAGAGAGCCAAAGAGAAAACTCTTAGATACAATGTTGTCTAGCACGTAAAGTGAATTTTACGTTCCACGATTATGACTGTTAAACTAGTGATTTTGAAAAGACGGAACTTTATGATGTGAATGATGTAATAATAATCATAACTTGTGTGTCTTAAATTTTTGATAATATGTCTACTTGTTTCTCCGTTTGTCTATGTATCTGTAGTACGTGGAGTACGTGGAGTGCTGTGTTTTAGCAAATGAAAATAGTATAATCTGTGTGGGTGGGACAAGTGAAAAGTGAGTTTTACGTCCTACGGTTACGTCTACTAGGCTAATGAAGGAGAGGTGATAATGAAAAAATGAATGAAATGATGTAATGAAGAAAGTGGAAGGAAACTGGTGAACTCCGAAGGGAAATCCACGCATACGATGTTTGTCCACCACAAAGTTCATAGGGCACGAACTGGGATCGAATCAGGGACCCAAGCACTTGAGGTGAACGCTCTACCACTGAGCCACCGTGCCCTCTGGAACGTAAAAATGAAATGATAAGGACGGTTTTCCGGGGACAGTCAATAGCATCTTTTCGTTAAGTTGTAAAGGAAGCAGGGAATTTGTGGTCGCTAAAATTAATGACAAGTATATAGAAAAAAAGACATGTGATTTGAACACGGGACCTCATGCACCAGAGGTGAACACTCTACCACTGACACACTGAAGTTAATTTCATAATTTTCTAATGTTAATAAGAGTGAAATCTAACTTTAAAAACACATACATAAGTCAACGAACTGAGAGAGTTTCTGTATCTGCACTGTCTACTTGGAAAGAGCAGAAAAAATAAGATAACAGAACATGTTTTGTATTTCAATGTTGTTCTCCAGCTGTCGCGTCAACATTATCTTAGGTCATGGTTTCAGACAACACGAAGCGAAGATATGTATGTGTGTGTGTGTGTTTTAGGTAATATTCAAACAGTGTTTGAGATCTAAAACTTGACAAAACTAGTGTTGCCTATTCATCTCGGATGTCGTTACCTATGTACACATGATGTTGATTGATTTTTGAGTTTAACGTTCCGTTCAGCAGCGAGGCTATATGCACCACAAAGTCCACACGGCGAGAGTTAGGATCGAACCAGGGACCCCAATCACCGGAGGTGAACGCTTTACCACTGACCCACAACACCCCACGATTGCAACATGGGCACAAATCTTCAAGTTAAAACAATTGTCTATTCTCAAATAAGAGAACATTTCTCCATTTCTTTAAGTTGATCTAGGAAGTTGAACTTTGTACAGTTTTCTCCATATTATAGTCTAAGCTGTATGTGATATTACTTTAAAAGGACGAAAGTAGTTAAAATATTCCCTATTATTATCATCAATTTCTTTTAAAATGCTCAGAATCCCGTCATAGAATTCGTATACTAGCTATGTACACAGGCGTGCATCAAGAATTTTTTTGTTGGGAGAGGTCCAAGCTTTGGGCGACGGGGCTCAAACACTACAAGCCTCTGTGTAGTATTGAACGCGTATTATTCTGCACTCGAAAAGACAATAAGTACTATCTAAGTGTATATCTTTCTGTCTGTCTATCTGTATGATGAGCATAATCGTGGTACGTTAAACTGAAATATTTTCTTACATTTCGAACGTAAGAAATATGTGAAAGTTTGTGTGTGTGGTTCAGTGATAAAGCAACGACGTATTCTTTCAGATGAATACTTAGTATAGTAGAGCATTGTTCCGCAACCCCAGTGCATGCGGTCCCTAGTTCGATCTCCGATCAAGTAAGCTTATAATTTTTTATTATTAATTACCGCTCACTGTGGTCGACTTCCGAACATAGTGTCCGTGAGTTTTCATGGTCTACTCATACATTCTCATTCTACTAAGTATTCATTCATTCATTCATTTATCTTAATCATTCGTCTTCCTCAACATAATGAGCATAATCGTAGTACGTTAAACTGAAATATTTTCTTACGTTTCGAACGTAAGAAATATGTGAAAGTTTGTGTGTGGTTCAGTGATAAAGCAATGACTTATTCCTTCAGATGAATACTTAGTATAGTAGAGCATTGTTCCGTAACCCAGTGCATGCGGTCCCTAGTTCGATCTCCGATCAAATAAGCTTATAATTTTTTATTACTAATTGTCGTGCACTGTGACAAAGTGCATGCAGCCCCCTAGTTTCATCTCCGAACATCGTGTCCATGAGTTTCATGATCTACTCATACATTCTCATTCTACTAAGTATTCATTCATTCATTTGTCTTAATCATCCAACTCCTTCAGCATAATTGGCATAGTCGTGGTACGTTAAACTGATTTGAACGCACCTCTAAATTGAGTTTTCGTATATGCTACGGAATAAGAACATCATATTGTGTTAAGTAATAGTTTTCGCAATCATTGAGACATCATGCCCTTTGTAAGAGAGAGAGAGAGAGAGAGAGAGATGAAATATTTTTAGTTTAACGTTCCGCCTAACAGAATTTCTTCGTATTTCCACTCTTCAGTGAAAATCAACGTTCCCATTTTCTTTTAACATAACATGTTTTTTTGAAGGTACATTAGTGACAATACTACGCGTCTTGGATGTTTCTGTTTCATTTCGAATTTGAAAAAATATACTTGTCGATTTGCGACTTACGTCTTTTCGTACCGAAAAGTTTCTCCATTCGTTGGCAAATAAATCTAAAAATAATAATTTTTTCTTCACGAACTATGAGAATTGTCTGAAACAAAAAGAGATGTGTTTATGCCCTTATTATTATTATACTGAACACCTAACATTAACATCATCATCATCATCATCAGCCTCGGAGAAACATGAATCTAGCAAATTCCGAACTCGTTATCTTTCTTTTTTTAGAGTAATTAACTGAAGGTGTGATGATTGCCAAATCTGAGTCATTGATCGCTATTAAGTTCCAGCACTTGCTTTGTACAGGATGCATACCAAGAAGCTTCAGCATTTGAAAAACGAAGTAGTGATTGTAAATCCTTTACCACTGAGCCACCATACTCCTCAAACCTAAAATGTAATAGGTTTGTACATCATGTAAAGACCCCTCGGAGCCCCACAAATATACCCTTTCTCGGTAAAAGGACATATGATTAAGACGAAAAAATATTAGTTGATAGAATGACAATGTGAATAAACGTTATATCACTGAGTCATCATGCATCCCGAAATCCATTGAATTTATGAGTAGAAGAACAATACACGTACTAGAAAGAAAAGATACATGTTCTTCTAACCTGACATAATTGCTTTAGAAAAATAACAAACATAAAAATAAAAAATACAGGAATGAACAAAGTAGAAGTAAACAGGAGAGCTAATGCTCACAGTTTTTTGTTTACCACAATTCCCTATTAACATGAACTTGCATCAGAAGTAATCACTCTACCCATGTCCTTATCCACAGGGATGACGAGCGCCCCTAAAATTATTACGGTAGGCTTGCAAATGAACTAAAATATGATTGAATTGGGTCTTTCCTAACTTCTACTGCCCATCTCCCTACATTTGGGGCTGACTGTTGCCAATCTACCATTAGGACTCAACCATTGATCCATCATGACTGTTAAAAAATTAAATTGTGATTATTCATCACTCTTTTACAAAAAGTTACGAATACCGTCAGCGAACTTTCCATTGTGATAATACCAAGGAGACAGGAGGCTAATGAGGTAATGCTTAAAATTACTAATATTTGTCGAACATGTGAGCCATGATTAGCAACCAAAAATTGGCATGTTCATGCTCCCTTTTAGAAAATTTTGTTCCAACTGGACCTGATTCAAAACGTTAGTGGTTATATTAGATAGTATTTGCAAAGATGTGATGTGCACAAGAGTAACATGTAATCGTTTCTTAGAAAATTAATTACTTTTCAAAACGAATGTCTAACATTAAAAATGAATCGAATGACTTCATTAAAAGATTGAAATCTATTGTACACGTTCACCATCATCATCTTTAAACATCGCAAGTTTACTTTAAAAAAAAAAAAAAAAAGAATGAACTACATACGTGTGAAGATAAATATTAAACCAAGACATTCATCAACAAAAATGAGAAGTGTTAACGTGATGTTCTGATGTAATGCTGAACAACAAAAGATAGCATATATCTAAAGAAACACTGACCTATCCTATATACAGAAGGAGTAGCAATGTAATATTCTGCGATATAATACATGATGCATTTTTATATAACTCTGCACATGTCGACATCAGATCCGCAATTTGAATTACTAGCGAAAAAGGTTGCATCACGTAATGGCCAATAAGTTTTGATCTATATTTGATGGAGATACAGTAGCATCATTATTACGTATAGTCATATAATCTTCCTGTACACACGAGGAAGAAAGTATTCTTCAGTTGACAAATTTTCTTTTTCGCATTAATTCGTGAACAAATGAATTAATCTGTTTTCACGTTATCTTTGGAATAGTTATAATTTGATAACTTGTCAAGTCGGTACTGTAATAGGAAAAGAAATTTTCTCAACTGCCTGTATGGGCGCTAAATGATTACCCGCGAAGATGTATTGCTTTTTAAGACAAATAAGAAAAGGTAATTCAGATGACGAATTACAATAGTCTTGTGTTTTTGAACAAATCTGAGAAAGTGGTTAGATCTAGCAATGTAGTATTCTGTGATATAATACATGATGCATTTTACATAACTCTACACATGTTGACATCAGGTCCACAATTTGAAAATGAAATGAAATGAAATCTTTGAGTTTTACGTCCCATGGTTATGCCGGTTAGGCTAAAGGAGACGGTGATAATGAGTAATGAATGAAATGGTGGAATGAAGAAAGTGGGAGGAAACGGGAGAACCCCGAGAAAACCCACGCACGCGGTGTTTGTCCACCACAAAGTTCAGGCCACAATTTGAATTACACTATTAAAGATGTACCTAGACTAATATTCGATTAATCGAATCTGTAACTGTAACTGACCACTTACACTTCGAAAAATTGCACAAATCTGAAATTTTCAGATGAACCTTTAATGCGAAAAAAAGTTGCATCACGTAATGGTCAACAAGTTTTGATAAGTGATGACACTACGGATAAAAAAATATCTATATCCTCCTAACTCTAGCAATTCCCGAAAGTCACTGCTAACAGGTGTAATATAAATCAAAAATCATCGCTGATAATGGGCTTGCGTGTACAAATTTCTAATTTCAATATCGTTTTTTCTAAAATATATTGGATCTTGGATCAAGTTATCACAAACTTTTTTGAACGTACCTATGTTTTTGTATCATCTCGAATTTGAAAATGTACTTATCGAATTGAGACTTGCCTCTTTTTGTATTGAGAAGTTTCTCTCGTTTTGTTGACAATACTAGTTACCCTAGTAATAGTATTTTGAGGTTTCAGCTTTAGATCTTCATAATAAATCTTTCAATCCCCCTTCATTTGTACATTTTGTTTCTACTTTTATATTTTTGTAGTTATTAGATAAAACATAAAATGTGAACGTGATTTAAAAACAAAGATAGAGTAGGAATGTTGAAAGAAGCATTTAAATAAGAAATAACCTATCTTGTGAATCTTTGAATAAGAAGTTAGAAACATAAACTCTACTCACGCACACACGATATTTGTACACCACAAAGTTCACTTCATGGGAACTGTAATTAAAATCGAACCCGTACACATCATTTGAGGTACAATTCATGTTCATTCCTGTTCTTTGTTTACTGTAATGAAAAGGTATGTTCTAGGTCAGATCACCACCAATCCTTAATATTCCGAATTTTCTGTAAATTTTGTCTAATGTGGACATCTTGCTCATCAAAAACTTGGGCGAACTAGTATTGCTCATAAGTCTCGGATGTGTGTGAATTAGTAATGCTCATAAATCTCCGATGTTTCTGTATTGTCTTGAGTTTGAAAATACATCGTGTTCGTGCAATTACTATATCAATTTAAAGGTTTTATATATGCCACATGTGACATTAAAACAGTGTCTGAGGACTAAAACTTCAGTGAACTAGTATTGTCTATGAGTCTCGGATGTTTCTGTTTCATTTCGAATTTGAAAAAAATGTACTTATCGATTTGCGACTTATCTCTTTTTCGTACCGAAAAGTTTCTCGAATCGTGTCATATTTTGTCAGACAGTGAAGATAGGAACAAAGGAATCACTGGATGGATTATTTTACAGAGAGGAATTACAACCTGTGACGTTATCAAAGATATAGATATTCTATGCTTGGTCGTCCTTCTACCTTTCTCTCTATCAACACGGATTTAATAAAAAAAAGTCGTGAGGAATACTAAAAGTATTTCACATTATTGCTTATATTTCTTATGGTTTTCCTTTTCCAGTCTAATAAGGCCATGATTCCAAAACGACTTAAAATGAGCTGAAGGAGCGAGCCATTTATGAAACTCGACTCGACTCGAAACTCGACCTGAAATCAGTAACTCGACTCGAAACTCTACTCGAGAAAATTACATTTGACTCGACTCACGCCTATCCCTAAGATTTACGCATGTAACCTACGATTTTACGTACGCTACATAGTTTTTTCGTTATGGCATCAAGTCTGTATATAATTGGTTCATATTGAGCCTCAAAGTCTTTCAAAATCCTCAACTTCAGTCCATATAATGGAAATTTAATCCATTTTGAGAAATGATGGATAATGTTGCGTGTTGTGTGTCATCTTCTTTTTTGTCCATTGACTTATAGAGGATTTATTTTTCTTTCTTCTTTGAAATGAACTGAAATGTTAATAATTTATTCTACTAATATCTTCTTAAAATATTCCTTACTTAATAAAAACTAAATTTTGGTAGATCTACATCAGTTGTCTGAAAAGCATTGTCCTTTGAAGTTCAAAATTTGAGAATACACTTGTGATTTGAAAATAACGCAATGAAACTTCAAATACAAGTGATCTGCCATTTTTCCGGTAACAGAATTAACCTGTAACTGTTGAACAAGTATTTCAAACTTGTGAGTTGCATGTGGCCCTTGAATCATTTCTTTGTGACCCTCGGTTCACCTTCAGAAAACAAGAAAGAAGTACTCGTATATATATATATATATATAATGACCCAAAAGTAGATATACAGCACCGTACTGATCAGCTTATGGAATTTTTATTTACTTATTGCAACCCATACATACAATATATTGACTTAGTTTCTTCATTATTTGCTTTTAATTCCTTTTCACTTATGCCTAAACTCGGAATAGACCGAAGCATATAAATTCATTATCTTAATAAATTAAAATGTCATACTTGATCAATGCAGGTATGTATACCTACTTTGGGTCACGTTGTGATACGTTCAAAGATAGTTCACATAGACAATGTTCTTAAATCAACTTCATATGGCTTAAACCAGCGTCAATTTGCTGTTTTCTTGGAAGATTTTGCATAAATATTCTAGGTTTCCCTATCGCAGAGAAGTGTGCTCGGTATCCTGTGCTCCACGGGTCTGAAAAGTTCCTAGAACTTGAGAGATGGAATTAGCAATTTTCTTCAAATCAAAGAACAAAGCACAAACTTACTGACAGATTCTTTGTGGTTACAATATGTTTCTTTCATGGCAGATGATATTACGAAATATTTGTCACATTTTAATTTGAAACTTTAAGGAAAAAACATAATTACTGCAAACATTACGTAAATAAAACGTTAGAACACAAGTTGCAGCTCTGGGAGAAACTGTTACAAAAAGAAGGCTTCATACATTTACCAATTTGTGTTAAGTATGAAACAAGTACAAGGCACTTGCTTTGTACAGGTTGCATACCAAGAAGCTTCAGTATTCGAAAAATGAATTCAAAGAAAGATTCCGCGATATCAAAGATTAGCTCTCCCTGTATTCTGCTTCTTTCTGAACTGACATTAAGGAATGATCAACTCTCAGTCCTTTCGCGTGGGAGGCGCAGGTTCGATTCCCGTCGGGAGCTCATGTGGTTCGGATTCCACGTTAATCAGTAGGGCCACGACTCATATAGCCTCACTGCCAAACGGGACGTTAAACTCAAAATCAACTAATATATGCCACATGTAACATTAAAACAGTGTCTGAGGACTAAAACTTGAGTGAACTAGTATTGTCTATGAGTCTCGGATGTTTCTGTTTCATTTCGAATTTGAAAAAAATGTACTTGTCGATTTATATCAAACGAATCTACTCCCCAAAATTAATAATAATAATAATAATAATAATAATAATAATAATAATAATAATAATAATAATATTCAAACGGTGAATTTGGTACATAACTTTTCACAAATTAAGATCTCCTGCTCTAAGTGATTCTACCTAAGGAACGTCTGAGATGATTTTTCGTTTCTTTTACCTTTATTAAAATGTAAAACTTCCAAACAAATGTACAAGATTAAATCTAAACCTAATAGCTCTTTTTTTAATTAGTTTTTTTATTGGTGAATGAATTCAAATACGATTTTTAATACAACGTAAAATATTAGTGAACTAATGAATGATACATAATCGGAAATGTATAAAATATATCACTTTCACTAAAATCACTACACTGAAAAAAAATATTATTTTCTTTTCATAATAATGAATTCAAATACGATTTTTGCATACAACGTAAAATATTACTCACTAATGAATGATACATTTTTCAGAAATGTATAAAATATATCACTTTAATAAAATCACTAGACTCAAACATATGTTTTCTTTCTTTGCGTGTTTCATTTCACTATTCGTATAGTAAACTTGATAATGTATATAATTCTCAGACAGTTAGATATCCTCTTGTCACTCAATTTACGTCATAAAAATATATATCACTTTTCACTAAAATCACTACACTGAAAAATATTTTTTCTTCTTCTTTTTTTTATCAACACATATCCATCTCATCGATGTCATCCACAGGTTGGGTATCAGTTTCCCCCACCATGATTGTGTTTGAATTCTGTCAAATAATTCATCCCTGATTCCTTCTATAATTTTTTGTTTACATAATACTTTCATTTCCAATTTTAATCTTTTATCATCAATGTTTATATCACCGTCCTTCTTCAAAGCCGAAGATACATTCGGAAAACTATTGTTCATTTCACTAATAATATTTTGTTCATTTACACACGTATGAATTGCCTCAAGTCCAGTACATGCAAGACATTGCGATTTCTCGCGACCCCGGAAACACACAAATCCACCAAGATGGGAGAAATTTTAGGGAAAAAGGATGAGAATGAAGAATAAGTCGATAATCATGTACATGTTCATACACTTACGATGCGTTCAACTCTGTGAATTCAATATCGTGCATGCTATGTCCCGTTAAATTAATCTTTTTTTTTTCCTTTGTATATTAAACAAACGTTTCCACTTTGCAAATATGTTAATAAAGCGCCATTATCTGCTTCTACTTTTTCAGTAAATCGTCCTGGTAGAATCACTTTTTGTCCTGCTTCAAAAGTCACACAAACCTTCTTTCCATATACGGTTGTAATTAATTTGCAATCTACAATACGATAGGTTTTATTAATTTCTAAGTCTTGTAATTTTGTAAAAGATACTAACGACGCTGCATTAAGTTTGGTTAATAAATTCATTGACGATGCCATCTTTAACTAATGAATAATATGTTCACTCTCGAAGACGTATTCTATATGTATGACCATTAAATCACCTTGTCCTCATTATCTTAAGAATTCGCAGGATACCTTTCTTATCTCTCGATGGAAATAATAATAATAAAGGACTCTCCTGCGTGAGACACAAAACTTAATACATTCACACAGGATTGAAAATTTTCAAGCTCATCGATTTTCCTTAACATTGTGTGAGAACATGATGTCTTAAGAAATCCCACGAACAAAGATCATTTCTTTGATCACATAGGAAGTAAATCGTAAACGAAATAAGCTGAATTGCATAAATAATGAAATTTGCAACTAAGTAAGTTAACGAATAGTGTAATGAGAGAATTTACTTATCATGGGTGCAAAAGATTTATTACACTAATTTTACAACTAAACAAGGGCTAATGCTATATCCATACATATCAATTATTTATTAACTTGAGAAAGGCCTACGACTCGAATATGTGGGAAACAAAATTTGAAATACCGAAAAAAGTTATTTAAACTAATTAACATATATTTAAATGAATCTAAAAGTAATAAATTTTTCTTCACGAACTTTGAGATTGGTCTGAAACAGAGAGAGATGTGTTGACGCCCTTATTATTATACTGAGCATCTAGGCTAGTAACACATGAAGGCAAAATTTGTATGTGATGTCTTGTACTTCCAAGTCGAGTTGCCATATTACACGATTTAACGGATATCTTCCAATTAAAGCCTTAATTTACAACAGTGAAAACAGAATGAATCCTTTTTCTATGACTTTTATAAGGAGATCTGTCCGACATTGGATCTCATCATAAATTTTTGTAAAAGTATTGTCGATCTTGCTTCTCGATGTATTCTATCTCGTCTCGAGAATGAACTATATCATGAGGGACGTACCCTCGCCACAGAATTAAGATTTCTTGTTCAAAGTAATTCTACTTAAGGAACGTCTAAGACGATTTTTCATTTCTTTTATTTTTTATTAAAATGTAAATCTCCAAACCTAACCATAAGAACAGAAACACGACTAAATGTAGAATGTTACACATGTTGATTGGGAAAACAATTGTGTGCAACGATAAAGATGAAATCTTTCAGTTTAACGTCCCACGAATATCTCTTTTAGGCTAAGATGAAAGGATGATTAAGGTATTTTAAATGAAATGATATTATGAGATGAAGCGGAAATACCACATGAGAATCAACGAACACGATGTTGTCCATCACAAATTTATTTATTTAATGTCCTACGATTATGCCCATTATGCTAAGGCATCATGAGCTAATATATTCGGTAGTCGAGCTAGGGACCATCATATACCAAATGTAAGCGCTTTGTCGCTGTGCCGTCTGCTCATCTTTTCAGCACCTCCAGCTGTTCTAATAGCTAACACGGACATGTGGTGAACGTGATCCTGAGTTCGATTTACGGATGGGAGAGCATTGGAAGTAAAAATAAAGCAAGTTTATTATGATAACTGTTTTCAAGAAACATATGAGCTTTTCCAAGCGAATAAAATCTCCCCACCTCTCCCCTGCTACATTTAATATCCTTATTCAGTTTCATTTCCTTATTCACACACATTATTTGATAGATGTATCAAAATATCATCTTTAGTAAATCTTATCTATTAACAGACTTATTTTTCATTACACAAACTCAGCGTTTTCGCATTCAGATTACACTATCTTCAGTCGCACGTGAGTATGTTCGTATGTGAAGACGACAACAAACATACATGTAATCTCAAATGCTGTATACGTTTGAAAATACGATATTCACGATTCATGCAATGCGATATTCCCCTGAGCAACTAAGGTCTATTCGATCAAAGAACAGTCTGCAAACAAATTCTATTCCCATGAACACTTACAAGTGAATTCGTGAGAATCCCAAAACCAAATTAGATAAAGCAAATAGTTCATAACCTACAGACATTTCGTGGGGCGTAATCTTTTGTGCTATGGGAATGTTATAGCGCAATATCTCATCACGGCTTCAACTTAAGTGATTTTAATTACTTGTCATAGCAGACATCATCATGTGAATATCCATATAATACTTTTCACATGCATTACAATCAACTCTACTGATTTGAGCATACAAATTTTTTCATCCTACGTTTTAAAACATTATGATATGCTATGAGAAGCTTCCGCTACCAATACATTTTAAAAACATCCATGAACTGCAACAATCGTCTTATCAACTCAATTTCCTGAGAAGGTTCCAGACGAAAATTTTCCAGACGTTTCGTAAGAAACTCCTCAAACTCTTCGCAGAAAATCTGGGAACTTCTATTCTTAGCATTACAAGATAGGTCTGGGGGGCTGAGGTGGGGAATCTAGCTACCCAATACAAGACGGCTAAAAAAAAAATAAGACGAAAAGTTTTTTTAATAAAATCTAATCTATATGTGAGGCACTGACGTTCAGTGATAGAGTGCTCACCTCAAGTTGGTTTACTCCGTGAAATTATTTTTTTTCATGCGAGGATTAATTCAACTCTAAATCGTGAAGTCTCGCGTTCGATTCCGATGAGAGAACTTTCAAAATAAAAGCATATTTAGGGTTCTGATTTGATTCTTAGTGAAAGAGCATTAAATATTTCTATTTCGTTCCTTTCCGTGAAGTACTGGTCTCGCGTTCGATTCCGATGAGAGAACTTTCAAAATAAAAGCATATTTAGTGTTCTGGTTCGATTCTTAGTGAAAGAACATTAAATATTTCTAGTTCGTTCCTTTCTGTCGTGAAACGAAGTGAAATTCTTTTTTTTTTCATGCAAGGATTAATTCAATTCAATGGTCGTGAAGTACAGGTCTTGCGTTTGATTCTCAGGTCTTGCGTTTGATTCCCGTGTCCTGCTGGTTCGATCCTCGATGAGAAAACATTACACATTTTAAGACATGAAATTAATTCGATCCTTTCTGTCGTGAAAACGAAGTGAAATTCTTTTTTTTTCTCATGCAAGGACTAGTTCAACTTTAAAATCATGAAGTACCAAATTCGGTCCCAGCTCCCTACCTAAGTAGAATTTTGTGTAAAGTCTTTATTTCATAAGTTAGCGAAGCTACAATCAAGGTTAGTTGTCTGCTTCACTTTCACTCCCAAAATAATAATAATAATGTGATGCTGTATTTTTTTAATTTATTTTTATGGTTGTTACTTATGTTTTACTATCAATTTGGTCAGGGTTCGATTCTCGATGATATATATAGAGAGAAAGGGAGCATTGAACACTTGAAAGCATTATAGTGCTTCGAAATGAAGAGCTTCGAACAATGTACATATCATATGCTACGCTAAAACCAATACATGAAATTCTTTTTTTTTTTTTTTTTATGCAAGAATTAATTCAACTCTAAATCGTGAAGCACTGGTCTTGCGTTTAGTGTACAGGTTCGATTCTCGATGAGAAAGCATTGAATATTTTAAGACATTAAGTATGCTCTTCGCTATTCAATACATAACGAAAAGACGAAAATCAATCAATCAATTGGGAAGCTTCGAACTTGATATTCAATCAATTGGGAAGCTTCAAACGTGATAACTGGAAGGACTCTCATCAAGATCCGGTAGCCGGCCAAGAGTATGAGCATAGTAACAACGTTCGCTTGCGTTCTTCGCAGGAGGGAGTGAAGTGGAGGGGTTTGGGGGGTTCAAATCCATAACGAAAAGACAAAAATCAATCAATCAATTGGGAAGCTTCGATCATGATAACTGAAAGGACTCTCATCAAGATCCGGTAGCCGCACAAGAGTATGAGCATAGTAACAACGCTCGCTTACGTTCTTCGCAGGAGGGAGGGGAGTGGAGGGGTTTGAGGGGTTCAAATCCATAACGAAAAGACAAAAATCGATCAATCAATTGGGAAGCTTCGATCATGATAACTAATAGAACTCTCATCCGTCCAAGAGCATTTAGCTATTCAATACATAACGAAAAGCAAAAATCAATCAACCAATCAATTGGGAAGCTTCGCCGTCCAAGAGTATGAGCATAGTAACAACGTTCCCTTACGTTCTTCGCAGGACAGAGTGGAGGGGGTTTGGGGGTTCAAATTCATAACGAAAAGACAAAAATCAATCAATCAATCAATTGGGAAGCTTCGATCATGATAACTGATAGGACTCTGATCCGTCCAACAGTATGAGCATCCAAGACGATGAAGGCATCCAAGACTATAGACTGTTCTCACAACATCATTCTTTATGTCTCAAGGAGCAGAAAGATTGCCGAGACAAAATTAAGCTGTTTAATTTAACTCCAGACATCTATGCCCTTCAGGTTAACAGAAGGAATATTTATTTAAAGTGAATTGTTATGAAATACTTCTCAACTAAAAATTTGGAAGGAAACGGAAGAATCTAGAGGAAACTCACGAACACGATGTTGTGAATAACAAAATTTGCATGGTCTAGAATCGAACTCAGGTATCCAATGTACAGTCACGAAAGAAAGTATTCTTCAGTTGAAAAAATTTCTTTCTCTAATAACTCAAGAATAAATTAACCTATTAGAGTACCGATTTTGCCAAGTTATTATATTATAACTATTCTAAGGACTACAACAAAATGATAGAAATTAATTCATTTGTTCCAGAGTTATTGGCAAAAGAAAAATTATCAACTATCAAATACTTTCTTTTCCGTGTGTACCAGAATGAACGCTCTACCTGTGAGTCACAGTTCAGCTTAGAATGCCAAGAAATTAAAAAGCTGGAAAGAAGAGAGATTAAAGATAAAAACTGTTGGTTTCAACTCAATAACTAAAGAAAAATTACACAAATATTTACTTCCATACGTTATTAGCCTGAATTCTCTTTGACTTTATGCAGAAGTTATTTTCAAATGCATTACATTGAAGTTATGCTTTTCTACTCCCAACGTCATTTGATTCAGTGCAAACAGTTTACCATGCAGAGAGAGAGAGAGAGAGAGAGAGTATTATGACTTTATTCAAGCAATGCTATCAAGGAAATTAAAACCAACATTATAGTTGGATGGCATCACACAACCATCCACTCTTTATAATATCTCTATATATAAAGAAATGTATGTATAATTAAGTAACTACATAAAACACATTTGAAAGGTCGTTATTTCATATGTAGGTATAGTATTGCCTCACGTGCTTTCGCAACTGAAATAATGAAACAACATACAGCCCATGTGAAAAGTCATAAAGGTGTACCGTAGTATATGTAGCGTAGTAAAATATCAGGGAAAATGTCTTGTCCTGTCTTGTGTCCTCTTGCGAGGATATTAATTAGTCAAGCCCAGTCGACTATATCGCTAAATATAGTTCAAAGTGAAAATTGATTTTACTTACCAAGATGGACGAACGGCCAGTTAAAAGCAGACTTTTTTTTTTTTTTTTACTGTTTTTGTTATATTTTGGGGAGAGAAGCGGCAACAAGTATATTTAAAATATACTAAATATTATTAAAATTGTATTAAACTAAAATTTGTCTAAGGTAAAAATTGTTTAAAGTTGAAATTCTAATAAAAAAAAAATTAGAGCAAAGCTCTCTTATCTACTTGGACGCCATCTTCTTCCAAAAGACGTCGTTATCTCATATTAATCAGATAATTACGTTGCTTAGCTACGTATGGCATTGTTACAATAATCTTTTCCTAACAATATTCAAGTAGTTTTATGGTAAGCAACGAATGTAAGTGTTTGGTCGAGATTAATAAATGGACAAAGGATAAAGATGATTGGGATTTTTTTTTTAATCTGTATATTAACCCGGGAGCACTAATATGTCGTAAAATTTACAACGGCGACCTAATACTTGGTGATTTCAAGCAGTTTTACGCATGCGTTGAAGTCAGCGTTGCCAGATCTAGCATAATGATGCTAGATCTAGCATAATTTGCATGTCTTTAGCATCTAGCACCTTGCTTTTAGCATACTGCCCAAATCTAGCATAATTTCAGCAAGTTTATCAAAAAGCCGTAAAACCTGGAGATGAGAAAGAAGTTGGTCGTGGGAAGAAAAAGAACGGGAGAAATGTATCTTCTTCCATTGATTCATACAGTCGGTAAACCATACAAACAGTCTTATTTTCCGAAGTAAGTTAAAAACGGATTTGTGCTTTTTTCTTTTTCTTTTTTCTTCTTCTTCTTCTTCTTTCCTTATTTTTTTATTTTTTTATTTTTTATTTTTTTGGAGCTCCACCCAGAGTTTTCTATTCCTTTAACTGTGAGGCATGGGCGGAACTATGGGGTCCATTCTCCCCCGAACTTTTTGACAACTTCACCATCTTTATTTCTGACTTCATGACCATCTTTATTCCTGAAACGAAAGGTCCGAGACCGACCAAACCCCCCCCCCCTTCCTCCCCAGCAGACATTTCTCAACTCCGCTTATGCTGCGACGTAATTTTCTTTTAAAATAAGTAAACAAACACTTTGTATTCATTTATACGATATATACGCCATTGAGTCTGGCAATTACTGCACTAGTTTAGTTGAGTTAAACCTTTGGTGCGTGAAGTATTGAGTTCTATCCACGCATTCTTGCGCTCTGCGTATTTTAATTTACGTTATCGTATCTCCACTTCGTTTTGTCTCTTTCTTTTGAAACTTTTGAATTAGTAATTATGAGCATCTAGCATAATTTGACCGAATCTAGCATAGTTTCGATCAGCTTTTGCAATAATTCCGAGCTGTGAGTCTGGCAACGCTGGTTGAAGTTGGCGTCTTGTCTAATCTCATTTGGTGAGTAACTGTTGCTATAGGCAGATTGCGTTTGCCAGTGCTCTCGTGTAAGTGTGACATAGAGAGGCAATTCGTAGATTTTACGAGGTAATAGTGATAACGTTACAATTTTGAAAGTAACTTCCATTATCGTGTATTTTTTTTCTGAAATAGAAATTTGAAAGCCAGTTACTATTGAAGTGACTCAAAATAACTTCGTACGTGTTATTTTGAGTCACCTTTCAGTTTAGCATAGTAAAAGGGGATTCATTGAAAGTAATGTTAATTTTTTGAAGTAGACTTATGATAAAATTATAATAGCAATCTATGCATATATTGAACCAACAACTTTTAGTTAAAAATCTTGAAATTAGACACTCTCAATGTATTCTATAAAGTAAATAAATAAACAATAATTATTATATTAGAAAATATTTATATATTAGAAAAAATATATTAGAAAACAGTTTATAGCAAGGAAATAATGAGTTTTACTTCAAGTCGTAAAATTTACGAATATTTAGTAATAGTGTACTACAAAACATATTAGTGTTCCCAGGTTAAGGAAGGACCTCTTACATAATGAAAATTACGAAATTAAGGTGTAAGAATGCCGGAACTCAAGGTGTTGGACGGAAGTGGACTAAGATAGGAGGGTGTAGCGCTCAAGGCGTCAGTCAGTCTACAAAATTCGAGATAAGAATTCGAGGCTGGAGTTTTAGCCGTATGCGCCAAGAACTGAAGCTCCCATATTGAATTTGTAAATGAAGCGAAATGAAAGCTTTCAGTTTAAGGGGCCAGAGTACTAAATATTTTTGAAAAGTTAAAGTTGTTTTGCCCGTTTCTCGTAAGTGAAAAGAGATAATGAAATGTAACTTACCACACATCCGAAAATACGAATCGGAAGAATTATCAGTGTTGCCATCCATAGAAATTACAGTGTGTCTAAAATTTGAATTACCCAAAAATCTAGGTTAAGGCAGCAACTAGAAAAAGGAACTCAACGGTAGTTGATTAATTATCGTGTTGTCTTGGTTCCTTGTTTACTACATTTTAAATAATGTTTGTATTTATTTTATAATAACTTATTTATTTTGTAATTACTTCGGTAAGTTATTACAAAATAAATACAAACGTTATTTAAAAAGTAGTAAACAAGAAACCAAGACAACATGGTAAGTAATTAACTACCGTTGAGTTCATTTTTCTAGTCGCTGCCTTAACCTAGATGTTTGGGTAATTCAAATTTTGGACACACGGTAATTTCTATGAATGGGAATATTGATAATTCTTACGATTCGTATATTCGGATGTAGAATAAGATAATAGATAACTTACCACATTATCTATTATTGTGGCAAGTTACATTTCATTATCTCTTTTCACTTACGAAAAATGGTGAAACCATATGGTTCAGCTCATTGAATATTAATGAAGAAAATTTTTAATTTTTAAATGAACCTCGTTTAAAAGCACTCTCAAGAATTTTTCTCTCGGTTTTTATTTATTTATTTATTTTGACTCATTTTACATGTCGAGGTTAAGGCTATATGTAGTCTTATCTACCACCTAAACATGACACAAAATTGAAAAATCAAAGGATATAGCTAACAATAGCAAAAGAAAAAAAAAGTTAGAAAGTAAAAAAAAACACAAGAAACAGATTGTCACTTGAACACACACACACACACACAAATATAATATAGTGCTACATGAAAGTACATACATGTTATAATATGTGATAAGTGTTGAGTTTCATATCTTTATGACAGGCTTCTTTATTGGCTCTTCTGTCTCTGTGTCCATTCAACCCTGCTTCGATAACAATAAATTATAAACTGCCCTTTTAAAAAATGCTAAAGATTTTGACTCACGTATCGAGGTTGGCAAAGTATTCCAATCACAACACGTTGAAATTATATATGATTTGGATAAATAAGTTGATCTATGAATAGGAATTGCAAGTTGGCTATTAAAACGTGATCTTGTGTCCCTCTCATGGAAATCGCTTAAAAAATTAAGATGTTTTAGAAGATAAGAAGGTTCTGTAAAAGTAAGTGTTTTATACAGCAGTACCAACGAGTGCAATTTTCGCCGTTGCTGCATCTTCAGCCATTGCAGCTTTTTAAAGAATGGCGTAACATGATTTGAGAATTTTAAGTTAAAAATAAAACGTATACAAGCGTTTTGTACTCGCTGCAAACGCTTTTGTAAATGTATATCAGCGTCAGTTAAGGCGGTGTCACAGTACTCCAAATGTGGTACCACTAGGGTTTGAACAAGAGTTTTTTTCAACTGTGTTGGTAAAAAGTTTTTTAATTTGCTGAGAGAATGAAGAATTCCAAAAGCCTTCTTGCATGATGCGTTAATTTGATCGGACTAAGTTAAATATTTGTTAAGTGTGACGCCAAGATTTTTCACAGAGGAAGAGAAGGGAATATTTACGCCTTCTAAAGTTATATTGGGAACAAGTGAAGCATCTATTAACGTGGTTGCACGTTTGGAAGTAATTAAAATTGACTTTGATTTGACTGGATTTATAATCAAACAATTATTTGCTGACCATTTAGCCAAATTACTCAAGTCTTCGTTCATCTTTGTTATACAAGTATCTATTTGCTTTGGTGAAGAAGATAGATACAATTGAACATCGTCCGCATACATGTGATACTTACAGTGTTTTAAAGATTGTGCTAAGTCATTAATATAAAGGCAGAAAAGAAGAGGCCCTAAAACACTACCTTGAGGAACCCCACAAGGAAGGTTACGCTGACCAGAAACTAAGTTGGCAACTACCACATACTGTTTTCGGTCGCATAAGTAATTTTGAACCCACTTAGCAGCTGAAGTAGAGAAACTAAATTTTTGTACAAGTTTCTGTAGCAAAATGTCATGGTTTACTGACTGGAATGCTTTGCTATAATCCAGTAAGGTAAGTATGGTTATCTCTCTCTTGTCCAAAGCAGAACGTATATCATCAGTAATACTGGTAAGGGCTGTAGAAGTGCTGCAATGTTTACGAAACCCGGATTGAAAAGTGTCTAAAAGGTTATAAGTTCGAAGGTGCTCACATATTTGATCACTTACAATATATTCAAGAGCTTTAGATAGGGCAGGTAATATTGAAATAGGCCTTAAGTCTTCTGCAGATCGGACATCCTTAGTCTTAGGGAGAGGCAGGACTCGTGCTGTCTTCCACAAGACTGGGAATGTTCCGGTAGTAAGGGAAAGATTAAATAAATTAGTAATTGGGGAGAGGACGAAGGGTAATATTTTCTTGATCAATGTTATGCTTATTTCATCAGCACCTATAGCAGTGGATTTTATCCTCTTAATCGCTTTCATTACATCATGTGGGGTAACACAAGTGAAAGAGAAGACATTTTCTTCAAAATTAGGGATTTGTCCTGTATTATCAGATCTTGCATTTATCTGTGAGCTAGAACTATCAATTCCACAGAAATAATTGTTAAGATAATCGGCAGAGAAAGGAGCAGCTACATCCGGCTGGACTCTTTTGCTGCTACGAATGCCAAGTAGCTTCAAATTTCTCCAAAGATGGGAGGGATTCTTGTTCTCAAACAGGGTGTAGGAAAATTTTAATTTCGCATTACGCACGGCTTGATTACATCTATTTCTAAGGATCCTATATTCCTCAAATTTGTCATTTAAGTTGGGTAGATTCAATTTACGTGCTTTCTTAAATTTACTATACGCTCTGTCGCGACAAGCCATTAAACTTCGAATTTCATCTGTAATCCAGGGCGAAGGAGAACGAGAAACACGTTTTTCTCTCAAGGGGGCATGAATGTTCAGAAGATAAAATATTAACTCATTGAAATAAGATAGTTGGTCATCCACAGAAGGAAAAGAACTTATTAGATGCCAAGGCAATAACGCAGCATCACGCAAGAGTGCTTCATTGTTAATGTTGGCTAAATCTCTGTATAAAACAACTTTAGGCTTGAATTTGGGAGTCTTAATAGAATAGCAAACAAAGATAAGATCATGACGCGAAATGCCAGGTACTGAAAACTGACCGAAATGAAGAACTCTATCAATGTCGGAAGTTAAGATTAAGTCAAGAAGTGAATCTGAGGTGGTAGTATGAAACGTAGCTTCGAGCGGACAGATGGAAAAATTTAAGGATGTAGTAATCTCGCGGAATGTTTCTACTTCACGTTTAGTGGACAATAAATCAAAGTTCATGTCCCCAAGTATGAGACTATGCATATAAAGTGGTGAGATACGAGAAATATCTTCTTCGAAATTCTTAAATGATGCCCCTGGTGGGCGGTACACACAAGCCAAAAGCAATTTTTGGTTCTCAATACATATCTCAACTATGATGTACTCAGATTCGAAGCTATAATGACCACCTGATTGACAAAGAATTTTTGCGTCAATGTCATTTCGCAGAAAGATTGCAACCCCACCACCACCTTTGTTAATGCGATCGTTTCGGATAATTTTGAAGTTATTTAACAATACCAGATCATTAGAAAGAGTTGGCTTTAACCAAGTCTCGGAAACTAATATTGCATGCAAGTTCTCAACGGAATGAAAAATAACTTCGAACTCAGTATAATGTCTGACAAGGCTCTGCGCATTAATGTGCACAGCATTGAACGTTGGTTGCTTCGGTTTATTAAGTTCTGTTTGCAATAAATACTGAGGGCCTTCGTAAGACACTTGGAGATCGGGTAGCTGTAAAGGTTCATTGTCTTCGAAAACAGAGGGACATATTTTATTTAGTTTGGTTAAAACGAATGAAGAGGGGCTATGTTTGTTGCTTATATTGTCAGTCATTGTACTCATGTAATATTGAATATTTCAATGGCAGGTATTGCGAAAAAACAGAAAGACTAGAGAAAACGAAAAGACTATAGAATGGAGATTTACTGTTTCCTTGTTGGTTATGTTAAAAAAAAATCCATTGCCTCATAACATGCGGATTGTGCCTCAAACGAGGTTCTTGCTTGCTCTTCCCGAAACGGAGTGGCTATTGGTAACTTGGGGGGTGAGAGAGAGAAGAAAATAAAAAACATAGCACTGACCTTGAGGAGGAGGCGAGCCGAAACTGGAAACAGGGGTGAAAGAACGCAGAGACAGGGACGTCTTCCTGTGCTGATGATGGGAGGGGACACTTTTGTATCCATTCCCACATTAGAATCACTAGAAGCTACACTCGTATTGAGCTTGACAAATGCATGTAAACGCATCATTGGTAACCACATCCAACACAAAATATTGCCGACAAATAAAAATAGCAACACAACCACACACTTTTCAGAAAAAAGCGAGCACACCATACTTGTTGAAAATATTGTCAGATAAATATAAAGCTCATAAATCACATAGCTACTGCAGTTATCGCTTCTGTGTATTGTAGAATTTAAACACTGACAAGTATGCACACATAAATAGATATAGGACGTTGAAACACACGCACACGCACGCAAACAATTCAGATGAACACAATAATCATACTTGGATATACATTTAACAAAAGGGGATATATGTATTAATAAAATAGTAAAAGAAAAACAAATCTCTAACATATCACACACAGTACAATATGTACACGTTCCGTGCTGCGATATTATGCCACTAACTGTTGGCGATATTCGCTATTTCTGTGTCCTCACAAGCTGTTAAGTTCGGCCTTGGTAGAGACGAAATGTCTAGTTCCGTTCAACAGACGAATATGCATATGTGTGTGTAGTAGTATGTTAAATAAAAGTAAACAATCATGAATATTCATGAGTGTGTACTTTTCTGACATGGTAGCACTTGGTAATGCACGTTTTAAAAAATGGATACACCCTTTTTCCCCGCATACTAATGACACATAATGTATGCAGGTGTATCCGGAGGTAACATGACATATAATAAATGTTTCGGGTGAAAAGAAATGTTAATGGGACAAGCAGAATACAGAAAAGACCTTTTCGGAAATAAAATATGCAGATCACACACGTAGAACAAGGTAATTCATTAATATGCAGCACAAGTAACGCGACAGCTGATGCTGGTCGTCGGAATGAGTGAAAGAAAGCACTAGAAGCTTCCAGGTCTTTTTTCTAAGCTTATTATTGTTGGAATAGGGGAAAGAACACACTCGAAACTTCTGGAAAGATTTCTTGTAGTATACTTGTTCATTTTTATATGGAAAAGGGACATATTGTAATTGTTGGAAGTATAAGGGGACGGAACTGCTTGGTTTTAATCGGGAATTGATTGCGGATTTTCCGGCATTGAAAGTGATATGACTCGGTGTACTTTTATGGAATTATAACATGACTAAGATATAGTGTAGTGTAATATGGAGGGAATCAACATTAATGATTGCACCGGGAGTCGAATGAGTATTCTCCCATGTGGAGAACCGTACGACAATCATTTTGTTTGCAGTGCGAACATGTTACTTATATATAGCTATGAATTGTGTATGACATAACAGGTATATATAAATTATATTGTACAGGAAGTTAGCAGAATGCGCCCCCGGGACTCGAAGTAGTATTTTCCCAGGTGGAGAACCGTACGCTAAATATTTTTGCTTGCAGTGCGAACTTGTTACTTATACATAGCTATGAATTGTGTACGACATAACCGGTATATATAAATTATATTGTACAGAAAGTTAGCAGAATGCGCTTCCGGGAATCGAACCAGGACTCTTCCACGTGAAAAGTCGTACGACAAACATTTTGCTTAGCAGATGTTGTTACTTATATGTAGCTATGAATTGTGTAAGACATAACAGGTATATATAAATTATATTGTACAGAAAGTTAGCAGAATGCGCTCCGGGAATCGAACTAGGACTCTTCCACGTGAAAAGCCGTACGACAAACATTTTGCTTAGCAGATGTTGTTACTTATATGTAGCTATGAATTGTGTAAGACATAACAGGTATATATAAATTATATTGTACAGAAAGTTAGCAGAATGCGCCCCCGGGAATCGAACCAAGGCTTTTCCACGTGAAAAGCCGTACGACAAACATTTTGCTTAGCAGATGTTGTTACTTATATGTAGCTATGAATTGTGTAAGACGTATAACTGGTATTTAGAAAGTATATGGTAAGAATTATTATTATTATTATTGTAAACTGTTGTGTTTTGTTTTCATAAACGCTAGTGTAACAATGAGGTTATATGGCGACAGAACGTTTAACGTTACCGTAGATTGAACTTAAGGGTTTTTCATGTTGAAAGCTAAGGCAAAAGAGACCCGAGATTGTTTGAACATATTACCCAGGATGAAATGTAGTAGTGAAGTTAAAAGCGAAACTTTAAACTTATATTTTGTAATTGGAAATCGTAATACAGCAAATAATTAAATTTTAATTCTTTTATTGTTTTTAGGTGGTGAAGGAAATAAAAATCTTAATAGAAACACTGGAGAACAAACATTATTTTCCTGAATTGTTTGTTGTTGAAATATAGCGGAGTTTTTTTTAGTGAAAAGGAGTTATAGATTGGTCTTAAAATATGGATTTACTGAAACCGTTGGATCTTAGTTGTATGAAATATCGAAAATATTGGATAATGTGTGATATGAATATTGAATACTGAAATATCGACATAAAAGTTGTTATAAGTTTTTACATCCAACGAATATACTGGCTAGACTAAATGAGACGGTGATGATGAGTAATGAATGAATATGGTGGAATGAAGAAAGTGGGAAGAAGCAGGAGAACCACGACAAAAACCCACGCACATAGTGTTTGTGCACTAAAAAGCTAACTTGAAACAAGCTGGGATCGAACCAAGGACCCCATGCACCAGAGGTGAACACTGTATTGCGTACCCACCATAGCTTTTTCTATGTATTATATTTGGATGAATAAAAGTACGCATGTATAAGTTGGTGGAACGAGAATGTAGGTGGAAACAGGAGAACTTCACACACAATGTTTAAACTAGAAAATACACTTTGATTGAGGGAAAGCATTTTGTTTTAGAAGTGACTTTTTTATGATCAGCGCTATTTAATGTTTATGAACGAGGAAAGAAACTGTAGCAGTTATTGGAGAATTATACTTTTGAAACTCTTTATACAAAATTATGTGTTTATATAACTTCATACATACTAGTAAAGAAGATATATGATGTACATTAAGGACGATTTTAACATTATTTAAACAGTGTAGGTAACGACTCTTAAGGCAATACAAGAGACGGACAATTATTTGACAGCGCAGATTGTGATAGTAATGGTGTGCTTGGTTTATTAGGATTAGTCATATGCAGATGGAAACAATTGCTTTAAATAAGAGATAGCACTTTGAACGTATAGTTTGGTTAAAAGTGCTTTACTTTAGAACTCATAACATTAAGTACAAGGTAACCAACACCATTGGCGATAACTATTAGCAGGACTGTGAGCGATGTGAATTAGCGTGTTGGAGAGACAGATACATTTTGCGTACATAATAATAATGAGTATGAATATTTGACTTTGGCACCTAGAAGATTATGCAACCGACAAGTTATAAATGTTTTGAGGATTGCATATAATATTTACAGACAGTTTGATACGATTTTGTATTTTATTTGAAGTGTGATGAATGTTTGTTGAACTAAAAAAGGGTATTTTATTTATAGGTCTTGTTTGTAAGTTAGAAAAACAAGAAAATATTCTTGTAATGGTGTTACGACCGCCAGAAACGAAATAATAGCTAACATGTCCTTTTTACAGTTGAAATAGATTTCTGTCAATTTAAACTTTAATAAAAACTAGTCTGAATTTCGACAATTTTAAACTTTGTTGTAATTGTTACAATTGCATAAGAAAATAGTATTTTAATGTTTTAGTTGTCTGCTTATACAGCGCAGATATATTTGTGAGTGAATACATGACATACAGTTATAACATATCAGAAGTGATGTACTTCCGAAATTAGATCTTCCTAAACCTCAAAGAGATTATATTGTGCAGTTTTCACTTATTGAGTTAAATTTGGTAATTTAAGACGAACTGTGGTTTTGCTTTTTACCCACTGCAGTTGTATTGGATTGAAATACTGAACTTACTATATCTGGATTTTTAGTTACTGTTTTACTGTTTTACTGGTTCTGTATGGTTGCGAAGCATGGTCACTTACTCTGAGGGAATAACATAGACTGAAAGTATTTGAGAACAGGATCCTGAGAAGAATATTCGGACCCAAGAGGAACGGGAATGAGGAATTGCGGGAACTTTATAACGAGGAACTACATAGTTTATACGGTTTACCCAACATTGTTAGAGTCGTCAAGTCTAGGAGGCTTAGGGGGCAGGTCATGTAGCTAGAATGGAAGAAAGTAGAAACGCTTTCAAAGTCTTGACTGGAAGACCCATAGGAAAACGACCATTAGGAAGACGTAGGCGCAGATGGGAGGATAATATTAAGATGGATCTCGCAGAGATTCGACTACTGTTTGGATTATTTTTAATTTATGTTTTATATAACAATAAGGTTATAAAGAACAATATAACAGTAATATGGGTTTTTGAACCACAATAGGGATAACTTTAATGCAGTTGCTGTGTACATGAACTGTTATGGAACATTAATCACTTAGTATATAGCATTTTTATATTATTTTAACTGCAAGAGAACTGTATTATAAGACTACCTAACACATGTAAATAATAGTTAGAGCTAAAATACTGAGTTACTGGCAACTGAATTGTCAGTGAGAGTAATGTATTTTAAAGAAATAAACTGATATTAGAAAAAATAATCGTAGTTGTTTGTATGCTATATGAAGAAACTAGTGTTTAAGAAACATTGCATTAAAAGAAAAAATAATTGTTTTCGAAGAATATGGTAGGAAACTGAAAATATTTAATACTTTGTTTTAGATTTTAGAGACATTACCAACGTAAGTAAATGATGAACTATTGTCGATTGAACGGGAATCACTGAGGTTGATACCTTGTGTTTAGTTTATGATATGAAGACTTTAACATTCTTGTTTACAGTTACTTTTAAATGAAAACAACATATAATCTTGTATGCAGAATGGATTGAATTAAGGGCATACTTACGCGAGGGATTTATTGGATGCGGACCACATTTAAAACTTTATACCCCAACAAACATTTCAACACTTTCTTAAGAGAATTATGGTTGCAGTAGGAGAGAAATGTGTGATATACTGTAGAAAACTCGATGTTACAGTACCCTTGTACTCTTTATGTCTTATAAAAAGAAGTTAGTGTACTCTTTTGCTGAGGACAATATTGTAAAATTACGTGTCGTTTTATTGCAACTAGAATAATGTTACTTTAATAATGCTTAAACGCAGTCACTGTTAGTGCAGAATCCACCCTCCAACAATTTTCAGGATGTGCAGACCCTTACTTGGTATATGATTTTAAAAAGAATAAACATTGTACGGTAACCTCTTGAAACTTGTAGACCCACAGTGAAGTATAGTCGGATATGGGGGAGGGCACGGTGACTTAGTGGTAGAAGAGATTTTGATGTTTGTGATTTAAAAACCGAGCAAGTGAACTTTGTGGTGGACAACATTTCTTTTCTCCTGGTACTTCCCATTTCCTACATTTATTTATTGGCTTAAATAGCTTATCCGATCTTTCTCTCTTGTAATAGAATTATTGCAAGGCTATGATCATACCTTATAATTATTATTAAATAATTCTTATTGAAGGTTTAATTTACTTCATGATTTCTTTGGAACAATAAAAATTTTTTGCTTGAGATGGATTGTTTTCTCAGGGAGGAAATGTTAGAATCATGAGAACTTGCTTACATGCTGTGTGCCAAACATAATAAGCCCTTGGCGGGCTAAGATCGAACCATGGACCCATCACGCGCCAGAGGTGAACGATTTGAAGGCGATGAAGAATATTTTATAATCACACAGTAGTATTAATAATTGTTTGAGATTCTTAGTATACTATGTGATACACAGGTTACACGAATTTTATTTTGTTCTTTTTTAACTAATGTTTAAGAGGACCAGAAGGATAGATTTCAAGAACCACCTATGGTTCAAGGATTACAGTTTTAATTTTACAGCTTTATACACATGCATTCAAAATTATATGGCCATTAGATGGTTGTATAAGATTCTTGTTGGACTTGATTTGATTTGAGTTTAACGTCTCTTTTCATCAGCGAAGCTATATGAGACGTGGACCTACTGATTAACGTGGAATCCGAACCACATGAGCTCCCGCCGGGAATCGAACCTGGGTAGACTTTTGTTGGAATAAATGTTTTCGCTGGAACCTTTTTTAAAATTTAATGTAAAACTTTAAACATAATGAAGAAAATAAGAACATACTGAGGTGAAATAAACTTGAAAACTCCCACCGTGCAAAAGAATTAAGGAAAACAACCTCTGTTTTCAAGCTGAGACTATCCATGGTTGAGATTGACCACCAAATATAACGATTATTTCTCTCAGATGATGAGTTTGTATGCTTATGCCAGTAGCTAAAACTGGAAAAGTGAACCAGGTAGTGTTTGCAAAATGTATCTCCTCACGTCCAAGTCTATCAATTCGCTGACGACACAGCATTTCTAACAACGGCTCGTACTATCCAACGTATTAACAGACTAATGCAGCCAGCCATCAACACATTTGTCCACTGGTGTGACTTAATCTCAGAACATGTGCAATTGTGATGGACAAAAAATTCCATGGGTAGTGGGGCTGGTGGACAACAACAACTTCACGAAACATCTGTTGGTATTAAAATTAACGATACATGAACTTTCAAAAGACGAAATGTTTCTTTATCTGGACTGTTAATACTTTTTTTGAAATTTCATCGGAACAAGCATTCAACTTAAACTATAATAAACGAACGAACTATCTAGTTGCATTATAGGAGGGCGATACAGGTGTGGATGAAAAGTTTATGTATTGATTTTTGAATACGAGTTGTGTGCGAGTAATTCAATTTTATTTAACTTTTAATATTAGAGATTATTTTATACGACCATTTAATATTTTATTATTTCTTATACATATTCGCTTTCATCATTTGTCCATTGTAATGTTAGTAGAAAAAATGTTTTATTTAACAACATGAGCACGAAAACCTACAAGAAAAATATTAGACAACATTCATAATTATCACTGTACGGAATTCTTCTTTAAATGGAAACAGTTTGATCCATTGGTAGAGTGCACCCATCTGGCACGAAGACCCCTTAGTTCAATCCCAAGACCGTGACAATTTGTGATGGACTCAAGCCAGAAAAGAAGAAACTCGTATCCACGAAAACTTGTGAAATTTGGCGAGTAGCAACTCGAGAAATTTCACTTCGTGGATACGAGTTTCTTCTTTTCTGGCTTGAGAGCAAATCGAATACACTTTTTCTGGAAAGTAGATATGAGTTTCTGCTTTTTTTCTGGCTTGAGAGCAAAGAGAAAACATTTTGTTCTGGCATGAGTCTTATATACTCATCTACTCGAGACATTTTACAAGTAGGCAACGTTGAATGGTTAATGATTGTAAAAATGTTGAATATGAAGAAAGTGGTAGGAAATGGAGAACCCCGAGAATATCCACAGGGTGTTGTCCATCACAAATTGTCACGGTCTTGGGATTGAACTAAGGGGTCTTCGTGCCAGATGGGTGCACTCTACCAATGGATCAAACTGTTTCCATTTAAAGAAGAATTCCGTACAGTGATAATTATGAATGTTGTCTAATATTTTTCTTGTAGGTTTTCGTGCTCATGTTGTTAAATAAAACATTTTTTCTACTAACATTACAATGGACAAATGATGAAAGCGAATATGTATAAGAAATAATAAAATATTAAATGGTCGTATAAAATAATCTCTAATATTAAAAGTTAAATAAAATTGAATTACTCGCACACAACTCGTATTCAAAAATCAATACATAAACTTTTCATCCACACCTGTATCGCCCTCCTATAATGCAACTAGATAGTTCGTTCGTTTATTATAGTTTAAGTTGAATGCTTGTTCCGATGAAATTTCAAAAAAAGTATTAACAGTCCAGATAAAGAAACATTTCGTCTTTTGAAAGTTCATGTATCGTTAATTTTAATACCAACAGATGTTTCGTGAAGTTGTTGTTGTCCACCAGCCCCACTACCCATGGAATTTTTTGTCCATCACAATTGCACATGTTCTGAGATTAAGTCACACCAGTGGACAAATGTGTTGATGGCTGGCTGCATTAGTCTGTTAATACGTTGGATAGTACGAGCCGTTGTTAGAAATGCTGTGTCGTCAGCGAATTGATAGACTTGGACGTGAGGAGATACATTTTGCAAACACTACCTGGTTCACTTTTCCAGTTTTAGCTACTGGCATAAGCATACAAACTCATCATCTGAGAGAAATAATCGTTATATTTGGTGGTCAATCTCAACCATGGATAGTCTCAGCTTGAAAACAGAGGTTGTTTTCCTTAATTCTTTTGCACGGTGGGAGTTTTCAAGTTTATTTCACCTCAGTATGTTCTTATTTTCTTCATTATGTTTAAAGTTTTACATTAAATTTTAAAAAAGGTTCCAGCGAAAACATTTATTCCAACAAAAGTCTACCCAGGTTCGATTCCCGGCGGGAGCTCATGTGGTTCGGATTCCACGTTAATCAGTAGGTCCACGTCTCATATAGCTTCGCTGATGAAAAGAGACGTTAAACTCAAATCAAATCAAGTCCAACAAGAATCTTATACAACCATCTAATGGCCATATAATTTTGAATGCATGTGTATAAAGCTGTAAAATTAAAACTGTAATCCTTGAACCATAGGTGGTTCTTGAAATCTATCCTTCTGGTCCTCTTAAACATTAGTTAAAAAAGAACAAAATAAAATTCGTGTAACCTGTGTATCACATAGTATACTAAGAATCTCAAACAATTATTAATACTACTGTGTGATTATAAAATATTCTTCATCGCCTTCAAATCGTTCACCTCTGGCGCGTGATGGGTCCATGGTTCGATCTTAGCCCGCCAAGGGCTTATTATGTTTGGCACACAGCATGTAAGCAAGTTCTCATGATTCTAACATTTCCTCCCTGAGAAAACAATCCATCTCAAGCAAAAAATTTTTATTGTTCCAAAGAAATCATGAAGTAAATTAAACCTTCAATAAGAATTATTTAATAATAATTATAAGGTATGATCATAGCCTTGCAATAATTCTATTACAAGAGAGAAAGATCGGATAAGCTATTTAAGCCAATAAATAAATGTAGGAAATGGGAAGTACCAGGAGAAAAGAAATGTTGTCCACCACAAAGTTCACTTGCTCGGTTTTTAAATCACAAACATCAAAATCTCTTCTACCACTAAGTCACCGTGCCCTCCCCCATATCCGACTATACTTCACTGTGGGTCTACAAGTTTCAAGAGGTTACCGTACAATGTTTATTCTTTTTAAAATCATATACCAAGTAAGGGTCTGCACATCCTGAAAATTGTTGGAGGGTGGATTCTGCACTAACAGTGACTGCGTTTAAGCATTATTAAAGTAACATTATTCTAGTTGCAATAAAACGACACGTAATTTTACAATATTGTCCTCAGCAAAAGAGTACACTAACTTCTTTTTATAAGACATAAAGAGTACAAGGGTACTGTAACATCGAGTTTTCTACAGTATATCACACATTTCTCTCCTACTGCAACCATAATTCTCTTAAGAAAGTGTTGAAATGTTTGTTGGGGTATAAAGTTTTAAATGTGGTCCGCATCCAATAAATCCCTCGCGTAAGTATGCCCTTAATTCAATCCATTCTGCATACAAGATTATATGTTGTTTTCATTTAAAAGTAACTGTAAACAAGAATGTTAAAGTCTTCATATCATAAACTAAACACAAGGTATCAACCTCAGTGATTCCCGTTCAATCGACAATAGTTCATCATTTACTTACGTTGGTAATGTCTCTAAAATCTAAAACAAAGTATTAAATATTTTCAGTTTCCTACCATATTCTTCGAAAACAATTATTTTTTCTTTTAATGCAATGTTTCTTAAACACTAGTTTCTTCATATAGCATACAAACAACTACGATTATTTTTTCTAATATCAGTTTATTTCTTTAAAATACATTACTCTCACTGACAATTCAGTTGCCAGTAACTCAGTATTTTAGCTCTAACTATTATTTACATGTGTTAGGTAGTCTTATAATACAGTTCTCTTGCAGTTAAAATAATATAAAAATGCTATATACTAAGTGATTAATGTTCCATAACAGTTCATGTACACAGCAACTGCATTAAAGTTATCCCTATTGTGGTTCAAAAACCCATATTACTGTTATATTGTTCTTTATAACCTTATTGTTATATAAAACATAAATTAAAAATAATCCAAACAGTAGTCGAATCTCTGCGAGATCCATCTTAATATTATCCTCCCATCTGCGCCTACGTCTTCCTAATGGTCGTTTTCCTATGGGTCTTCCAGTCAAGACTTTGAAAGCGTTTCTACTTTCTTCCATTCTAGCTACATGACCTGCCCCCTAAGCCTCCTAGACTTGACGACTCTAACAATGTTGGGTAAACCGTATAAACTATGTAGTTCCTCGTTATAAAGTTCCCGCAATTCCTCATTCCCGTTCCTCTTGGGTCCGAATATTCTTCTCAGGATCCTGTTCTCAAATACTTTCAGTCTATGTTATTCCCTCAGAGTAAGTGACCATGCTTCGCAACCATACAGAACCAGTAAAACAGTAAAACAGTAACTAAAAATCCAGATATAGTAAGTTCAGTATTTCAATCCAATACAACTGCAGTGGGTAAAAAGCAAAACCACAGTTCGTCTTAAATTACCAAATTTAACTCAATAAGTGAAAACTGCACAATATAATCTCTTTGAGGTTTAGGAAGATCTAATTTCGGAAGTACATCACTTCTGATATGTTATAACTGTATGTCATGTATTCACTCACAAATATATCTGCGCTGTATAAGCAGACAACTAAAACATTAAAATACTATTTTCTTATGCAATTGTAACAATTACAACAAAGTTTAAAATTGTCGAAATTCAGACTAGTTTTTATTAAAGTTTAAATTGACAGAAATCTATTTCAACTGTAAAAAGGACATGTTAGCTATTATTTCGTTTCTGGCGGTCGTAACACCATTACAAGAATATTTTCTTGTTTTTCTAACTTACAAACAAGACCTATAAATAAAATACCCTTTTTTAGTTCAACAAACATTCATCACACTTCAAATAAAATACAAAATCGTATCAAACTGTCTGTAAATATTATATGCAATCCTCAAAACATTTATAACTTGTCGGTTGCATAATCTTCTAGGTGCCAAAGTCAAATATTCATACTCATTATTATTATGTACGCAAAATGTATCTGTCTCTCCAACACGCTAATTCACATCGCTCACAGTCCTGCTAATAGTTATCGCCAATGGTGTTGGTTACCTTGTACTTAATGTTATGAGTTCTAAAGTAAAGCACTTTTAACCAAACTATACGTTCAAAGTGCTATCTCTTATTTAAAGCAATTGTTTCCATCTGCATATGACTAATCCTAATAAACCAAGCACACCATTACTATCACAATCTGCGCTGTCAAATAATTGTCCGTCTCTTGTATTGCCTTAAGAGTCGTTACCTACACTGTTTAAATAATGTTAAAATCGTCCTTAATGTACATCATATATCTTCTTTACTAGTATGTATGAAGTTATATAAACACATAATTTTGTATAAAGAGTTTCAAAAGTATAATTCTCCAATAACTGCTACAGTTTCTTTCCTCGTTCATAAACATTAAATAGCGCTGATCATAAAAAAGTCACTTCTAAAACAAAATGCTTTCCCTCAATCAAAGTGTATTTTCTAGTTTAAACATTGTGTGTGAAGTTCTCCTGTTTCCACCTACATTCTCGTTCCACCAACTTATACATGCGTACTTTTATTCATCCAAATATAATACATAGAAAAAGCTATGGTGGGTACGCAATACAGTGTTCACCTCTGGTGCATGGGGTCCTTGGTTCGATCCCAGCTTGTTTCAAGTTAGCTTTTTAGTGCACAAACACTATGTGCGTGGGTTTTTGTCGTGGTTCTCCTGCTTCTTCCCACTTTCTTCATTCCACCATATTCATTCATTACTCATCATCACCGTCTCATTTAGTCTAGCCAGTATATTCGTTGGATGTAAAAACTTATAACAACTTTTATGTCGATATTTCAGTATTCAATATTCATATCACACATTATCCAATATTTTCGATATTTCATACAACTAAGATCCAACGGTTTCAGTAAATCCATATTTTAAGACCAATCTATAACTCCTTTTCACTAAAAAAAACTCCGCTATATTTCAACAACAAACAATTCAGGAAAATAATGTTTGTTCTCCAGTGTTTCTATTAAGATTTTTATTTCCTTCACCACCTAAAAACAATAAAAGAATTAAAATTTAATTATTTGCTGTATTACGATTTCCAATTACAAAATATAAGTTTAAAGTTTCGCTTTTAACTTCACTACTACATTTCATCCTGGGTAATATGTTCAAACAATCTCGGGTCTCTTTTGCCTTAGCTTTCAACATGAAAAACCCTTAAGTTCAATCTACGGTAACGTTAAACGTTCTGTCGCCATATAACCTCATTGTTACACTAGCGTTTATGAAAACAAAACACAACAGTTTACAATAATAATAATAATAATTCTTACCATATACTTTCTAAATACCAGTTATACGTCTTACACAATTCATAGCTACATATAAGTAACAACATCTGCTAAGCAAAATGTTTGTCGTACGGCTTTTCACGTGGAAAAGCCTTGGTTCGATTCCCGGGGGCGCATTCTGCTAACTTTCTGTACAATATAATTTATATATACCTGTTATGTCTTACACAATTCATAGCTACATATAAGTAACAACATCTGTTAAGCAAAATGTTTGTCGTACGGCTTTTCACGTGGAAGAGTCCTAGTTCGATTCCCGGAGCGCATTCTGCTAACTTTCTGTACAATATAATTTATATATACCTGTTATGTCTTACACAATTCATAGCTACATATAAGTAACAACATCTGCTAAGCAAAATGTTTGTCGTACGACTTTTCACGTGGAAGAGTCCTGGTTCGATTCCCGGAAGCGCATTCTGCTAACTTTCTGTACAATATAATTTATATATACCGGTTATGTCATACACAATTCATAGCTATGTATAAGTAACAAGTTCGCACTGCAAGCAAAAATATTTAGCGTACGGTTCTCCACCTGGGAAAATACTACTTCGAGTCCCGGGGGCGCATTCTGCTAACTTCCTGTACAATATAATTTATATATACCTGTTATGTCATACACAATTCATAGCTATATATAAGTAACATGTTCGCACTGCAAACAAAATGATTGTCGTACGGTTCTCCACATGGGAGAATACTCATTCGACTCCCGGTGCAATCATTAATGTTGATTCCCTCCATATTACACTACACTATATCTTAGTCATGTTATAATTCCATAAAAGTACACCGAGTCATATCACTTTCAATGCCGGAAAATCCGCAATCAATTCCCGATTAAAACCAAGCAGTTCCGTCCCCTTATACTTCCAACAATTACAATATGTCCCTTTTCCATATAAAAATGAACAAGTATACTACAAGAAATCTTTCCAGAAGTTTCGAGTGTGTTCTTTCCCCTATTCCAACAATAATAAGCTTAGAAAAAAGACCTGGAAGCTTCTAGTGCTTTCTTTCACTCATTCCGACGACCAGCATCAGCTGTCGCGTTACTTGTGCTGCATATTAATGAATTACCTTGTTCTACGTGTGTGATCTGCATATTTTATTTCCGAAAAGGTCTTTTCTGTATTCTGCTTGTCCCATTAACATTTCTTTTCACCCGAAACATTTATTATATGTCATGTTACCTCCGGATACACCTGCATACATTATGTGTCATTAGTATGCGGGGAAAAAGGGTGTATCCATTTTTTAAAACGTGCATTACCAAGTGCTACCATGTCAGAAAAGTACACACTCATGAATATTCATGATTGTTTACTTTTATTTAACATACTACTGTGTGTGCGTCGCGTCTGCGACGGAGATCTTGGTGATCCTCTCGTCTCCCCAAATAAGGTACTAAAATTCAGCACAGAGAACAAACTTTGTCTCTAAAAATTCTTGCCTATGGGTTGTCATAGCTATTTTTAGCTTTGACATCACCAGCCTGCATCGTGAGCCGATCCACTGCGTAGAAACGCGAGGAGACGGGAAGAAAAGTTAAATTAGTCTGACAAGTGTGCCTGGAGCGACAACAACTAGTTACCACGGAGATTGTTCTGGACGAGTAAACACATAACACTGCATATAGTATTATACCTCTTTTTACGTTGTTAAGTTCAGTACTCTAACATGTTAAAAGTGCGTTGATAACAATAAAAATGTTATCTTAAGAAGAAAACTCGAGATCTTAAAACATTTACACATGATTGTTAATTTTAAAATCGTCTTGACGAAGAGGAGCAGCAGAGAGGTTAAAAGCGTCCAGTCTATCGCAAAGAAGACGAAATGACAGCAAGGGAATTCACCCCGCAACCTTCAGGACATCTCCCTGGAACCACCAAAAATGATTTTCCTTCAGCACCAAAGTGAGTGAAAAGTGGCAATGTGAAATCGTGAAAACCAACGATGTAACGAAACACAACCGGTAACCCGCGACTACCGCGTCTTCCGCGCTTACAGCAATAATTAATGGGCCTAATGTTAAATTCTATTATCATATTCAGCCATCCAAATTGAAGTGCCAATGTAATGTAATATGAGTTAGTGCTGTTATAGTGTCGTTAATTAAAGTGAAAAGTGAATTCTTGAGTATCATCTACCAAAATAATTATCATGATCTAAATTTATATTTCTAGTTTTAAGAAATAATTTAATTTGCTTTTCTTTTAGCACAAACAACCAGTGCCTATACAAAATAATAATTTAACATTATTAAATTGTATCGGCATTGAGAATACAATTGGAATCAGCTTTTGTGTCGATTTCCCAGAACGTTCTGTCCCGAACTCTGAACCGTATTGTCCAGTAGCTATATGGTTGTCTTTGGTGAACGATCCAAACTGTCATAAAACACTAAAGGAGACATATGAATCGTAGAAGATCGAATCCCGTACCGTAGTAAATGACCAAGCCTTCCTAGGGAACCGCAGGACACGAACCACTTACTGTCATAATGGGCAAAAGAAAATTTGTTAGCTTTTCAAAAATATTTAGTAGTCTGCCCCCCTAAAGTCCCACTATTATGTAAATGAAATGAAATTTTTAAGTTTAACGTCCTATGGTTATGCCGGTTAGGCTAAAGGAGACGGTAATGATGAGTAATGAATGAAATGGTGGAATAAAGAAAGTAGGAGGAAACGGGAGAACACCGAGAAAACCCACGAGCACGGTGTTTGTCCCCACGGAGCGAGCTCGGATCGAACCAGCAACCCCAAGCACTGGAGGGGAACGCTCTACCACTGAGTCACCGCGGTCCCGTCCCACTATTATGTATGTTCGGCTAACGCAGGTGGATAACTAAGGTAAGTGAATGATAATGGAAGTATTGGTGAAATGAGGATGTGGGAGGAAACGGGAGTATCCCCAAAAATCCACGGACACGTTGTTATCCACAACAAACTTATTTGCCTGGGTATCGAACTAGAAACCCCAGACACTAGAGGTAATGGCTTTACCACTGAGCTGCATTCCGTCCATAGTATATTCGTAAGTTGGGGGCCGCGGTGGCTCAGTGGTAGAGCGTTCACCTCTGGTGCTTGGGGTTCCGGGTTCGATCCCAGCCCCCCGCCAAGTGAACTTTCTGGTGGACAAATACCGTGTGCGTCGGTTTTCTCGGGGTTCTCCCGTTTCCTCCCACTTTCTTCATTCCACCATTTCATTCATTTTTCATAATCACCGTCTCCTTTAGCCTAACCAGCATAACCGCGGGACGTAAAACTCAAAGATTTCATTTCATTTTATATATTCGTAAGTTATGAACCTTGCATTCAATAATCATTGCCTTTAGTACTTTTTTTAGCCTGTTCATAGAAACAGTTGATTTTCGGCATAATTTGCATGCAAGTGATTTTTTTTCAAAGATAAAAGAATTAATTTAGCTAGGTACACATAAAATTATTTAAACATTTTTTTTCTTAGCAATAATAAACTAATTCTTGCCTTCTTTCGTGATATCCTCTTCAAAATAAAAAATGTAATGTCTTCATTCTTTAAAAATATTTTTTTATCAGTGTTTTTTTTATTAGCATTTTGTACACATTTTCCGTTACGCAGTTTGTAACTAGCACTCAAAAAATACCAGTGATAATCACAGAACAGCAAAACTTCGCATGTAACTTTGATTATGATAAAAACTGCAATGGCACACTAGCATTAAATGGTTTGTCGTATGCGTGTTTTACGTACGTTTCAGAACGAACATTATATAAGACGTGTACAACACTTTGACATTAGATAAAAACCGTAAGAACTTTCAGCCGGGAATCAAACCTGAGTGCTCCGAACCGGAAACATACGCTACCCATGAAATAAGAAACACTGTCCAAATAAATAGTTTGTCTGTTCAGCAAAAGTGAATGTGAAAACCTAATTCTTTTCCCTTAGAAATGTGATAGAAAGTAAGTGTAAGATTAATACTATTATGGATTCTCTGGTCTGAAAACCACCTAACAGTTTCAATCATGCAAAAAAAAAAAAAAAAAAAAAAAAAAAAAAAAAAAAAGTGTGTACCAATTTACCCAGAATACGAAAAGATTACCCAAAGTGGCAGAATTATGTTGGAGAAGTATTCGGAGGAACTACATCTATAGGCGCATTCCCACAGTTTTACGTCCCACAGTTATGCCGGTTAGGCTAAAGAAGACGGTGATGCTGCGAGGTGAGTGAAAATGGTGGAATGAAGAAAGTGGAAGGAAACGGGAGAACCCCGAGAAAACCCACGAGCACGGTGTTTGTTCACCACAAAGTTCACTTGGCGGTGGCTGGGATCGAACCCGGGACCCCAAGTACCAGTGGTGAACGCTCTGCCACTGAGCCACCGCGCCCCCTATGATTAAAGTGGTGGCCGTTACCTATTAAATTCTTCCTGAAAAATAAGGGACCGTTACAAGAACTTGAGACTATGGTGTTATAGTCAGCAGTACAATGCCTGGTCAAATGTCTCTCAATGTGCAATTCTTCTTTGAGAAACAGTTGATGTCGCTACATCCCAAGACTGCTCTATCATCCACCATACCATCTATCGAACATGTGCACGATATTAACGGTAGAGCCCTTATTTGTGTCGATGCTCTACAACAGTAGTAGCCAACTGCTACTCTTTTGACTGCAGCCGATCCGCGAAATTATTTTAGTGTCTCTAGCAGTATCTATTTTGTATAACCACGACTTATCTTGTTCATTTACCTCTTCACGATAATCGAAAGGTTGGAAACCGCTGTTCCAGCAGATAGTGTAGAAGTCTTCTAAAGTCATATACAAGCAGCGTAGCAGACACTTAATCAGAAATAATATTATGTTCCTTTGATTCAATGCCAGATTTTAGTCTTTTAGAAGTCCTGATTGGTTATCGTGAAGCCGCCGTGCAATTGTGATTTACCATGGTTAGAAATGTAAGATTTGTTAGTTGTAATCTCTTCTGTACATGTAAGGAGTCTCAGATATAAATATAATTCCATTCACTGAAGTGTCTGTTGATTACACAATTTTGATGTACAGCAATGGATTAATATAAAGTACATTTCAATAGTAACACAATCATGTTACTTTATCATTATTCAATGGTAGGTAATCAACCTGATTTTGACAGTCATTTAATACATCAGAAATTCAAATAATGGTTATTTATTTTTTCAGGTAGGAGACTTATGGGTAGACCCCGCGACAGACGATACATCTACTACTGGTGAACAAGCAATCAAGTTTCTGATTCCTTTACTTCTTTTTGCTATTTTGTACATTTTTCAGACTCTGTTTTATTTGAAATTCTTTCGTCTAATGAGAAATAAATAAAAAGATAAATTCCAATATAAATGTATTTCATTGTAATATATACTACCATGTAATACCATCGGTGTTACTACAATTGAGAAATTCGTTTTAGATTTATGGTAACGAACTCAATCCAAAAGTAGCAGGACACATGAGCTCTTCTAAGAAGTTAGGAAATTCCTTTGTGTTGGTGTGGGAGCGATCATATGCCTCCCCAAGTAACGGCCTTTTGGAAAGCTACATACAGTGGCGTATTTAAGGGGGATGCTTCCCGGCTTAAGCCCCCTCCCGAAATCTTATTTTCTATTTTAAAGTAAATGAAATATCTTACAGAATTTTAACATTTCCAGAAATAAAGTTAGTAAAGCCTCCCCCGAAAAAAATTCGTAAATACGCCACTGGTTACATACGCATGTAACCTCCTCAACATTGGTTATATCTTTACCTAAATAAGTTAACAACGTATAGTAAAAAGTTTCCTTCTGTCAAAGAAAAGGACTTCTGCTGTATTGAATTGCGACAAATGAGAGATTTCTGCTGTTGTTAAGCCCTACAATATTGGTATAAAATAAGAATCCATTATCTATCTGTTGTTAGAGAAGAAATATTTAGAGAGCTTCCAAATGTAGTGTTGGAGGAATATGGAGAAGATAAAATGAACAGAAACAATAACAAAGGAAAATGTTTTAAAACGAATAGGAAAGAAGAAGACGCTTCTAACCACCATCCTTCCTAGAAACGCCAATTGGATTGGAAACAGCTTTCGAAGAAGATGTAAGTAGTTGTGGGCAAACTAGTAAACACTCATGAATATTCATGAGTGTTTACTTTTCTGACATTTTAGCAGTTCCTAATGCACGTTTGAAAAAATGGATACACCCTTTTACGCATACTAATGACACATAATGTATGCAGGTGCGGGCGGAGGTAACATGACATATAATAAATTGGTTTCCGGTGAAAAGAAATGTTAATTGGACAAGCAAAATACAGAAAAGACCTTTTCGGAAATAAAATATGCAGATCACACACGTAGAACAAGGTAATTCATTAATATGCAGCACATGTAACGCGACAGCTGATGCTGGTCGTCGGAATGAGTGAAAGAAAGCACTAGAAGCTTCCAGGTCTTTTTTCTAAGCTTATTATTGTTGGAATAGGAGAAAGAACACACTCGAAACTTCTGGAAAGATTTCTTGTAGTATACTTGTTCATTTTTATATGGAAAAGGGACATATTGTAATTGTTGGAAGTATAAGGGGACGGAACTGCTTGGTTTCAATCGGGAATTGATTGCGGATTTTCCGGCATTGAAAGTGATATGACTCGGTGTACTTTTATGGAATTATAACATGACTAAGATATAGTGTAGTGTAATA
Source organism: Thermobia domestica (assembly GCF_964235325.1). Classification (NCBI taxonomy): domain Eukaryota; kingdom Metazoa; phylum Arthropoda; class Insecta; order Zygentoma; family Lepismatidae; genus Thermobia; species Thermobia domestica. The sequence continues at coordinate 13,052,651 of NC_137457.1, forward strand.
TGGAAGGAATCAACATTAATGATTGCACCGGGAGTCGAATGAGTATTCTCCCATGTGGAGAACCGTACGACAATCATTTTGCTTGCAGTGCGAACATGTTACTTATATATAGCTATGAATTGTGTATGACATAACAGGTATATATAAATTATATTGTACAGGAAGTTAGCAGAATGCGCCCCCGGGACTCGAAGTAGTATTTTCCCAGGTGGAGAACCGTACGCTAAATTTTACGCTTGCAGTGCGAACATGTTACATATATATATAGCTATGAATTGTGTATGACATAACAGGTATATATAAATTATATTGTACAGGAAGTTAGCAGAATCCGCTCCCGGGAATCGAATTACTATTCTCCCACGTGGAGAACCGTACGCTAAATATTTTTGCTTGCAGTGCGAACTTGTTACTTATACATAACTATGAATTGTGTAAGACATAACAGGTATATATAAATTATATTGTACAGAAAGTTAGCAGAATGCGCCCCGGGAATCGAACCAGGGCTATCCCACGTGGAGAACCGTATGCTAATTTTTATGTTTGCAGTGTGAACTTGTTACTTATATATAGCTACGAATTGTGTATGACATAACAGGTATATATAAATTATATTGTACAGAAAGTTAGCAGAATGCGCCCCCGGGAATCGAGCCAGGGCTCTTCCACGTGAAAAGCCGTACGACAAACATTTTGCTTAGCAGATGTTGTTACTTATATGTAGCTATGAATTGTGTAAGACGTATAACTGGTATTTAGAAAGTAGATGGTAAGAATTATTATTATTATTGTAAACTGTTGTGTTTTGTTTCATAAACGCTAGTGTAACAATGAGGTTATATGGCGACAGAACGTTTAACGTTACCGCAGATTGAACTTAAGGGTTTTTCATGTTGAAAGCTAAGGCAATAAAAAGAGACCCTAGACTGTTTGAACATATTACCCAGGGCGAAATGTAGTAGTGAAGTTAAAAGGGAAACTTTATACTTATATTTTGTAATTGGAAATCGTAATACAGCAAATAATTAATATTTTAATTCTTTTATTGTTTTTAGGTGGTGAAGGAAATAAAAATCTTAATAGAAACAGTGGAGAACAAACATTATTTTCCTGAATTGTTTGTTGTTGAAATATAGCGGAGTTTTTTTAGTGAAAAGGAGTTATAGATTGGTCTTAAAATATGGATTTACTGAAACCGTTGGATCTTAGTTGAATGAAATATCGAAAATATTGGATAATGTGTGATATGAATATTGAATACTGAAATATCGGCATAAAAGTTATTATAAGTTTCTACATCCAACGAATATACTGGCTAGACTAAATGAGACGGTGATGATGAGTAATGAATGAATATGGTGGAATGAAGAAAGTGGGAAGAAGCAGGAGAACCACGACAAAAACCCACGCACACAGTGTTTGTGCACCAAAAAGCTAACTTGAAACAAGCTGGGATCAAACCCGGGACCACCAAGCAACATTGGTGAACGCTGTATTGCGTACCCACCATAGCTTTTTTCTATGTATTATATTTGGATGAATAAAAGTACGCATGTATAAGTTGGTGGAACGAGAATGTAGGTGGAAACGGGAGAACTTCACACACAATGTTTAAACTAGAAAATACACTTTGATTGAGGGAAAGCATTTGTTTTAGAAGTGACTTTTTTATGATCAGCGCTATTTAATGTGTATGAAGGAGGAAAGAAACTTACTGTAGCACTTATTGGAGAATTATACTTTTGATACTCTTTATACAAAATTATGTGTTTATATAACTTCATACATACTAGTAAAGAAGATATATGATGTACATTAAGGACGATTTTGACATTATTTAAACAGTGTAGGTAACGACTCTTAAGGCAATACAAGAGACGGACAATTATTTGACAGCGCAGATTGTGATAGTAATGGTGTGCTTGGTTTATTAGGATTAGTCATATGCAGATGGAAACAATTGCTTTAAATAAGAGATAGCACTTTGAACGTATAGTTTGGTTAAAATTGCTTTACTTTAGAACTCACAACATTAGGTACAAGGTAACCAACACCATTGGCGATAACTATTAGCAGGACTGTGACCGATGGGAATTAGCGTGTTGGAGAGACAGATACATTTTGCGTACATAATAATAATGAGGATGAATATTTGACTTTGGCACCTAGAAGATTATGCAACCGACAAGTTAAAAATGTTTTGAGGATTGCATATAATATTTACAGACAGTCTGATACGATTTTGTATTTTATTTGAAGTGTGATGAATGTTTGTTGAACTAAAAAGGGTATTTTATTTATAGGTCTTGTTTGTAAGTTAGAAAAACAAGAACATATTCTTGTAATGGTGTTATAGTCGCTAGAAGCGAAATAATAGCTAACATGTCCTTTTTTTACACTTGAAATAGATATCTCTCAATTTAAACTTTAATAAAAACTAGTCTGAATTTCGACAATTTTAAACTTTGTTGTAATTGTTACAAATGCATAAGAAAATAGTATTTTAATGTTTTAGTTGTCTGCATATACAGTGCAGATATATTTGTGAGTGAATACACGACATACAGTTATAACATATCAGAAGTGTTGTGCTCAAGAAATTAGATTTTTTTAAACGTTAAAGAGATTATATTGTGCAGTTTTCACTTATTGAGTTAAATTTGGTAATTTAAGACGAACTATGGTTTTGCTCTTTATCCACTGCAGTTGTATTGGATTGAAATACTGAACTTACTATATCTGGATTTTTAGTTACTGTTTTACTGGTTCTATGAATGATTTGGGAGGGCTGTTGTTTAAAGTGGAATTTGAACCCTTACTAATGCTTGTAACGAGAAAGTATATCTATTGAGAAGTGTGGATTTTCTTTGACGCAGATGAGAAATAGCCCGTGTTTAAGACAGCTTGACGAAAACGAATGTTTGCACAACGAATTGAATCACTAATGCTCACACCAAGATTAATTTAACTGTATCTGGGACTTTTGATTGATTAGTAAATGAGTAAATTATATTTTAAAGCGGTGTTGAGATTTATTTCGTATTAGGTTTTTTAACTACTGTTTGGATTATTTTTAAATTTATGTTTTATATAATAACAAGGTTATAAGGAACAGTATATTAACAGTAAAATGGGTTTTGAACCACAATAGGGACAACGTTAATGCAGTTGCTGTGTATATGAACTGTTATGGAAGATTAATTTTCATAGTATATATCATTTCTTTTATGTTATCGTAACTGCAAGAGTATATCGTATTATAAGACTACCTACCACATGTAAATAATAGGTAGAGCTAAAATACTGAAGTACTGGCAACTGAATTGTCAGTGAGAGTAATGTATTGTTTTAAAGAAATAAATAAATAGATATTAGAAAAAATAATCTTAGTTGTTTTCTATGGTATATGAAGAAACTAGTGTTTTAAGAAGCAGTGCATTAGAAGAAAAATAATTGGTTTCGAAGAATATGGTAGGAAACTGAAAGTATTTAATACTTAATTTAGATTATTTTTACAGACATTACCAACGTAACTGAATGATGAACTGTTGTCCATTGAACAAGAGTCACTGAGCTTGATACCTTGTGTTTACTTTATGATATGAAGACTTTAAAACTTTTCTTTTCAAAACTTTTTAAAGAAAATTATGGTTGCAGTAGGAGAGAAATGCGTGATATACTGTAGAAAAGTTGATGTTACAGTACCCTTGTGCTCCTTTCTTATAAAAAGAAGTTAGTGTACTATTTTGTTGAGAATATAGATGAAAATATTGTAAAATTACATCTTGTTTTATTGCAAGTAGAATAATGCTACTTCAATAATGCTTAAACGCAGTGACTGTTAGGGTTGGATCCACCCTTCAACAAATTTCAGGATGTGCACACCCTTACTTGGTATATGCTTTTTAAAAGAATAAAGCTTAGAGAGCTCAATACTTTGAGGTAAAAGGATAAAATGTCTATGAAATGCATAGAAATATACAGGAAAATACTTCTTCTTATTAAGATGATAACGTGAAATACTTATTCCATTTTATATAGTAAAAGGACAAGATTGTACTTTTGTGAATAATTACCTTGGACTTGAAAATCAAACACAACCCTTTTGTTAGACAACCACTAGAAATCCTACGTATAATGAATTGACACACACTGCAGACGCTTTACTTTTATTGATCCTGATAATAAACATTGTATGGTAACCTCTTGAAACTTGTAGACCCACAGTGAGGTATACTCGGATATGGGGAGAGCACTATGACTCAGTGGTAGAACGACATTTTGATGGTCGTGATTTAAAAACGACCAAGTGAACGTTGTGGTGGACAACACCTTTTTTTCCTGGTACTTCCATTTCTTACAGCATTCATTTATTGGCTTAATTGGCTTATCCCTTAACCTAAAGGACGTTCTTCAGAGTAAGGAAGCTATCATGTTTCATAATATATAGTATAACAGGTACGATTGTCGTTGTATATTAAAACCTCAACTTCCTCGATAGAATTTTACAACGACAAAAAGATTTTGAATTGAATAATAATACGATTTCTATGCCTTGGCGGGCTAAGATCGAACCATGGATTCATCATGCGCCAGAGGTGAAGGATTTGAAGGCGATGAAGAATATTTTATAATTCCACAGTAGTATTAATGATTGTTTGAGATTCTTAGTATACTATGTGATACAAAGGTTACATGAATTTTATTTTGTTCTTTTTGGACTAATGTTTAAGAGGACCAGAATGATAGATTTCAAGAACTACCTATGGTGCACGGATTACATTTTTAATTTTACAGCTTTATACACATGCATTCAAAATTATAAGGCCATTAGTTTTTTGTATAAGACTCTTGTTGGACTTGATTTGATTTGAGTTTAACGTCTCTTTTCATCAGCGAGGCTATATGAGACGTGGACCTACTGATTAACGTGGAATCCGAACCACATGAGCTCCCGCCGGGAATCGAACCTGGGTAGACTTTTGTTGGAATAAATGTTTTCGCTGGAACCTTTTTTAAAATTTAATGTAAAGCTTTAAACATAATGAAGAAAATAAGAAACTAAGAACATACTGAGGTGAAATAAACTTGAAAACTCCCACCGTGCAAAAGAATTAAGGAAAACAGCCTCTGTTTTCAAGCTGAGACTATCCATGGTTGAGATTGACCACCAAATATAACGATTATTTTTCACAGATGATGAGTTTGTATGCTTATGCCAGTAGCTAAAACTGGAAAAGTGAACCAGGTAGTGTTTGCAAAATGGTATTACATGGTTTAATCTTAGAACATGTACAATTGTGATGGACAAAAAAATCCATGGGTAGTGGGGCTGGTGGACAACAACAACTTCACGAAACATCTGTTGGTATTAAAATTAACGATACATGAACTTTCAAAAGACGAAATGTTTCTTTATCTGGACAGTTAATACTTTTTTTTGAAATTTCATCGGAACAAGCATTCAACTTAAACTATAATAAATGAACGAACTATTTAGTTGCATTATAGGAGGGCGATACAGGTGTGGATGAAAAGTTTATGTATTGATTTTTGAATACGAGTTGTGTGCGAGTAATTCAATTTTATTTAACGTTTAATATTAGAGATTATTTTATACGACCATTTAATATTTTATTATTTCTTATACATATTCGCTTTCATCATTTGTCCATTGTAATGTTAGTAGAAAAAATGTTTTATTTAACAACATGAGCACGAAAAACCTACAAGAAAAATATTAGACAACATTCATAATTATCACTGTACGGAATACTTCTTTAAATGGAAACAGTTTGATCCATTGGTAGAGTGCACCCATCTGGCACGAGGATCCCTAGTTCACTCCCAAGACCGTGACAATTTGTGATGGACAACACCCTGTGGATATTCTCGGGGTTCTCCATTTCCTACCAATTTCTTCATATTCAATATTTTTACAATCATTAACCATTCAACATTGCCTACTTGTAAAATGTCTCGAGTAGATGAGTATATAAGACTCATACCAGAAAAAATGTTTTCTCTTTGCTCTCAACCAGAAAAAAAGCAGAAACTCATATCTACATGCCAGAATAAGTATTTTCGCTTTGCTCTCAAGCCAGAAAAGAAGAAACTCGTATCCACAAAGTGAAATTTCTCGAGTTGCTACTCGCCAAATTTCACAAGTTTCGTGGATACGAGTTTCTTCTTTTCTGGCTTGAGAGCAAAGCGAAAATACTTATTCTGGCATGTAGATATGAGTTTCTGCTTTTTTTCTGGTTGAGAGCAAAGAGAAAACATTTTTTCTGGTATGAGTCTTATATACTCATCTACTCGAGACATTTTACAAGTAGGCAATGTTGAATGGTTAATGATTGTAAAAATATTGAATATGAAGAAATTGGTAGGAAATGGAGAACCCCGAGAATATCCACAGGGTGTTGTCCATCACAAATTGTCACGGTCTTGGGAGTGAACTAGGGATCCTCGTGCCAGATGGGTGCACTCTACCAATGGATCAAACTGTTTCCATTTAAAGAAGTATTCCGTACAGTGATAATTATGAATGTTGTCTAATATTTTTCTTGTAGGTTTTTCGTGCTCATGTTGTTAAATAAAACATTTTTTCTACTAACATTACAATGGACAAATGATGAAAGCGAATATGTATAAGAAATAATAAAATATTAAATGGTCGTATAAAATAATCTCTAATATTAAACGTTAAATAAAATTGAATTACTCGCACACAACTCGTATTCAAAAATCAATACATAAACTTTTCATCCACACCTGTATCGCCCTCCTATAATGCAACTAAATAGTTCGTTCATTTATTATAGTTTAAGTTGAATGCTTGTTCCGATGAAATTTCAAAAAAAAGTATTAACTGTCCAGATAAAGAAACATTTCGTCTTTTGAAAGTTCATGTATCGTTAATTTTAATACCAACAGATGTTTCGTGAAGTTGTTGTTGTCCACCAGCCCCACTACCCATGGATTTTTTTGTCCATCACAATTGTACATGTTCTAAGATTAAACCATGTAATACCATTTTGCAAACACTACCTGGTTCACTTTTCCAGTTTTAGCTACTGGCATAAGCATACAAACTCATCATCTGTGAAAAATAATCGTTATATTTGGTGGTCAATCTCAACCATGGATAGTCTCAGCTTGAAAACAGAGGCTGTTTTCCTTAATTCTTTTGCACGGTGGGAGTTTTCAAGTTTATTTCACCTCAGTATGTTCTTAGTTTCTTATTTTCTTCATTATGTTTAAAGCTTTACATTAAATTTTAAAAAAGGTTCCAGCGAAAACATTTATTCCAACAAAAGTCTACCCAGGTTCGATTCCCGGCGGGAGCTCATGTGGTTCGGATTCCACGTTAATCAGTAGGTCCACGTCTCATATAGCCTCGCTGATGAAAAGAGACGTTAAACTCAAATCAAATCAAGTCCAACAAGAGTCTTATACAAAAAACTAATGGCCTTATAATTTTGAATGCATGTGTATAAAGCTGTAAAATTAAAAATGTAATCCGTGCACCATAGGTAGTTCTTGAAATCTATCATTCTGGTCCTCTTAAACATTAGTCCAAAAAGAACAAAATAAAATTCATGTAACCTTTGTATCACATAGTATACTAAGAATCTCAAACAATCATTAATACTACTGTGGAATTATAAAATATTCTTCATCGCCTTCAAATCCTTCACCTCTGGCGCATGATGAATCCATGGTTCGATCTTAGCCCGCCAAGGCATAGAAATCGTATTATTATTCAATTCAAAATCTTTTTGTCGTTGTAAAATTCTATCGAGGAAGTTGAGGTTTTAATATACAACGACAATCGTACCTGTTATACTATATATTATGAAACATGATAGCTTCCTTACTCTGAAGAACGTCCTTTAGGTTAAGGGATAAGCCAATTAAGCCAATAAATGAATGCTGTAAGAAATGGAAGTACCAGGAAAAAAAGGTGTTGTCCACCACAACGTTCACTTGGTCGTTTTTAAATCACGACCATCAAAATGTCGTTCTACCACTGAGTCATAGTGCTCTCCCCATATCCGAGTATACCTCACTGTGGGTCTACAAGTTTCAAGAGGTTACCATACAATGTTTATTATCAGGATCAATAAAAGTAAAGCGTCTGCAGTGTGTGTCAATTCATTATACGTAGGATTTCTAGTGGTTGTCTAACAAAAGGGTTGTGTTTGATTTTCAAGTCCAAGGTAATTATTCACAAAAGTACAATCTTGTCCTTTTACTATATAAAATGGAATAAGTATTTCACGTTATCATCTTAATAAGAAGAAGTATTTTCCTGTATATTTCTATGCATTTCATAGACATTTTATCCTTTTACCTCAAAGTATTGAGCTCTCTAAGCTTTATTCTTTTAAAAAGCATATACCAAGTAAGGGTGTGCACATCCTGAAATTTGTTGAAGGGTGGATCCAACCCTAACAGTCACTGCGTTTAAGCATTATTGAAGTAGCATTATTCTACTTGCAATAAAACAAGATGTAATTTTACAATATTTTCATCTATATTCTCAACAAAATAGTACACTAACTTCTTTTTATAAGAAAGGAGCACAAGGGTACTGTAACATCAACTTTTCTACAGTATATCACGCATTTCTCTCCTACTGCAACCATAATTTTCTTTAAAAAGTTTTGAAAAGAAAAGTTTTAAAGTCTTCATATCATAAAGTAAACACAAGGTATCAAGCTCAGTGACTCTTGTTCAATGGACAACAGTTCATCATTCAGTTACGTTGGTAATGTCTGTAAAAATAATCTAAATTAAGTATTAAATACTTTCAGTTTCCTACCATATTCTTCGAAACCAATTATTTTTCTTCTAATGCACTGCTTCTTAAAACACTAGTTTCTTCATATACCATAGAAAACAACTAAGATTATTTTTTCTAATATCTATTTATTTATTTCTTTAAAACAATACATTACTCTCACTGACAATTCAGTTGCCAGTACTTCAGTATTTTAGCTCTACCTATTATTTACATGTGGTAGGTAGTCTTATAATACGATATACTCTTGCAGTTACGATAACATAAAAGAAATGATATATACTATGAAAATTAATCTTCCATAACAGTTCATATACACAGCAACTGCATTAACGTTGTCCCTATTGTGGTTCAAAACCCATTTTACTGTTAATATACTGTTCCTTATAACCTTGTTATTATATAAAACATAAATTTAAAAATAATCCAAACAGTAGTTAAAAAACCTAATACGAAATAAATCTCAACACCGCTTTAAAATATAATTTACTCATTTACTAATCAATCAAAAGTCCCAGATACAGTTAAATTAATCTTGGTGTGAGCATTAGTGATTCAATTCGTTGTGCAAACATTCGTTTTCGTCAAGCTGTCTTAAACACGGGCTATTTCTCATCTGCGTCAAAGAAAATCCACACTTCTCAATAGATATACTTTCTCGTTACAAGCATTAGTAAGGGTTCAAATTCCACTTTAAACAACAGCCCTCCCAAATCATTCATAGAACCAGTAAAACAGTAACTAAAAATCCAGATATAGTAAGTTCAGTATTTCAATCCAATACAACTGCAGTGGATAAAGAGCAAAACCATAGTTCGTCTTAAATTACCAAATTTAACTCAATAAGTGAAAACTGCACAATATAATCTCTTTAACGTTTAAAAAAATCTAATTTCTTGAGCACAACACTTCTGATATGTTATAACTGTATGTCGTGTATTCACTCACAAATATATCTGCACTGTATATGCAGACAACTAAAACATTAAAATACTATTTTCTTATGCATTTGTAACAATTACAACAAAGTTTAAAATTGTCGAAATTCAGACTAGTTTTTATTAAAGTTTAAATTGAGAGATATCTATTTCAAGTGTAAAAAAAGGACATGTTAGCTATTATTTCGCTTCTAGCGACTATAACACCATTACAAGAATATGTTCTTGTTTTTCTAACTTACAAACAAGACCTATAAATAAAATACCCTTTTTAGTTCAACAAACATTCATCACACTTCAAATAAAATACAAAATCGTATCAGACTGTCTGTAAATATTATATGCAATCCTCAAAACATTTTTAACTTGTCGGTTGCATAATCTTCTAGGTGCCAAAGTCAAATATTCATCCTCATTATTATTATGTACGCAAAATGTATCTGTCTCTCCAACACGCTAATTCCCATCGGTCACAGTCCTGCTAATAGTTATCGCCAATGGTGTTGGTTACCTTGTACCTAATGTTGTGAGTTCTAAAGTAAAGCAATTTTAACCAAACTATACGTTCAAAGTGCTATCTCTTATTTAAAGCAATTGTTTCCATCTGCATATGACTAATCCTAATAAACCAAGCACACCATTACTATCACAATCTGCGCTGTCAAATAATTGTCCGTCTCTTGTATTGCCTTAAGAGTCGTTACCTACACTGTTTAAATAATGTCAAAATCGTCCTTAATGTACATCATATATCTTCTTTACTAGTATGTATGAAGTTATATAAACACATAATTTTGTATAAAGAGTATCAAAAGTATAATTCTCCAATAAGTGCTACAGTAAGTTTCTTTCCTCCTTCATACACATTAAATAGCGCTGATCATAAAAAAGTCACTTCTAAAACAAATGCTTTCCCTCAATCAAAGTGTATTTTCTAGTTTAAACATTGTGTGTGAAGTTCTCCCGTTTCCACCTACATTCTCGTTCCACCAACTTATACATGCGTACTTTTATTCATCCAAATATAATACATAGAAAAAAGCTATGGTGGGTACGCAATACAGCGTTCACCAATGTTGCTTGGTGGTCCCGGGTTTGATCCCAGCTTGTTTCAAGTTAGCTTTTTGGTGCACAAACACTGTGTGCGTGGGTTTTTGTCGTGGTTCTCCTGCTTCTTCCCACTTTCTTCATTCCACCATATTCATTCATTACTCATCATCACCGTCTCATTTAGTCTAGCCAGTATATTCGTTGGATGTAGAAACTTATAATAACTTTTATGCCGATATTTCAGTATTCAATATTCATATCACACATTATCCAATATTTTCGATATTTCATTCAACTAAGATCCAACGGTTTCAGTAAATCCATATTTTAAGACCAATCTATAACTCCTTTTCACTAAAAAAACTCCGCTATATTTCAACAACAAACAATTCAGGAAAATAATGTTTGTTCTCCACTGTTTCTATTAAGATTTTTATTTCCTTCACCACCTAAAAACAATAAAAGAATTAAAATATTAATTATTTGCTGTATTACGATTTCCAATTACAAAATATAAGTATAAAGTTTCCCTTTTAACTTCACTACTACATTTCGCCCTGGGTAATATGTTCAAACAGTCTAGGGTCTCTTTTTATTGCCTTAGCTTTCAACATGAAAAACCCTTAAGTTCAATCTGCGGTAACGTTAAACGTTCTGTCGCC